>NC_080196.1:53483545-53767883 GCF_030028045.1 Hippopotamus amphibius kiboko | reverse complement strand
TAGTCTCTCCAGCCACAGAGGCCTTGCAGCTGAGCCCAGGACAGCCTGCTGCGTGGAGGGGCTTCGATGGGAGAGGGCCGTGCTTCCCTGGCGGGGGCTCTGGCTCACACTGCTTTCCGTGGGGAAACACTGTGTGCGCCAAGTGTCTCCTGGGTGCAGAAGATCTCTCCCCAGCGCCGGAGGTGCGGGGAACCCTCTCTGGACACAGAGCAGTGTTCTAGGCAGGCCTCCCGGGCTGGGAGAGCCTCCACTGCCCCAACTGTCCAACGGCCTCAGGACCACACTTCTAGGGAGTGTGGGTCTGACAGGCAGGGCGGCCTGAGGGAGGAACGTGGATGGCAGGCCCAAGCCACTGCGCTGAGCATTGCCCCTGGAAGTCCCAGCTGCAGGCTCTCTGCTCCACGCCCAAGCTGGAGTGAGCCTGGACCCTGGCCTGCAGACCCAGGCTTGCCCTGGCACTGCTAGGGCGGGACCCATCCAGGCTCAGCCAGGCCTCCCTAGGGCTTGTGCTGGCCTAGGCCCCTGCCAGCCAGCAGGAGCTGGACGGAACACAGTTCATTGGAGAAGGCCCCAGGGTGTTGCCGGTGTGTCTCTTGCACTGCTCGGAAGAAGCTGCAGGTCCACAGGCTGTGTGTGCACGTGGCCACTGGGGCCTGAGGAGAGAAGAGGCATGAGCCCCCTTGCAAGCGGGACTCCTGCCACCTCGGAGTTGCCTGCCACACACCCCCCTGCTGCCTGCGCTGTCTTCCCTGCTGGCAGGCCTCTGGGTGCCCCGGCCAGTCTATGCCAAGGAAGCAAGGTGCTTGCTCTCCCCTTGCTGGAAGCTCCTCCTACAGCCTTCTGGACCAGGGGACACATGCCCCCTGGACCAGCAGCCTGCAAGGAAGCTGCAGCTGAGCCATCCAGGAAGGCCCGCAGTAGTAGGCAGGAAGCCCCCTGCTAAGGACAGCTTTGCCACGCCAAACCTTGGAGGAGCTCATGGAGGCCCGGGCCTGCAGCGTTTTCCACGGGAGAGCACTGGGTTGCCCAAAGCCTCCCCTGCGGCTTCGGAGCACCCTCCAGCCCCCACGCCCTGGCAACCACTCTGTTGCCGGAGGGAAGTTCCAAGCAGGGCGCTCTCGCTTGGGGAGCCAGGGTGCCTCCTGCTTGGAGAGTTGCTCAGGAACTCCTGTGGAGCGAGGCTTCCCCTCCCATGCTTGGCGGCCAGCAGATGGTGTCCTCGCTCCACCGAAAAACTCGCTGCTTTGAATTCAGCGTGGATCTCCTAGCTGACCTCTCTGCCCCAAGCAGCAACTCCAGCGTGCACCCAGCCCCCAACAAGGAGAGTGCCTTTCCTGAGCGCTGCTATGCCATGGCAGCTCCGGGAAGGCCTCCTAGGGCCTCCTCTCCCCTCACACCGTCGTGTCATTCAGCCCACCCGGGGAGCAAAGGGCCCCCTGGGCAGGGCTCAGGTGCAGCCCGTGTGTGGTTTCATGGCTGGGAAAGGGGAGATCCTGAAGCTGGCTGCCCGCTTGTGAATGGGGCCGGAGGGCAAGAGCCGGCATTCGTTTCGTGGGAAGCGGGAGATCGGGGGTCTCCAAGCTGCACGCAGATCCCCTCCCTGGCTGCCCCTCTTGCTGCTTCCCGGCTGCCAAGCCTCTCTTCCCCACGCGTGCGTCTCACCGAAAGGAGCAGGCTGCTTGCCATTCCTGGCAAGGGCCTCGTCCCACAGGCCCGTTGCCTCCAAGGGGAGTGCACATTGACCCAGAGCCTCCAGAGGAGCTGCAGTCTCTCCAGCCACAGAGGCCTTGCAGCTGAGCCCAGGACAGCCTGCTGCGTGGAGGGCTTCGATGGGAGAGGGCCGTGCTTCCCTGGCGGGGGCTCTGGCTCACACTGCTTTCCGTGGGGAAACACTGTGTGCGCCAAGTGTCTCCTGGGTGCAGAAGATCTCTCCCCAGCGCCGGAGGTGCGGGGAACCCTCTCTGGACACAGAGCAGTGTTCTAGGCAGGCCTCCCGGGCTGGGAGAGCCTCCACTGCCCCAACTGTCCAACGGCCTCAGGACCACACTTCTAGGGAGTGTGGGTCTGACAGGCAGGGCGGCCTGAGGGAGGAACGTGGATGGCAGGCCCAAGCCACTGCGCTGAGCATTGCCCCTGGAAGTCCCAGCTGCAGGCTCTCTGCTCCACGCCCAAGCTGGAGTGAGCCTGGACCCTGGCCTGCAGACCCAGGCTTGCCCTGGGCACTGCTAGGGCGGGACCCATCCCAGGCTCAGCCAGGCCTCCCTAGGGCTTGTGCTGGCCTAGGCCCCTGCCAGCCAGCAGGAGCTGGACGGAACACAGTTCATTGGAGAAGGCCCCAGGGTGTTGCCGGTGTGTCTCTTGCACTGCTCGGAAGAAGCTGCAGGTCCACAGGCTGTGTGTGCACGTGGCCACTGGGGCCTGAGGAGAGAAGAGGCATGAGCCCCCTTGCAAGCGGGACTCCTGCCACCTCGGAGTTGCCTGCCACACACCCCCCTGCTGCCTGCGCTGTCTTCCCTGCTGGCAGGCCTCTGGGTGCCCCGGCCAGTCTATGCCAAGGAAGCAAGGTGCTTGCTCTCCCCTTGCTGGAAGCTCCTCCTACAGCCTTCTGGACCAGGGGACACATGCCCCCTGGACCAGCAGCCTGCAAGGAAGCTGCAGCTGAGCCATCCAGGAAGGCCCGCAGTAGTAGGCAGGAAGCCCCCTGCTAAGGACAGCTTTGCCACGCCAAACCTTGGAGGAGCTCATGGAGGCCCGGGCCTGCAGCGTTTTCCACGGGAGAGCACTGGGTTGCCCAAAGCCTCCCCTGCGGCTTCGGAGCACCCTCCAGCCCCCACGCCCTGGCAACCCACTCTGTTGCCGGAGGGAAGTTCCAAGCAGGGCGCTCTCGCTTGGGGAGCCAGGGTGCCTCCTGCTTGGAGAGTTGCTCAGGAACTCCTGTGGAGCGAGGCTTCCCCTCCCATGCTTGGCGGCCAGCAGATGGTGTCCTCGCTCCACCGAAAAACTCGCTGCTTTGAATTCAGCCCTGGATCTCCTAGCTGACCTCTCTGCCCCAAGCAGCAACTCCAGCGTGCACCCAGCCCCCAACAAGGAGAGTGCCTTTCCTGAGCGCTGCTATGCCATGGCAGCTCCGGGAAGGCCTCCTAGGGCCTCCTCTCCCCTCACACCGTCGTGTCATTCAGCCCACCCGGGGAGCAAAGGGCCCCCTGGGCAGGGCTCAGGGTGCAGCCCGTGTGTGGTTTCATGGCTGGGAAAGGGGAGATCCTGAAGCTGGCTGCCCGCTTGTGAATGGGGCCGGAGGGCAAGAGCCGGCATTCGTTTCGTGGGAAGCGGGAGATCGGGGGTCTCCAAGCTGCACGCAGATCCCCTCCCTGGCTGCCCCTCTTGCTGCTTCCCGGCTGCCAAGCCTCTCTTCCCCACGCGTGCGTCTCACCGAAAGGAGCAGGCTGCTTGCCATTCCTGGCAAGGGCCTCGTCCCACAGGCCCCGTTGCCTCCAAGGGGAGTGCACATTGACCCAGAGCCTCCAGAGGAGCTGCAGTCTCTCCAGCCACAGAGGCCTTGCAGCTGAGCCCAGGACAGCCTGCTGCGTGGAGGGCTTCGATGGGAGAGGGCCGTGCTTCCCTGGCGGGGGCTCTGGCTCACACTGCTTTCCGTGGGGAAACACTGTGTGCGCCAAGTGTCTCCTGGGTGCAGAAGATCTCTCCCCAGCGCCGGAGGTGCGGGGAACCCTCTCTGGACACAGAGCAGTGTTCTAGGCAGGCCTCCCGGGCTGGGAGAGCCTCCACTGCCCCAACTGTCCAACGGCCTCAGGACCACACTTCTAGGGAGTGTGGGTCTGACAGGCAGGGCGGCCTGAGGGAGGAACGTGGATGGCAGGCCCAAGCCACTGCGCTGAGCATTGCCCCTGGAAGTCCCAGCTGCAGGCTCTCTGCTCCACGCCCAAGCTGGAGTGAGCCTGGACCCTGGCCTGCAGACCCAGGCTTGCCCTGGGCACTGCTAGGGCGGGACCCATCCCAGGCTCAGCCAGGCCTCCCTAGGGCTTGTGCTGGCCTAGGCCCCTGCCAGCCAGCAGGAGCTGGACGGAACACAGTTCATTGGAGAAGGCCCCAGGGTGTTGCCGGTGTGTCTCTTGCACTGCTCGGAAGAAGCTGCAGGTCCACAGGCTGTGTGTGCACGTGGCCACTGGGGCCTGAGGAGAGAAGAGGCATGAGCCCCCTTGCAAGCGGGACTCCTGCCACCTCGGAGTTGCCTGCCACACACCCCCCTGCTGCCTGCGCTGTCTTCCCTGCTGGCAGGCCTCTGGGTGCCCCGGCCAGTCTATGCCAAGGAAGCAAGGTGCTTGCTCTCCCCTTGCTGGAAGCTCCTCCTACAGCCTTCTGGACCAGGGGACACATGCCCCCTGGACCAGCAGCCTGCAAGGAAGCTGCAGCTGAGCCATCCAGGAAGGCCCGCAGTAGTAGGCAGGAAGCCCCCTGCTAAGGACAGCTTTGCCACGCCAAACCTTGGAGGAGCTCATGGAGGCCCGGGCCTGCAGCGTTTTCCACGGGAGAGCACTGGGTTGCCCAAAGCCTCCCCTGCGGCTTCGGAGCACCCTCCAGCCCCCACGCCCTGGCAACCCACTCTGTTGCCGGAGGGAAGTTCCAAGCAGGGCGCTCTCGCTTGGGGAGCCAGGGTGCCTCCTGCTTGGAGAGTTGCTCAGGAACTCCTGTGGAGCGAGGCTTCCCCTCCCATGCTTGGCGGCCAGCAGATGGTGTCCTCGCTCCACCGAAAAACTCGCTGCTTTGAATTCAGCCCTGGATCTCCTAGCTGACCTCTCTGCCCCAAGCAGCAACTCCAGCGTGCACCCAGCCCCCAACAAGGAGAGTGCCTTTCCTGAGCGCTGCTATGCCATGGCAGCTCCGGGAAGGCCTCCTAGGGCCTCCTCTCCCCTCACACCGTCGTGTCATTCAGCCCACCCGGGGAGCAAAGGGCCCCCTGGGCAGGGCTCAGGGTGCAGCCCGTGTGTGGTTTCATGGCTGGGAAAGGGGAGATCCTGAAGCTGGCTGCCCGCTTGTGAATGGGGCCGGAGGGCAAGAGCCGGCATTCGTTTCGTGGGAAGCGGGAGATCGGGGGTCTCCAAGCTGCACGCAGATCCCCTCCCTGGCTGCCCCTCTTGCTGCTTCCCGGCTGCCAAGCCTCTCTTCCCCACGCGTGCGTCTCACCGAAAGGAGCAGGCTGCTTGCCATTCCTGGCAAGGGCCTCGTCCCACAGGCCCCGTTGCCTCCAAGGGGAGTGCACATTGACCCAGAGCCTCCAGAGGAGCTGCAGTCTCTCCAGCCACAGAGGCCTTGCAGCTGAGCCCAGGACAGCCTGCTGCGTGGAGGGCTTCGATGGGAGAGGGCCGTGCTTCCCTGGCGGGGGCTCTGGCTCACACTGCTTTCCGTGGGGAAACACTGTGTGCGCCAAGTGTCTCCTGGGTGCAGAAGATCTCTCCCCAGCGCCGGAGGTGCGGGGAACCCTCTCTGGACACAGAGCAGTGTTCTAGGCAGGCCTCCCGGGCTGGGAGAGCCTCCACTGCCCCAACTGTCCAACGGCCTCAGGACCACACTTCTAGGGAGTGTGGGTCTGACAGGCAGGGCGGCCTGAGGGAGGAACGTGGATGGCAGGCCCAAGCCACTGCGCTGAGCATTGCCCCTGGAAGTCCCAGCTGCAGGCTCTCTGCTCCACGCCCAAGCTGGAGTGAGCCTGGACCCTGGCCTGCAGACCCAGGCTTGCCCTGGGCACTGCTAGGGCGGGACCCATCCCAGGCTCAGCCAGGCCTCCCTAGGGCTTGTGCTGGCCTAGGCCCCTGCCAGCCAGCAGGAGCTGGACGGAACACAGTTCATTGGAGAAGGCCCCAGGGTGTTGCCGGTGTGTCTCTTGCACTGCTCGGAAGAAGCTGCAGGTCCACAGGCTGTGTGTGCACGTGGCCACTGGGGCCTGAGGAGAGAAGAGGCATGAGCCCCCTTGCAAGCGGGACTCCTGCCACCTCGGAGTTGCCTGCCACACACCCCCCTGCTGCCTGCGCTGTCTTCCCTGCTGGCAGGCCTCTGGGTGCCCCGGCCAGTCTATGCCAAGGAAGCAAGGTGCTTGCTCTCCCCTTGCTGGAAGCTCCTCCTACAGCCTTCTGGACCAGGGGACACATGCCCCCTGGACCAGCAGCCTGCAAGGAAGCTGCAGCTGAGCCATCCAGGAAGGCCCGCAGTAGTAGGCAGGAAGCCCCCTGCTAAGGACAGCTTTGCCACGCCAAACCTTGGAGGAGCTCATGGAGGCCCGGGCCTGCAGCGTTTTCCACGGGAGAGCACTGGGTTGCCCAAAGCCTCCCCTGCGGCTTCGGAGCACCCTCCAGCCCCCACGCCCTGGCAACCCACTCTGTTGCCGGAGGGAAGTTCCAAGCAGGGCGCTCTCGCTTGGGGAGCCAGGGTGCCTCCTGCTTGGAGAGTTGCTCAGGAACTCCTGTGGAGCGAGGCTTCCCCTCCCATGCTTGGCGGCCAGCAGATGGTGTCCTCGCTCCACCGAAAAACTCGCTGCTTTGAATTCAGCCCTGGATCTCCTAGCTGACCTCTCTGCCCCAAGCAGCAACTCCAGCGTGCACCCAGCCCCCAACAAGGAGAGTGCCTTTCCTGAGCGCTGCTATGCCATGGCAGCTCCGGGAAGGCCTCCTAGGGCCTCCTCTCCCCTCACACCGTCGTGTCATTCAGCCCACCCGGGGAGCAAAGGGCCCCCTGGGCAGGGCTCAGGGTGCAGCCCGTGTGTGGTTTCATGGCTGGGAAAGGGGAGATCCTGAAGCTGGCTGCCCGCTTGTGAATGGGGCCGGAGGGCAAGAGCCGGCATTCGTTTCGTGGGAAGCGGGAGATCGGGGGTCTCCAAGCTGCACGCAGATCCCCTCCCTGGCTGCCCCTCTTGCTGCTTCCCGGCTGCCAAGCCTCTCTTCCCCACGCGTGCGTCTCACCGAAAGGAGCAGGCTGCTTGCCATTCCTGGCAAGGGCCTCGTCCCACAGGCCCCGTTGCCTCCAAGGGGAGTGCACATTGACCCAGAGCCTCCAGAGGAGCTGCAGTCTCTCCAGCCACAGAGGCCTTGCAGCTGAGCCCAGGACAGCCTGCTGCGTGGAGGGCTTCGATGGGAGAGGGCTGTGCTTCCCTGGCGGGGGCTCTGGCTCACACTGCTTTCCGTGGGGAAACACTGTGTGCGCCAAGTGTCTCCTGGGTGCAGAAGATCTCTCCCCAGCGCCGGAGGTGCGGGGAACCCTCTCTGGACACAGAGCAGTGTTCTAGGCAGGCCTCCCGGGCTGGGAGAGCCTCCACTGCCCCAACTGTCCAACGGCCTCAGGACCACACTTCTAGGGAGTGTGGGTCTGACAGGCAGGGCGGCCTGAGGGAGGAACGTGGATGGCAGGCCCAAGCCACTGCGCTGAGCATTGCCCCTGGAAGTCCCAGCTGCAGGCTCTCTGCTCCACGCCCAAGCTGGAGTGAGCCTGGACCCTGGCCTGCAGACCCAGGCTTGCCCTGGGCACTGCTAGGGCGGGACCCATCCCAGGCTCAGCCAGGCCTCCCTAGGGCTTGTGCTGGCCTAGGCCCCTGCCAGCCAGCAGGAGCTGGACGGAACACAGTTCATTGGAGAAGGCCCCAGGGTGTTGCCGGTGTGTCTCTTGCACTGCTCGGAAGAAGCTGCAGGTCCACAGGCTGTGTGTGCACGTGGCCACTGGGGCCTGAGGAGAGAAGAGGCATGAGCCCCCTTGCAAGCGGGACTCCTGCCACCTCGGAGTTGCCTGCCACACACCCCCCTGCTGCCTGCGCTGTCTTCCCTGCTGGCAGGCCTCTGGGTGCCCCGGCCAGTCTATGCCAAGGAAGCAAGGTGCTTGCTCTCCCCTTGCTGGAAGCTCCTCCTACAGCCTTCTGGACCAGGGGACACATGCCCCCTGGACCAGCAGCCTGCAAGGAAGCTGCAGCTGAGCCATCCAGGAAGGCCCGCAGTAGTAGGCAGGAAGCCCCCTGCTAAGGACAGCTTTGCCACGCCAAACCTTGGAGGAGCTCATGGAGGCCCGGGCCTGCAGCGTTTTCCACGGGAGAGCACTGGGTTGCCCAAAGCCTCCCCTGCGGCTTCGGAGCACCCTCCAGCCCCCACGCCCTGGCAACCCACTCTGTTGCCGGAGGGAAGTTCCAAGCAGGGCGCTCTCGCTTGGGGAGCCAGGGTGCCTCCTGCTTGGAGAGTTGCTCAGGAACTCCTGTGGAGCGAGGCTTCCCCTCCCATGCTTGGCGGCCAGCAGATGGTGTCCTCGCTCCACCGAAAAACTCGCTGCTTTGAATTCAGCCCTGGATCTCCTAGCTGACCTCTCTGCCCCAAGCAGCAACTCCAGCGTGCACCCAGCCCCCAACAAGGAGAGTGCCTTTCCTGAGCGCTGCTATGCCATGGCAGCTCCGGGAAGGCCTCCTAGGGCCTCCTCTCCCCTCACACCGTCGTGTCATTCAGCCCACCCGGGGAGCAAAGGGCCCCCTGGGCAGGGCTCAGGGTGCAGCCCGTGTGTGGTTTCATGGCTGGGAAAGGGGAGATCCTGAAGCTGGCTGCCCGCTTGTGAATGGGGCCGGAGGGCAAGAGCCGGCATTCGTTTCGTGGGAAGCGGGAGATCGGGGGTCTCCAAGCTGCACGCAGATCCCCTCCCTGGCTGCCCCTCTTGCTGCTTCCCGGCTGCCAAGCCTCTCTTCCCCACGCGTGCGTCTCACCGAAAGGAGCAGGCTGCTTGCCATTCCTGGCAAGGGCCTCGTCCCACAGGCCCCGTTGCCTCCAAGGGGAGTGCACATTGACCCAGAGCCTCCAGAGGAGCTGCAGTCTCTCCAGCCACAGAGGCCTTGCAGCTGAGCCCAGGACAGCCTGCTGCGTGGAGGGCTTCGATGGGAGAGGGCCGTGCTTCCCTGGCGGGGGCTCTGGCTCACACTGCTTTCCGTGGGGAAACACTGTGTGCGCCAAGTGTCTCCTGGGTGCAGAAGCTCTCTCCCCAGCGCCGGAGGTGCGGGGAACCCTCTCTGGACACAGAGCAGTGTTCTAGGCAGGCCTCCCGGGCTGGGAGAGCCTCCACTGCCCCAACTGTCCAACGGCCTCAGGACCACACTTCTAGGGAGTGTGGGTCTGACAGGCAGGGCGGCCTGAGGGAGGAACGTGGATGGCAGGCCCAAGCCACTGCGCTGAGCATTGCCCCTGGAAGTCCCAGCTGCAGGCTCTCTGCTCCACGCCCAAGCTGGAGTGAGCCTGGACCCTGGCCTGCAGACCCAGGCTTGCCCTGGGCACTGCTAGGGCGGGACCCATCCCAGGCTCAGCCAGGCCTCCCTAGGGCTTGTGCTGGCCTAGGCCCCTGCCAGCCAGCAGGAGCTGGACGGAACACAGTTCATTGGAGAAGGCCCCAGGGTGTTGCCGGTGTGTCTCTTGCACTGCTCGGAAGAAGCTGCAGGTCCACAGGCTGTGTGTGCACGTGGCCACTGGGGCCTGAGGAGAGAAGAGGCATGAGCCCCCTTGCAAGCGGGACTCCTGCCACCTCGGAGTTGCCTGCCACACACCCCCCTGCTGCCTGCGCTGTCTTCCCTGCTGGCAGGCCTCTGGGTGCCCCGGCCAGTCTATGCCAAGGAAGCAAGGTGCTTGCTCTCCCCTTGCTGGAAGCTCCTCCTACAGCCTTCTGGACCAGGGGACACATGCCCCCTGGACCAGCAGCCTGCAAGGAAGCTGCAGCTGAGCCATCCAGGAAGGCCCGCAGTAGTAGGCAGGAAGCCCCCTGCTAAGGACAGCTTTGCCACGCCAAACCTTGGAGGAGCTCATGGAGGCCCGGGCCTGCAGCGTTTTCCACGGGAGAGCACTGGGTTGCCCAAAGCCTCCCCTGCGGCTTCGGAGCACCCTCCAGCCCCCACGCCCTGGCAACCCACTCTGTTGCCGGAGGGAAGTTCCAAGCAGGGCGCTCTCGCTTGGGGAGCCAGGGTGCCTCCTGCTTGGAGAGTTGCTCAGGAACTCCTGTGGAGCGAGGCTTCCCCTCCCATGCTTGGCGGCCAGCAGATGGTGTCCTCGCTCCACCGAAAAACTCGCTGCTTTGAATTCAGCCCTGGATCTCCTAGCTGACCTCTCTGCCCCAAGCAGCAACTCCAGCGTGCACCCAGCCCCCAACAAGGAGAGTGCCTTTCCTGAGCGCTGCTATGCCATGGCAGCTCCGGGAAGGCCTCCTAGGGCCTCCTCTCCCCTCACACCGTCGTGTCATTCAGCCCACCCGGGGAGCAAAGGGCCCCCTGGGCAGGGCTCAGGGTGCAGCCCGTGTGTGGTTTCATGGCTGGGAAAGGGGAGATCCTGAAGCTGGCTGCCCGCTTGTGAATGGGGCCGGAGGGCAAGAGCCGGCATTCGTTTCGTGGGAAGCGGGAGATCGGGGGTCTCCAAGCTGCACGCAGATCCCCTCCCTGGCTGCCCCTCTTGCTGCTTCCCGGCTGCCAAGCCTCTCTTCCCCACGCGTGCGTCTCACCGAAAGGAGCAGGCTGCTTGCCATTCCTGGCAAGGGCCTCGTCCCACAGGCCCCGTTGCCTCCAAGGGGAGTGCACATTGACCCAGAGCCTCCAGAGGAGCTGCAGTCTCTCCAGCCACAGAGGCCTTGCAGCTGAGCCCAGGACAGCCTGCTGCGTGGAGGGCTTCGATGGGAGAGGGCCGTGCTTCCCTGGCGGGGGCTCTGGCTCACACTGCTTTCCGTGGGGAAACACTGTGTGCGCCAAGTGTCTCCTGGGTGCAGAAGATCTCTCCCCAGCGCCGGAGGTGCGGGGAACCCTCTCTGGACACAGAGCAGTGTTCTAGGCAGGCCTCCCGGGCTGGGAGAGCCTCCACTGCCCCAACTGTCCAACGGCCTCAGGACCACACTTCTAGGGAGTGTGGGTCTGACAGGCAGGGCGGCCTGAGGGAGGAACGTGGATGGCAGGCCCAAGCCACTGCGCTGAGCATTGCCCCTGGAAGTCCCAGCTGCAGGCTCTCTGCTCCACGCCCAAGCTGGAGTGAGCCTGGACCCTGGCCTGCAGACCCAGGCTTGCCCTGGGCACTGCTAGGGCGGGACCCATCCCAGGCTCAGCCAGGCCTCCCTAGGGCTTGTGCTGGCCTAGGCCCCTGCCAGCCAGCAGGAGCTGGACGGAACACAGTTCATTGGAGAAGGCCCCAGGGTGTTGCCGGTGTGTCTCTTGCACTGCTCGGAAGAAGCTGCAGGTCCACAGGCTGTGTGTGCACGTGGCCACTGGGGCCTGAGGAGAGAAGAGGCATGAGCCCCCTTGCAAGCGGGACTCCTGCCACCTCGGAGTTGCCTGCCACACACCCCCCTGCTGCCTGCGCTGTCTTCCCTGCTGGCAGGCCTCTGGGTGCCCCGGCCAGTCTATGCCAAGGAAGCAAGGTGCTTGCTCTCCCCTTGCTGGAAGCTCCTCCTACAGCCTTCTGGACCAGGGGACACATGCCCCCTGGACCAGCAGCCTGCAAGGAAGCTGCAGCTGAGCCATCCAGGAAGGCCCGCAGTAGTAGGCAGGAAGCCCCCTGCTAAGGACAGCTTTGCCACGCCAAACCTTGGAGGAGCTCATGGAGGCCCGGGCCTGCAGCGTTTTCCACGGGAGAGCACTGGGTTGCCCAAAGCCTCCCCTGCGGCTTCGGAGCACCCTCCAGCCCCCACGCCCTGGCAACCCACTCTGTTGCCGGAGGGAAGTTCCAAGCAGGGCGCTCTCGCTTGGGGAGCCAGGGTGCCTCCTGCTTGGAGAGTTGCTCAGGAACTCCTGTGGAGCGAGGCTTCCCCTCCCATGCTTGGCGGCCAGCAGATGGTGTCCTCGCTCCACCGAAAAACTCGCTGCTTTGAATTCAGCCCTGGATCTCCTAGCTGACCTCTCTGCCCCAAGCAGCAACTCCAGCGTGCACCCAGCCCCCAACAAGGAGAGTGCCTTTCCTGAGCGCTGCTATGCCATGGCAGCTCCGGGAAGGCCTCCTAGGGCCTCCTCTCCCCTCACACCGTCGTGTCATTCAGCCCACCCGGGGAGCAAAGGGCCCCCTGGGCAGGGCTCAGGGTGCAGCCCGTGTGTGGTTTCATGGCTGGGAAAGGGGAGATCCTGAAGCTGGCTGCCCGCTTGTGAATGGGGCCGGAGGGCAAGAGCCGGCATTCGTTTCGTGGGAAGCGGGAGATCGGGGGTCTCCAAGCTGCACGCAGATCCCCTCCCTGGCTGCCCCTCTTGCTGCTTCCCGGCTGCCAAGCCTCTCTTCCCCACGCGTGCGTCTCACCGAAAGGAGCAGGCTGCTTGCCATTCCTGGCAAGGGCCTCGTCCCACAGGCCCCGTTGCCTCCAAGGGGAGTGCACATTGACCCAGAGCCTCCAGAGGAGCTGCAGTCTCTCCAGCCACAGAGGCCTTGCAGCTGAGCCCAGGACAGCCTGCTGCGTGGAGGGCTTCGATGGGAGAGGGCCGTGCTTCCCTGGCGGGGGCTCTGGCTCACACTGCTTTCCGTGGGGAAACACTGTGTGCGCCAAGTGTCTCCTGGGTGCAGAAGCTCTCTCCCCAGCGCCGGAGGTGCGGGGAACCCTCTCTGGACACAGAGCAGTGTTCTAGGCAGGCCTCCCGGGCTGGGAGAGCCTCCACTGCCCCAACTGTCCAACGGCCTCAGGACCACACTTCTAGGGAGTGTGGGTCTGACAGGCAGGGCGGCCTGAGGGAGGAACGTGGATGGCAGGCCCAAGCCACTGCGCTGAGCATTGCCCCTGGAAGTCCCAGCTGCAGGCTCTCTGCTCCACGCCCAAGCTGGAGTGAGCCTGGACCCTGGCCTGCAGACCCAGGCTTGCCCTGGGCACTGCTAGGGCGGGACCCATCCCAGGCTCAGCCAGGCCTCCCTAGGGCTTGTGCTGGCCTAGGCCCCTGCCAGCCAGCAGGAGCTGGACGGAACACAGTTCATTGGAGAAGGCCCCAGGGTGTTGCCGGTGTGTCTCTTGCACTGCTCGGAAGAAGCTGCAGGTCCACAGGCTGTGTGTGCACGTGGCCACTGGGGCCTGAGGAGAGAAGAGGCATGAGCCCCCTTGCAAGCGGGACTCCTGCCACCTCGGAGTTGCCTGCCACACACCCCCCTGCTGCCTGCGCTGTCTTCCCTGCTGGCAGGCCTCTGGGTGCCCCGGCCAGTCTATGCCAAGGAAGCAAGGTGCTTGCTCTCCCCTTGCTGGAAGCTCCTCCTACAGCCTTCTGGACCAGGGGACACATGCCCCCTGGACCAGCAGCCTGCAAGGAAGCTGCAGCTGAGCCATCCAGGAAGGCCCGCAGTAGTAGGCAGGAAGCCCCCTGCTAAGGACAGCTTTGCCACGCCAAACCTTGGAGGAGCTCATGGAGGCCCGGGCCTGCAGCGTTTTCCACGGGAGAGCACTGGGTTGCCCAAAGCCTCCCCTGCGGCTTCGGAGCACCCTCCAGCCCCCACGCCCTGGCAACCCACTCTGTTGCCGGAGGGAAGTTCCAAGCAGGGCGCTCTCGCTTGGGGAGCCAGGGTGCCTCCTGCTTGGAGAGTTGCTCAGGAACTCCTGTGGAGCGAGGCTTCCCCTCCCATGCTTGGCGGCCAGCAGATGGTGTCCTCGCTCCACCGAAAAACTCGCTGCTTTGAATTCAGCCCTGGATCTCCTAGCTGACCTCTCTGCCCCAAGCAGCAACTCCAGCGTGCACCCAGCCCCCAACAAGGAGAGTGCCTTTCCTGAGCGCTGCTATGCCATGGCAGCTCCGGGAAGGCCTCCTAGGGCCTCCTCTCCCCTCACACCGTCGTGTCATTCAGCCCACCCGGGGAGCAAAGGGCCCCCTGGGCAGGGCTCAGGGTGCAGCCCGTGTGTGGTTTCATGGCTGGGAAAGGGGAGATCCTGAAGCTGGCTGCCCGCTTGTGAATGGGGCCGGAGGGCAAGAGCCGGCATTCGTTTCGTGGGAAGCGGGAGATCGGGGGTCTCCAAGCTGCACGCAGATCCCCTCCCTGGCTGCCCCTCTTGCTGCTTCCCGGCTGCCAAGCCTCTCTTCCCCACGCGTGCGTCTCACCGAAAGGAGCAGGCTGCTTGCCATTCCTGGCAAGGGCCTCGTCCCACAGGCCCCGTTGCCTCCAAGGGGAGTGCACATTGACCCAGAGCCTCCAGAGGAGCTGCAGTCTCTCCAGCCACAGAGGCCTTGCAGCTGAGCCCAGGACAGCCTGCTGCGTGGAGGGCTTCGATGGGAGAGGGCCGTGCTTCCCTGGCGGGGGCTCTGGCTCACACTGCTTTCCGTGGGGAAACACTGTGTGCGCCAAGTGTCTCCTGGGTGCAGAAGATCTCTCCCCAGCGCCGGAGGTGCGGGGAACCCTCTCTGGACACAGAGCAGTGTTCTAGGCAGGCCTCCCGGGCTGGGAGAGCCTCCACTGCCCCAACTGTCCAACGGCCTCAGGACCACACTTCTAGGGAGTGTGGGTCTGACAGGCAGGGCGGCCTGAGGGAGGAACGTGGATGGCAGGCCCAAGCCACTGCGCTGAGCATTGCCCCTGGAAGTCCCAGCTGCAGGCTCTCTGCTCCACGCCCAAGCTGGAGTGAGCCTGGACCCTGGCCTGCAGACCCAGGCTTGCCCTGGGCACTGCTAGGGCGGGACCCATCCCAGGCTCAGCCAGGCCTCCCTAGGGCTTGTGCTGGCCTAGGCCCCTGCCAGCCAGCAGGAGCTGGACGGAACACAGTTCATTGGAGAAGGCCCCAGGGTGTTGCCGGTGTGTCTCTTGCACTGCTCGGAAGAAGCTGCAGGTCCACAGGCTGTGTGTGCACGTGGCCACTGGGGCCTGAGGAGAGAAGAGGCATGAGCCCCCTTGCAAGCGGGACTCCTGCCACCTCGGAGTTGCCTGCCACACACCCCCCTGCTGCCTGCGCTGTCTTCCCTGCTGGCAGGCCTCTGGGTGCCCCGGCCAGTCTATGCCAAGGAAGCAAGGTGCTTGCTCTCCCCTTGCTGGAAGCTCCTCCTACAGCCTTCTGGACCAGGGGACACATGCCCCCTGGACCAGCAGCCTGCAAGGAAGCTGCAGCTGAGCCATCCAGGAAGGCCCGCAGTAGTAGGCAGGAAGCCCCCTGCTAAGGACAGCTTTGCCACGCCAAACCTTGGAGGAGCTCATGGAGGCCCGGGCCTGCAGCGTTTTCCACGGGAGAGCACTGGGTTGCCCAAAGCCTCCCCTGCGGCTTCGGAGCACCCTCCAGCCCCCACGCCCTGGCAACCCACTCTGTTGCCGGAGGGAAGTTCCAAGCAGGGCGCTCTCGCTTGGGGAGCCAGGGTGCCTCCTGCTTGGAGAGTTGCTCAGGAACTCCTGTGGAGCGAGGCTTCCCCTCCCATGCTTGGCGGCCAGCAGATGGTGTCCTCGCTCCACCGAAAAACTCGCTGCTTTGAATTCAGCCCTGGATCTCCTAGCTGACCTCTCTGCCCCAAGCAGCAACTCCAGCGTGCACCCAGCCCCCAACAAGGAGAGTGCCTTTCCTGAGCGCTGCTATGCCATGGCAGCTCCGGGAAGGCCTCCTAGGGCCTCCTCTCCCCTCACACCGTCGTGTCATTCAGCCCACCCGGGGAGCAAAGGGCCCCCTGGGCAGGGCTCAGGGTGCAGCCCGTGTGTGGTTTCATGGCTGGGAAAGGGGAGATCCTGAAGCTGGCTGCCCGCTTGTGAATGGGGCCGGAGGGCAAGAGCCGGCATTCGTTTCGTGGGAAGCGGGAGATCGGGGGTCTCCAAGCTGCACGCAGATCCCCTCCCTGGCTGCCCCTCTTGCTGCTTCCCGGCTGCCAAGCCTCTCTTCCCCACGCGTGCGTCTCACCGAAAGGAGCAGGCTGCTTGCCATTCCTGGCAAGGGCCTCGTCCCACAGGCCCCGTTGCCTCCAAGGGGAGTGCACATTGACCCAGAGCCTCCAGAGGAGCTGCAGTCTCTCCAGCCACAGAGGCCTTGCAGCTGAGCCCAGGACAGCCTGCTGCGTGGAGGGCTTCGATGGGAGAGGGCCGTGCTTCCCTGGCGGGGGCTCTGGCTCACACTGCTTTCCGTGGGGAAACACTGTGTGCGCCAAGTGTCTCCTGGGTGCAGAAGCTCTCTCCCCAGCGCCGGAGGTGCGGGGAACCCTCTCTGGACACAGAGCAGTGTTCTAGGCAGGCCTCCCGGGCTGGGAGAGCCTCCACTGCCCCAACTGTCCAACGGCCTCAGGACCACACTTCTAGGGAGTGTGGGTCTGACAGGCAGGGCGGCCTGAGGGAGGAACGTGGATGGCAGGCCCAAGCCACTGCGCTGAGCATTGCCCCTGGAAGTCCCAGCTGCAGGCTCTCTGCTCCACGCCCAAGCTGGAGTGAGCCTGGACCCTGGCCTGCAGACCCAGGCTTGCCCTGGGCACTGCTAGGGCGGGACCCATCCCAGGCTCAGCCAGGCCTCCCTAGGGCTTGTGCTGGCCTAGGCCCCTGCCAGCCAGCAGGAGCTGGACGGAACACAGTTCATTGGAGAAGGCCCCAGGGTGTTGCCGGTGTGTCTCTTGCACTGCTCGGAAGAAGCTGCAGGTCCACAGGCTGTGTGTGCACGTGGCCACTGGGGCCTGAGGAGAGAAGAGGCATGAGCCCCCTTGCAAGCGGGACTCCTGCCACCTCGGAGTTGCCTGCCACACACCCCCCTGCTGCCTGCGCTGTCTTCCCTGCTGGCAGGCCTCTGGGTGCCCCGGCCAGTCTATGCCAAGGAAGCAAGGTGCTTGCTCTCCCCTTGCTGGAAGCTCCTCCTACAGCCTTCTGGACCAGGGGACACATGCCCCCTGGACCAGCAGCCTGCAAGGAAGCTGCAGCTGAGCCATCCAGGAAGGCCCGCAGTAGTAGGCAGGAAGCCCCCTGCTAAGGACAGCTTTGCCACGCCAAACCTTGGAGGAGCTCATGGAGGCCCGGGCCTGCAGCGTTTTCCACGGGAGAGCACTGGGTTGCCCAAAGCCTCCCCTGCGGCTTCGGAGCACCCTCCAGCCCCCACGCCCTGGCAACCCACTCTGTTGCCGGAGGGAAGTTCCAAGCAGGGCGCTCTCGCTTGGGGAGCCAGGGTGCCTCCTGCTTGGAGAGTTGCTCAGGAACTCCTGTGGAGCGAGGCTTCCCCTCCCATGCTTGGCGGCCAGCAGATGGTGTCCTCGCTCCACCGAAAAACTCGCTGCTTTGAATTCAGCCGTGGATCTCCTAGCTGACCTCTCTGCCCCAAGCAGCAACTCCAGCGTGCACCCAGCCCCCAACAAGGAGAGTGCCTTTCCTGAGCGCTGCTATGCCATGGCAGCTCCGGGAAGGCCTCCTAGGGCCTCCTCTCCCCTCACACCGTCGTGTCATTCAGCCCACCCGGGGAGCAAAGGGCCCCCTGGGCAGGGCTCAGGGTGCAGCCCGTGTGTGGTTTCATGGCTGGGAAAGGGGAGATCCTGAAGCTGGCTGCCCGCTTGTGAATGGGGCCGGAGGGCAAGAGCCGGCATTCGTTTCGTGGGAAGCGGGAGATCGGGGGTCTCCAAGCTGCACGCAGATCCCCTCCCTGGCTGCCCCTCTTGCTGCTTCCCGGCTGCCAAGCCTCTCTTCCCCACGCGTGCGTCTCACCGAAAGGAGCAGGCTGCTTGCCATTCCTGGCAAGGGCCTCGTCCCACAGGCCCCGTTGCCTCCAAGGGGAGTGCACATTGACCCAGAGCCTCCAGAGGAGCTGCAGTCTCTCCAGCCACAGAGGCCTTGCAGCTGAGCCCAGGACAGCCTGCTGCGTGGAGGGCTTCGATGGGAGAGGGCCGTGCTTCCCTGGCGGGGGCTCTGGCTCACACTGCTTTCCGTGGGGAAACACTGTGTGCGCCAAGTGTCTCCTGGGTGCAGAAGATCTCTCCCCAGCGCCGGAGGTGCGGGGAACCCTCTCTGGACACAGAGCAGTGTTCTAGGCAGGCCTCCCGGGCTGGGAGAGCCTCCACTGCCCCAACTGTCCAACGGCCTCAGGACCACACTTCTAGGGAGTGTGGGTCTGACAGGCAGGGCGGCCTGAGGGAGGAACGTGGATGGCAGGCCCAAGCCACTGCGCTGAGCATTGCCCCTGGAAGTCCCAGCTGCAGGCTCTCTGCTCCACGCCCAAGCTGGAGTGAGCCTGGACCCTGGCCTGCAGACCCAGGCTTGCCCTGGGCACTGCTAGGGCGGGACCCATCCCAGGCTCAGCCAGGCCTCCCTAGGGCTTGTGCTGGCCTAGGCCCCTGCCAGCCAGCAGGAGCTGGACGGAACACAGTTCATTGGAGAAGGCCCCAGGGTGTTGCCGGTGTGTCTCTTGCACTGCTCGGAAGAAGCTGCAGGTCCACAGGCTGTGTGTGCACGTGGCCACTGGGGCCTGAGGAGAGAAGAGGCATGAGCCCCCTTGCAAGCGGGACTCCTGCCACCTCGGAGTTGCCTGCCACACACCCCCCTGCTGCCTGCGCTGTCTTCCCTGCTGGCAGGCCTCTGGGTGCCCCGGCCAGTCTATGCCAAGGAAGCAAGGTGCTTGCTCTCCCCTTGCTGGAAGCTCCTCCTACAGCCTTCTGGACCAGGGGACACATGCCCCCTGGACCAGCAGCCTGCAAGGAAGCTGCAGCTGAGCCATCCAGGAAGGCCCGCAGTAGTAGGCAGGAAGCCCCCTGCTAAGGACAGCTTTGCCACGCCAAACCTTGGAGGAGCTCATGGAGGCCCGGGCCTGCAGCGTTTTCCACGGGAGAGCACTGGGTTGCCCAAAGCCTCCCCTGCGGCTTCGGAGCACCCTCCAGCCCCCACGCCCTGGCAACCCACTCTGTTGCCGGAGGGAAGTTCCAAGCAGGGCGCTCTCGCTTGGGGAGCCAGGGTGCCTCCTGCTTGGAGAGTTGCTCAGGAACTCCTGTGGAGCGAGGCTTCCCCTCCCATGCTTGGCGGCCAGCAGATGGTGTCCTCGCTCCACCGAAAAACTCGCTGCTTTGAATTCAGCCGTGGATCTCCTAGCTGACCTCTCTGCCCCAAGCAGCAACTCCAGCGTGCACCCAGCCCCCAACAAGGAGAGTGCCTTTCCTGAGCGCTGCTATGCCATGGCAGCTCCGGGAAGGCCTCCTAGGGCCTCCTCTCCCCTCACACCGTCGTGTCATTCAGCCCACCCGGGGAGCAAAGGGCCCCCTGGGCAGGGCTCAGGGTGCAGCCCGTGTGTGGTTTCATGGCTGGGAAAGGGGAGATCCTGAAGCTGGCTGCCCGCTTGTGAATGGGGCCGGAGGGCAAGAGCCGGCATTCGTTTCGTGGGAAGCGGGAGATCGGGGGTCTCCAAGCTGCACGCAGATCCCCTCCCTGGCTGCCCCTCTTGCTGCTTCCCGGCTGCCAAGCCTCTCTTCCCCACGCGTGCGTCTCACCGAAAGGAGCAGGCTGCTTGCCATTCCTGGCAAGGGCCTCGTCCCACAGGCCCCGTTGCCTCCAAGGGGAGTGCACATTGACCCAGAGCCTCCAGAGGAGCTGCAGTCTCTCCAGCCACAGAGGCCTTGCAGCTGAGCCCAGGACAGCCTGCTGCGTGGAGGGCTTCGATGGGAGAGGGCCGTGCTTCCCTGGCGGGGGCTCTGGCTCACACTGCTTTCCGTGGGGAAACACTGTGTGCGCCAAGTGTCTCCTGGGTGCAGAAGATCTCTCCCCAGCGCCGGAGGTGCGGGGAACCCTCTCTGGACACAGAGCAGTGTTCTAGGCAGGCCTCCCGGGCTGGGAGAGCCTCCACTGCCCCAACTGTCCAACGGCCTCAGGACCACACTTCTAGGGAGTGTGGGTCTGACAGGCAGGGCGGCCTGAGGGAGGAACGTGGATGGCAGGCCCAAGCCACTGCGCTGAGCATTGCCCCTGGAAGTCCCAGCTGCAGGCTCTCTGCTCCACGCCCAAGCTGGAGTGAGCCTGGACCCTGGCCTGCAGACCCAGGCTTGCCCTGGGCACTGCTAGGGCGGGACCCATCCCAGGCTCAGCCAGGCCTCCCTAGGGCTTGTGCTGGCCTAGGCCCCTGCCAGCCAGCAGGAGCTGGACGGAACACAGTTCATTGGAGAAGGCCCCAGGGTGTTGCCGGTGTGTCTCTTGCACTGCTCGGAAGAAGCTGCAGGTCCACAGGCTGTGTGTGCACGTGGCCACTGGGGCCTGAGGAGAGAAGAGGCATGAGCCCCCTTGCAAGCGGGACTCCTGCCACCTCGGAGTTGCCTGCCACACACCCCCCTGCTGCCTGCGCTGTCTTCCCTGCTGGCAGGCCTCTGGGTGCCCCGGCCAGTCTATGCCAAGGAAGCAAGGTGCTTGCTCTCCCCTTGCTGGAAGCTCCTCCTACAGCCTTCTGGACCAGGGGACACATGCCCCCTGGACCAGCAGCCTGCAAGGAAGCTGCAGCTGAGCCATCCAGGAAGGCCCGCAGTAGTAGGCAGGAAGCCCCCTGCTAAGGACAGCTTTGCCACGCCAAACCTTGGAGGAGCTCATGGAGGCCCGGGCCTGCAGCGTTTTCCACGGGAGAGCACTGGGTTGCCCAAAGCCTCCCCTGCGGCTTCGGAGCACCCTCCAGCCCCCACGCCCTGGCAACCCACTCTGTTGCCGGAGGGAAGTTCCAAGCAGGGCGCTCTCGCTTGGGGAGCCAGGGTGCCTCCTGCTTGGAGAGTTGCTCAGGAACTCCTGTGGAGCGAGGCTTCCCCTCCCATGCTTGGCGGCCAGCAGATGGTGTCCTCGCTCCACCGAAAAACTCGCTGCTTTGAATTCAGCCCTGGATCTCCTAGCTGACCTCTCTGCCCCAAGCAGCAACTCCAGCGTGCACCCAGCCCCCAACAAGGAGAGTGCCTTTCCTGAGCGCTGCTATGCCATGGCAGCTCCGGGAAGGCCTCCTAGGGCCTCCTCTCCCCTCACACCGTCGTGTCATTCAGCCCACCCGGGGAGCAAAGGGCCCCCTGGGCAGGGCTCAGGGTGCAGCCCGTGTGTGGTTTCATGGCTGGGAAAGGGGAGATCCTGAAGCTGGCTGCCCGCTTGTGAATGGGGCCGGAGGGCAAGAGCCGGCATTCGTTTCGTGGGAAGCGGGAGATCGGGGGTCTCCAAGCTGCACGCAGATCCCCTCCCTGGCTGCCCCTCTTGCTGCTTCCCGGCTGCCAAGCCTCTCTTCCCCACGCGTGCGTCTCACCGAAAGGAGCAGGCTGCTTGCCATTCCTGGCAAGGGCCTCGTCCCACAGGCCCCGTTGCCTCCAAGGGGAGTGCACATTGACCCAGAGCCTCCAGAGGAGCTGCAGTCTCTCCAGCCACAGAGGCCTTGCAGCTGAGCCCAGGACAGCCTGCTGCGTGGAGGGCTTCGATGGGAGAGGGCCGTGCTTCCCTGGCGGGGGCTCTGGCTCACACTGCTTTCCGTGGGGAAACACTGTGTGCGCCAAGTGTCTCCTGGGTGCAGAAGATCTCTCCCCAGCGCCGGAGGTGCGGGGAACCCTCTCTGGACACAGAGCAGTGTTCTAGGCAGGCCTCCCGGGCTGGGAGAGCCTCCACTGCCCCAACTGTCCAACGGCCTCAGGACCACACTTCTAGGGAGTGTGGGTCTGACAGGCAGGGCGGCCTGAGGGAGGAACGTGGATGGCAGGCCCAAGCCACTGCGCTGAGCATTGCCCCTGGAAGTCCCAGCTGCAGGCTCTCTGCTCCACGCCCAAGCTGGAGTGAGCCTGGACCCTGGCCTGCAGACCCAGGCTTGCCCTGGGCACTGCTAGGGCGGGACCCATCCCAGGCTCAGCCAGGCCTCCCTAGGGCTTGTGCTGGCCTAGGCCCCTGCCAGCCAGCAGGAGCTGGACGGAACACAGTTCATTGGAGAAGGCCCCAGGGTGTTGCCGGTGTGTCTCTTGCACTGCTCGGAAGAAGCTGCAGGTCCACAGGCTGTGTGTGCACGTGGCCACTGGGGCCTGAGGAGAGAAGAGGCATGAGCCCCCTTGCAAGCGGGACTCCTGCCACCTCGGAGTTGCCTGCCACACACCCCCCTGCTGCCTGCGCTGTCTTCCCTGCTGGCAGGCCTCTGGGTGCCCCGGCCAGTCTATGCCAAGGAAGCAAGGTGCTTGCTCTCCCCTTGCTGGAAGCTCCTCCTACAGCCTTCTGGACCAGGGGACACATGCCCCCTGGACCAGCAGCCTGCAAGGAAGCTGCAGCTGAGCCATCCAGGAAGGCCCGCAGTAGTAGGCAGGAAGCCCCCTGCTAAGGACAGCTTTGCCACGCCAAACCTTGGAGGAGCTCATGGAGGCCCGGGCCTGCAGCGTTTTCCACGGGAGAGCACTGGGTTGCCCAAAGCCTCCCCTGCGGCTTCGGAGCACCCTCCAGCCCCCACGCCCTGGCAACCCACTCTGTTGCCGGAGGGAAGTTCCAAGCAGGGCGCTCTCGCTTGGGGAGCCAGGGTGCCTCCTGCTTGGAGAGTTGCTCAGGAACTCCTGTGGAGCGAGGCTTCCCCTCCCATGCTTGGCGGCCAGCAGATGGTGTCCTCGCTCCACCGAAAAACTCGCTGCTTTGAATTCAGCCGTGGATCTCCTAGCTGACCTCTCTGCCCCAAGCAGCAACTCCAGCGTGCACCCAGCCCCCAACAAGGAGAGTGCCTTTCCTGAGCGCTGCTATGCCATGGCAGCTCCGGGAAGGCCTCCTAGGGCCTCCTCTCCCCTCACACCGTCGTGTCATTCAGCCCACCCGGGGAGCAAAGGGCCCCCTGGGCAGGGCTCAGGGTGCAGCCCGTGTGTGGTTTCATGGCTGGGAAAGGGGAGATCCTGAAGCTGGCTGCCCGCTTGTGAATGGGGCCGGAGGGCAAGAGCCGGCATTCGTTTCGTGGGAAGCGGGAGATCGGGGGTCTCCAAGCTGCACGCAGATCCCCTCCCTGGCTGCCCCTCTTGCTGCTTCCCGGCTGCCAAGCCTCTCTTCCCCACGCGTGCGTCTCACCGAAAGGAGCAGGCTGCTTGCCATTCCTGGCAAGGGCCTCGTCCCACAGGCCCCGTTGCCTCCAAGGGGAGTGCACATTGACCCAGAGCCTCCAGAGGAGCTGCAGTCTCTCCAGCCACAGAGGCCTTGCAGCTGAGCCCAGGACAGCCTGCTGCGTGGAGGGCTTCGATGGGAGAGGGCCGTGCTTCCCTGGCGGGGGCTCTGGCTCACACTGCTTTCCGTGGGGAAACACTGTGTGCGCCAAGTGTCTCCTGGGTGCAGAAGCTCTCTCCCCAGCGCCGGAGGTGCGGGGAACCCTCTCTGGACACAGAGCAGTGTTCTAGGCAGGCCTCCCGGGCTGGGAGAGCCTCCACTGCCCCAACTGTCCAACGGCCTCAGGACCACACTTCTAGGGAGTGTGGGTCTGACAGGCAGGGCGGCCTGAGGGAGGAACGTGGATGGCAGGCCCAAGCCACTGCGCTGAGCATTGCCCCTGGAAGTCCCAGCTGCAGGCTCTCTGCTCCACGCCCAAGCTGGAGTGAGCCTGGACCCTGGCCTGCAGACCCAGGCTTGCCCTGGGCACTGCTAGGGCGGGACCCATCCCAGGCTCAGCCAGGCCTCCCTAGGGCTTGTGCTGGCCTAGGCCCCTGCCAGCCAGCAGGAGCTGGACGGAACACAGTTCATTGGAGAAGGCCCCAGGGTGTTGCCGGTGTGTCTCTTGCACTGCTCGGAAGAAGCTGCAGGTCCACAGGCTGTGTGTGCACGTGGCCACTGGGGCCTGAGGAGAGAAGAGGCATGAGCCCCCTTGCAAGCGGGACTCCTGCCACCTCGGAGTTGCCTGCCACACACCCCCCTGCTGCCTGCGCTGTCTTCCCTGCTGGCAGGCCTCTGGGTGCCCCGGCCAGTCTATGCCAAGGAAGCAAGGTGCTTGCTCTCCCCTTGCTGGAAGCTCCTCCTACAGCCTTCTGGACCAGGGGACACATGCCCCCTGGACCAGCAGCCTGCAAGGAAGCTGCAGCTGAGCCATCCAGGAAGGCCCGCAGTAGTAGGCAGGAAGCCCCCTGCTAAGGACAGCTTTGCCACGCCAAACCTTGGAGGAGCTCATGGAGGCCCGGGCCTGCAGCGTTTTCCACGGGAGAGCACTGGGTTGCCCAAAGCCTCCCCTGCGGCTTCGGAGCACCCTCCAGCCCCCACGCCCTGGCAACCCACTCTGTTGCCGGAGGGAAGTTCCAAGCAGGGCGCTCTCGCTTGGGGAGCCAGGGTGCCTCCTGCTTGGAGAGTTGCTCAGGAACTCCTGTGGAGCGAGGCTTCCCCTCCCATGCTTGGCGGCCAGCAGATGGTGTCCTCGCTCCACCGAAAAACTCGCTGCTTTGAATTCAGCCCTGGATCTCCTAGCTGACCTCTCTGCCCCAAGCAGCAACTCCAGCGTGCACCCAGCCCCCAACAAGGAGAGTGCCTTTCCTGAGCGCTGCTATGCCATGGCAGCTCCGGGAAGGCCTCCTAGGGCCTCCTCTCCCCTCACACCGTCGTGTCATTCAGCCCACCCGGGGAGCAAAGGGCCCCCTGGGCAGGGCTCAGGGTGCAGCCCGTGTGTGGTTTCATGGCTGGGAAAGGGGAGATCCTGAAGCTGGCTGCCCGCTTGTGAATGGGGCCGGAGGGCAAGAGCCGGCATTCGTTTCGTGGGAAGCGGGAGATCGGGGGTCTCCAAGCTGCACGCAGATCCCCTCCCTGGCTGCCCCTCTTGCTGCTTCCCGGCTGCCAAGCCTCTCTTCCCCACGCGTGCGTCTCACCGAAAGGAGCAGGCTGCTTGCCATTCCTGGCAAGGGCCTCGTCCCACAGGCCCCGTTGCCTCCAAGGGGAGTGCACATTGACCCAGAGCCTCCAGAGGAGCTGCAGTCTCTCCAGCCACAGAGGCCTTGCAGCTGAGCCCAGGACAGCCTGCTGCGTGGAGGGCTTCGATGGGAGAGGGCCGTGCTTCCCTGGCAGGGGCTCTGGCTCACACTGCTTTCCGTGGGGAAACACTGTGTGCGCCAAGTGTCTCCTGGGTGCAGAAGATCTCTCCCCAGCGCCGGAGGTGCGGGGAACCCTCTCTGGACACAGAGCAGTGTTCTAGGCAGGCCTCCCGGGCTGGGAGAGCCTCCACTGCCCCAACTGTCCAACGGCCTCAGGACCACACTTCTAGGGAGTGTGGGTCTGACAGGCAGGGCGGCCTGAGGGAGGAACGTGGATGGCAGGCCCAAGCCACTGCGCTGAGCATTGCCCCTGGAAGTCCCAGCTGCAGGCTCTCTGCTCCACGCCCAAGCTGGAGTGAGCCTGGACCCTGGCCTGCAGACCCAGGCTTGCCCTGGGCACTGCTAGGGCGGGACCCATCCCAGGCTCAGCCAGGCCTCCCTAGGGCTTGTGCTGGCCTAGGCCCCTGCCAGCCAGCAGGAGCTGGACGGAACACAGTTCATTGGAGAAGGCCCCAGGGTGTTGCCGGTGTGTCTCTTGCACTGCTCGGAAGAAGCTGCAGGTCCACAGGCTGTGTGTGCACGTGGCCACTGGGGCCTGAGGAGAGAAGAGGCATGAGCCCCCTTGCAAGCGGGACTCCTGCCACCTCGGAGTTGCCTGCCACACACCCCCCTGCTGCCTGCGCTGTCTTCCCTGCTGGCAGGCCTCTGGGTGCCCCGGCCAGTCTATGCCAAGGAAGCAAGGTGCTTGCTCTCCCCTTGCTGGAAGCTCCTCCTACAGCCTTCTGGACCAGGGGACACATGCCCCCTGGACCAGCAGCCTGCAAGGAAGCTGCAGCTGAGCCATCCAGGAAGGCCCGCAGTAGTAGGCAGGAAGCCCCCTGCTAAGGACAGCTTTGCCACGCCAAACCTTGGAGGAGCTCATGGAGGCCCGGGCCTGCAGCGTTTTCCACGGGAGAGCACTGGGTTGCCCAAAGCCTCCCCTGCGGCTTCGGAGCACCCTCCAGCCCCCACGCCCTGGCAACCCACTCTGTTGCCGGAGGGAAGTTCCAAGCAGGGCGCTCTCGCTTGGGGAGCCAGGGTGCCTCCTGCTTGGAGAGTTGCTCAGGAACTCCTGTGGAGCGAGGCTTCCCCTCCCATGCTTGGCGGCCAGCAGATGGTGTCCTCGCTCCACCGAAAAACTCGCTGCTTTGAATTCAGCCCTGGATCTCCTAGCTGACCTCTCTGCCCCAAGCAGCAACTCCAGCGTGCACCCAGCCCCCAACAAGGAGAGTGCCTTTCCTGAGCGCTGCTATGCCATGGCAGCTCCGGGAAGGCCTCCTAGGGCCTCCTCTCCCCTCACACCGTCGTGTCATTCAGCCCACCCGGGGAGCAAAGGGCCCCCTGGGCAGGGCTCAGGGTGCAGCCCGTGTGTGGTTTCATGGCTGGGAAAGGGGAGATCCTGAAGCTGGCTGCCCGCTTGTGAATGGGGCCGGAGGGCAAGAGCCGGCATTCGTTTCGTGGGAAGCGGGAGATCGGGGGTCTCCAAGCTGCACGCAGATCCCCTCCCTGGCTGCCCCTCTTGCTGCTTCCCGGCTGCCAAGCCTCTCTTCCCCACGCGTGCGTCTCACCGAAAGGAGCAGGCTGCTTGCCATTCCTGGCAAGGGCCTCGTCCCACAGGCCCCGTTGCCTCCAAGGGGAGTGCACATTGACCCAGAGCCTCCAGAGGAGCTGCAGTCTCTCCAGCCACAGAGGCCTTGCAGCTGAGCCCAGGACAGCCTGCTGCGTGGAGGGCTTCGATGGGAGAGGGCCGTGCTTCCCTGGCGGGGGCTCTGGCTCACACTGCTTTCCGTGGGGAAACACTGTGTGCGCCAAGTGTCTCCTGGGTGCAGAAGATCTCTCCCCAGCGCCGGAGGTGCGGGGAACCCTCTCTGGACACAGAGCAGTGTTCTAGGCAGGCCTCCCGGGCTGGGAGAGCCTCCACTGCCCCAACTGTCCAACGGCCTCAGGACCACACTTCTAGGGAGTGTGGGTCTGACAGGCAGGGCGGCCTGAGGGAGGAACGTGGATGGCAGGCCCAAGCCACTGCGCTGAGCATTGCCCCTGGAAGTCCCAGCTGCAGGCTCTCTGCTCCACGCCCAAGCTGGAGTGAGCCTGGACCCTGGCCTGCAGACCCAGGCTTGCCCTGGGCACTGCTAGGGCGGGACCCATCCCAGGCTCAGCCAGGCCTCCCTAGGGCTTGTGCTGGCCTAGGCCCCTGCCAGCCAGCAGGAGCTGGACGGAACACAGTTCATTGGAGAAGGCCCCAGGGTGTTGCCGGTGTGTCTCTTGCACTGCTCGGAAGAAGCTGCAGGTCCACAGGCTGTGTGTGCACGTGGCCACTGGGGCCTGAGGAGAGAAGAGGCATGAGCCCCCTTGCAAGCGGGACTCCTGCCACCTCGGAGTTGCCTGCCACACACCCCCCTGCTGCCTGCGCTGTCTTCCCTGCTGGCAGGCCTCTGGGTGCCCCGGCCAGTCTATGCCAAGGAAGCAAGGTGCTTGCTCTCCCCTTGCTGGAAGCTCCTCCTACAGCCTTCTGGACCAGGGGACACATGCCCCCTGGACCAGCAGCCTGCAAGGAAGCTGCAGCTGAGCCATCCAGGAAGGCCCGCAGTAGTAGGCAGGAAGCCCCCTGCTAAGGACAGCTTTGCCACGCCAAACCTTGGAGGAGCTCATGGAGGCCCGGGCCTGCAGCGTTTTCCACGGGAGAGCACTGGGTTGCCCAAAGCCTCCCCTGCGGCTTCGGAGCACCCTCCAGCCCCCACGCCCTGGCAACCCACTCTGTTGCCGGAGGGAAGTTCCAAGCAGGGCGCTCTCGCTTGGGGAGCCAGGGTGCCTCCTGCTTGGAGAGTTGCTCAGGAACTCCTGTGGAGCGAGGCTTCCCCTCCCATGCTTGGCGGCCAGCAGATGGTGTCCTCGCTCCACCGAAAAACTCGCTGCTTTGAATTCAGCCCTGGATCTCCTAGCTGACCTCTCTGCCCCAAGCAGCAACTCCAGCGTGCACCCAGCCCCCAACAAGGAGAGTGCCTTTCCTGAGCGCTGCTATGCCATGGCAGCTCCGGGAAGGCCTCCTAGGGCCTCCTCTCCCCTCACACCGTCGTGTCATTCAGCCCACCCGGGGAGCAAAGGGCCCCCTGGGCAGGGCTCAGGGTGCAGCCCGTGTGTGGTTTCATGGCTGGGAAAGGGGAGATCCTGAAGCTGGCTGCCCGCTTGTGAATGGGGCCGGAGGGCAAGAGCCGGCATTCGTTTCGTGGGAAGCGGGAGATCGGGGGTCTCCAAGCTGCACGCAGATCCCCTCCCTGGCTGCCCCTCTTGCTGCTTCCCGGCTGCCAAGCCTCTCTTCCCCACGCGTGCGTCTCACCGAAAGGAGCAGGCTGCTTGCCATTCCTGGCAAGGGCCTCGTCCCACAGGCCCCGTTGCCTCCAAGGGGAGTGCACATTGACCCAGAGCCTCCAGAGGAGCTGCAGTCTCTCCAGCCACAGAGGCCTTGCAGCTGAGCCCAGGACAGCCTGCTGCGTGGAGGGCTTCGATGGGAGAGGGCCGTGCTTCCCTGGCGGGGGCTCTGGCTCACACTGCTTTCCGTGGGGAAACACTGTGTGCGCCAAGTGTCTCCTGGGTGCAGAAGCTCTCTCCCCAGCGCCGGAGGTGCGGGGAACCCTCTCTGGACACAGAGCAGTGTTCTAGGCAGGCCTCCCGGGCTGGGAGAGCCTCCACTGCCCCAACTGTCCAACGGCCTCAGGACCACACTTCTAGGGAGTGTGGGTCTGACAGGCAGGGCGGCCTGAGGGAGGAACGTGGATGGCAGGCCCAAGCCACTGCGCTGAGCATTGCCCCTGGAAGTCCCAGCTGCAGGCTCTCTGCTCCACGCCCAAGCTGGAGTGAGCCTGGACCCTGGCCTGCAGACCCAGGCTTGCCCTGGGCACTGCTAGGGCGGGACCCATCCCAGGCTCAGCCAGGCCTCCCTAGGGCTTGTGCTGGCCTAGGCCCCTGCCAGCCAGCAGGAGCTGGACGGAACACAGTTCATTGGAGAAGGCCCCAGGGTGTTGCCGGTGTGTCTCTTGCACTGCTCGGAAGAAGCTGCAGGTCCACAGGCTGTGTGTGCACGTGGCCACTGGGGCCTGAGGAGAGAAGAGGCATGAGCCCCCTTGCAAGCGGGACTCCTGCCACCTCGGAGTTGCCTGCCACACACCCCCCTGCTGCCTGCGCTGTCTTCCCTGCTGGCAGGCCTCTGGGTGCCCCGGCCAGTCTATGCCAAGGAAGCAAGGTGCTTGCTCTCCCCTTGCTGGAAGCTCCTCCTACAGCCTTCTGGACCAGGGGACACATGCCCCCTGGACCAGCAGCCTGCAAGGAAGCTGCAGCTGAGCCATCCAGGAAGGCCCGCAGTAGTAGGCAGGAAGCCCCCTGCTAAGGACAGCTTTGCCACGCCAAACCTTGGAGGAGCTCATGGAGGCCCGGGCCTGCAGCGTTTTCCACGGGAGAGCACTGGGTTGCCCAAAGCCTCCCCTGCGGCTTCGGAGCACCCTCCAGCCCCCACGCCCTGGCAACCCACTCTGTTGCCGGAGGGAAGTTCCAAGCAGGGCGCTCTCGCTTGGGGAGCCAGGGTGCCTCCTGCTTGGAGAGTTGCTCAGGAACTCCTGTGGAGCGAGGCTTCCCCTCCCATGCTTGGCGGCCAGCAGATGGTGTCCTCGCTCCACCGAAAAACTCGCTGCTTTGAATTCAGCCGTGGATCTCCTAGCTGACCTCTCTGCCCCAAGCAGCAACTCCAGCGTGCACCCAGCCCCCAACAAGGAGAGTGCCTTTCCTGAGCGCTGCTATGCCATGGCAGCTCCGGGAAGGCCTCCTAGGGCCTCCTCTCCCCTCACACCGTCGTGTCATTCAGCCCACCCGGGGAGCAAAGGGCCCCCTGGGCAGGGCTCAGGGTGCAGCCCGTGTGTGGTTTCATGGCTGGGAAAGGGGAGATCCTGAAGCTGGCTGCCCGCTTGTGAATGGGGCCGGAGGGCAAGAGCCGGCATTCGTTTCGTGGGAAGCGGGAGATCGGGGGTCTCCAAGCTGCACGCAGATCCCCTCCCTGGCTGCCCCTCTTGCTGCTTCCCGGCTGCCAAGCCTCTCTTCCCCACGCGTGCGTCTCACCGAAAGGAGCAGGCTGCTTGCCATTCCTGGCAAGGGCCTCGTCCCACAGGCCCCGTTGCCTCCAAGGGGAGTGCACATTGACCCAGAGCCTCCAGAGGAGCTGCAGTCTCTCCAGCCACAGAGGACTTGCAGCTGAGCCCAGGACAGCCTGCTGCGTGGAGGGCTTCGATGGGAGAGGGCCGTGCTTCCCTGGCGGGGGCTCTGGCTCACACTGCTTTCCGTGGGGAAACACTGTGTGCGCCAAGTGTCTCCTGGGTGCAGAAGATCTCTCCCCAGCGCCGGAGGTGCGGGGAACCCTCTCTGGACACAGAGCAGTGTTCTAGGCAGGCCTCCCGGGCTGGGAGAGCCTCCACTGCCCCAACTGTCCAACGGCCTCAGGACCACACTTCTAGGGAGTGTGGGTCTGACAGGCAGGGCGGCCTGAGGGAGGAACGTGGATGGCAGGCCCAAGCCACTGCGCTGAGCATTGCCCCTGGAAGTCCCAGCTGCAGGCTCTCTGCTCCACGCCCAAGCTGGAGTGAGCCTGGACCCTGGCCTGCAGACCCAGGCTTGCCCTGGGCACTGCTAGGGCGGGACCCATCCCAGGCTCAGCCAGGCCTCCCTAGGGCTTGTGCTGGCCTAGGCCCCTGCCAGCCAGCAGGAGCTGGACGGAACACAGTTCATTGGAGAAGGCCCCAGGGTGTTGCCGGTGTGTCTCTTGCACTGCTCGGAAGAAGCTGCAGGTCCACAGGCTGTGTGTGCACGTGGCCACTGGGGCCTGAGGAGAGAAGAGGCATGAGCCCCCTTGCAAGCGGGACTCCTGCCACCTCGGAGTTGCCTGCCACACACCCCCCTGCTGCCTGCGCTGTCTTCCCTGCTGGCAGGCCTCTGGGTGCCCCGGCCAGTCTATGCCAAGGAAGCAAGGTGCTTGCTCTCCCCTTGCTGGAAGCTCCTCCTACAGCCTTCTGGACCAGGGGACACATGCCCCCTGGACCAGCAGCCTGCAAGGAAGCTGCAGCTGAGCCATCCAGGAAGGCCCGCAGTAGTAGGCAGGAAGCCCCCTGCTAAGGACAGCTTTGCCACGCCAAACCTTGGAGGAGCTCATGGAGGCCCGGGCCTGCAGCGTTTTCCACGGGAGAGCACTGGGTTGCCCAAAGCCTCCCCTGCGGCTTCGGAGCACCCTCCAGCCCCCACGCCCTGGCAACCCACTCTGTTGCCGGAGGGAAGTTCCAAGCAGGGCGCTCTCGCTTGGGGAGCCAGGGTGCCTCCTGCTTGGAGAGTTGCTCAGGAACTCCTGTGGAGCGAGGCTTCCCCTCCCATGCTTGGCGGCCAGCAGATGGTGTCCTCGCTCCACCGAAAAACTCGCTGCTTTGAATTCAGCCCTGGATCTCCTAGCTGACCTCTCTGCCCCAAGCAGCAACTCCAGCGTGCACCCAGCCCCCAACAAGGAGAGTGCCTTTCCTGAGCGCTGCTATGCCATGGCAGCTCCGGGAAGGCCTCCTAGGGCCTCCTCTCCCCTCACACCGTCGTGTCATTCAGCCCACCCGGGGAGCAAAGGGCCCCCTGGGCAGGGCTCAGGGTGCAGCCCGTGTGTGGTTTCATGGCTGGGAAAGGGGAGATCCTGAAGCTGGCTGCCCGCTTGTGAATGGGGCCGGAGGGCAAGAGCCGGCATTCGTTTCGTGGGAAGCGGGAGATCGGGGGTCTCCAAGCTGCACGCAGATCCCCTCCCTGGCTGCCCCTCTTGCTGCTTCCCGGCTGCCAAGCCTCTCTTCCCCACGCGTGCGTCTCACCGAAAGGAGCAGGCTGCTTGCCATTCCTGGCAAGGGCCTCGTCCCACAGGCCCCGTTGCCTCCAAGGGGAGTGCACATTGACCCAGAGCCTCCAGAGGAGCTGCAGTCTCTCCAGCCACAGAGGCCTTGCAGCTGAGCCCAGGACAGCCTGCTGCGTGGAGGGCTTCGATGGGAGAGGGCCGTGCTTCCCTGGCGGGGGCTCTGGCTCACACTGCTTTCCGTGGGGAAACACTGTGTGCGCCAAGTGTCTCCTGGGTGCAGAAGCTCTCTCCCCAGCGCCGGAGGTGCGGGGAACCCTCTCTGGACACAGAGCAGTGTTCTAGGCAGGCCTCCCGGGCTGGGAGAGCCTCCACTGCCCCAACTGTCCAACGGCCTCAGGACCACACTTCTAGGGAGTGTGGGTCTGACAGGCAGGGCGGCCTGAGGGAGGAACGTGGATGGCAGGCCCAAGCCACTGCGCTGAGCATTGCCCCTGGAAGTCCCAGCTGCAGGCTCTCTGCTCCACGCCCAAGCTGGAGTGAGCCTGGACCCTGGCCTGCAGACCCAGGCTTGCCCTGGGCACTGCTAGGGCGGGACCCATCCCAGGCTCAGCCAGGCCTCCCTAGGGCTTGTGCTGGCCTAGGCCCCTGCCAGCCAGCAGGAGCTGGACGGAACACAGTTCATTGGAGAAGGCCCCAGGGTGTTGCCGGTGTGTCTCTTGCACTGCTCGGAAGAAGCTGCAGGTCCACAGGCTGTGTGTGCACGTGGCCACTGGGGCCTGAGGAGAGAAGAGGCATGAGCCCCCTTGCAAGCGGGACTCCTGCCACCTCGGAGTTGCCTGCCACACACCCCCCTGCTGCCTGCGCTGTCTTCCCTGCTGGCAGGCCTCTGGGTGCCCCGGCCAGTCTATGCCAAGGAAGCAAGGTGCTTGCTCTCCCCTTGCTGGAAGCTCCTCCTACAGCCTTCTGGACCAGGGGACACATGCCCCCTGGACCAGCAGCCTGCAAGGAAGCTGCAGCTGAGCCATCCAGGAAGGCCCGCAGTAGTAGGCAGGAAGCCCCCTGCTAAGGACAGCTTTGCCACGCCAAACCTTGGAGGAGCTCATGGAGGCCCGGGCCTGCAGCGTTTTCCACGGGAGAGCACTGGGTTGCCCAAAGCCTCCCCTGCGGCTTCGGAGCACCCTCCAGCCCCCACGCCCTGGCAACCCACTCTGTTGCCGGAGGGAAGTTCCAAGCAGGGCGCTCTCGCTTGGGGAGCCAGGGTGCCTCCTGCTTGGAGAGTTGCTCAGGAACTCCTGTGGAGCGAGGCTTCCCCTCCCATGCTTGGCGGCCAGCAGATGGTGTCCTCGCTCCACCGAAAAACTCGCTGCTTTGAATTCAGCCGTGGATCTCCTAGCTGACCTCTCTGCCCCAAGCAGCAACTCCAGCGTGCACCCAGCCCCCAACAAGGAGAGTGCCTTTCCTGAGCGCTGCTATGCCATGGCAGCTCCGGGAAGGCCTCCTAGGGCCTCCTCTCCCCTCACACCGTCGTGTCATTCAGCCCACCCGGGGAGCAAAGGGCCCCCTGGGCAGGGCTCAGGGTGCAGCCCGTGTGTGGTTTCATGGCTGGGAAAGGGGAGATCCTGAAGCTGGCTGCCCGCTTGTGAATGGGGCCGGAGGGCAAGAGCCGGCATTCGTTTCGTGGGAAGCGGGAGATCGGGGGTCTCCAAGCTGCACGCAGATCCCCTCCCTGGCTGCCCCTCTTGCTGCTTCCCGGCTGCCAAGCCTCTCTTCCCCACGCGTGCGTCTCACCGAAAGGAGCAGGCTGCTTGCCATTCCTGGCAAGGGCCTCGTCCCACAGGCCCCGTTGCCTCCAAGGGGAGTGCACATTGACCCAGAGCCTCCAGAGGAGCTGCAGTCTCTCCAGCCACAGAGGCCTTGCAGCTGAGCCCAGGACAGCCTGCTGCGTGGAGGGCTTCGATGGGAGAGGGCCGTGCTTCCCTGGCGGGGGCTCTGGCTCACACTGCTTTCCGTGGGGAAACACTGTGTGCGCCAAGTGTCTCCTGGGTGCAGAAGATCTCTCCCCAGCGCCGGAGGTGCGGGGAACCCTCTCTGGACACAGAGCAGTGTTCTAGGCAGGCCTCCCGGGCTGGGAGAGCCTCCACTGCCCCAACTGTCCAACGGCCTCAGGACCACACTTCTAGGGAGTGTGGGTCTGACAGGCAGGGCGGCCTGAGGGAGGAACGTGGATGGCAGGCCCAAGCCACTGCGCTGAGCATTGCCCCTGGAAGTCCCAGCTGCAGGCTCTCTGCTCCACGCCCAAGCTGGAGTGAGCCTGGACCCTGGCCTGCAGACCCAGGCTTGCCCTGGGCACTGCTAGGGCGGGACCCATCCCAGGCTCAGCCAGGCCTCCCTAGGGCTTGTGCTGGCCTAGGCCCCTGCCAGCCAGCAGGAGCTGGACGGAACACAGTTCATTGGAGAAGGCCCCAGGGTGTTGCCGGTGTGTCTCTTGCACTGCTCGGAAGAAGCTGCAGGTCCACAGGCTGTGTGTGCACGTGGCCACTGGGGCCTGAGGAGAGAAGAGGCATGAGCCCCCTTGCAAGCGGGACTCCTGCCACCTCGGAGTTGCCTGCCACACACCCCCCTGCTGCCTGCGCTGTCTTCCCTGCTGGCAGGCCTCTGGGTGCCCCGGCCAGTCTATGCCAAGGAAGCAAGGTGCTTGCTCTCCCCTTGCTGGAAGCTCCTCCTACAGCCTTCTGGACCAGGGGACACATGCCCCCTGGACCAGCAGCCTGCAAGGAAGCTGCAGCTGAGCCATCCAGGAAGGCCCGCAGTAGTAGGCAGGAAGCCCCCTGCTAAGGACAGCTTTGCCACGCCAAACCTTGGAGGAGCTCATGGAGGCCCGGGCCTGCAGCGTTTTCCACGGGAGAGCACTGGGTTGCCCAAAGCCTCCCCTGCGGCTTCGGAGCACCCTCCAGCCCCCACGCCCTGGCAACCCACTCTGTTGCCGGAGGGAAGTTCCAAGCAGGGCGCTCTCGCTTGGGGAGCCAGGGTGCCTCCTGCTTGGAGAGTTGCTCAGGAACTCCTGTGGAGCGAGGCTTCCCCTCCCATGCTTGGCGGCCAGCAGATGGTGTCCTCGCTCCACCGAAAAACTCGCTGCTTTGAATTCAGCCGTGGATCTCCTAGCTGACCTCTCTGCCCCAAGCAGCAACTCCAGCGTGCACCCAGCCCCCAACAAGGAGAGTGCCTTTCCTGAGCGCTGCTATGCCATGGCAGCTCCGGGAAGGCCTCCTAGGGCCTCCTCTCCCCTCACACCGTCGTGTCATTCAGCCCACCCGGGGAGCAAAGGGCCCCCTGGGCAGGGCTCAGGGTGCAGCCCGTGTGTGGTTTCATGGCTGGGAAAGGGGAGATCCTGAAGCTGGCTGCCCGCTTGTGAATGGGGCCGGAGGGCAAGAGCCGGCATTCGTTTCGTGGGAAGCGGGAGATCGGGGGTCTCCAAGCTGCACGCAGATCCCCTCCCTGGCTGCCCCTCTTGCTGCTTCCCGGCTGCCAAGCCTCTCTTCCCCACGCGTGCGTCTCACCGAAAGGAGCAGGCTGCTTGCCATTCCTGGCAAGGGCCTCGTCCCACAGGCCCCGTTGCCTCCAAGGGGAGTGCACATTGACCCAGAGCCTCCAGAGGAGCTGCAGTCTCTCCAGCCACAGAGGCCTTGCAGCTGAGCCCAGGACAGCCTGCTGCGTGGAGGGCTTCGATGGGAGAGGGCCGTGCTTCCCTGGCGGGGGCTCTGGCTCACACTGCTTTCCGTGGGGAAACACTGTGTGCGCCAAGTGTCTCCTGGGTGCAGAAGATCTCTCCCCAGCGCCGGAGGTGCGGGGAACCCTCTCTGGACACAGAGCAGTGTTCTAGGCAGGCCTCCCGGGCTGGGAGAGCCTCCACTGCCCCAACTGTCCAACGGCCTCAGGACCACACTTCTAGGGAGTGTGGGTCTGACAGGCAGGGCGGCCTGAGGGAGGAACGTGGATGGCAGGCCCAAGCCACTGCGCTGAGCATTGCCCCTGGAAGTCCCAGCTGCAGGCTCTCTGCTCCACGCCCAAGCTGGAGTGAGCCTGGACCCTGGCCTGCAGACCCAGGCTTGCCCTGGGCACTGCTAGGGCGGGACCCATCCCAGGCTCAGCCAGGCCTCCCTAGGGCTTGTGCTGGCCTAGGCCCCTGCCAGCCAGCAGGAGCTGGACGGAACACAGTTCATTGGAGAAGGCCCCAGGGTGTTGCCGGTGTGTCTCTTGCACTGCTCGGAAGAAGCTGCAGGTCCACAGGCTGTGTGTGCACGTGGCCACTGGGGCCTGAGGAGAGAAGAGGCATGAGCCCCCTTGCAAGCGGGACTCCTGCCACCTCGGAGTTGCCTGCCACACACCCCCCTGCTGCCTGCGCTGTCTTCCCTGCTGGCAGGCCTCTGGGTGCCCCGGCCAGTCTATGCCAAGGAAGCAAGGTGCTTGCTCTCCCCTTGCTGGAAGCTCCTCCTACAGCCTTCTGGACCAGGGGACACATGCCCCCTGGACCAGCAGCCTGCAAGGAAGCTGCAGCTTAGCCATCCAGGAAGGCCCGCAGTAGTAGGCAGGAAGCCCCCTGCTAAGGACAGCTTTGCCACGCCAAACCTTGGAGGAGCTCATGGAGGCCCGGGCCTGCAGCGTTTTCCACGGGAGAGCACTGGGTTGCCCAAAGCCTCCCCTGCGGCTTCGGAGCACCCTCCAGCCCCCACGCCCTGGCAACCCACTCTGTTGCCGGAGGGAAGTTCCAAGCAGGGCGCTCTCGCTTGGGGAGCCAGGGTGCCTCCTGCTTGGAGAGTTGCTCAGGAACTCCTGTGGAGCGAGGCTTCCCCTCCCATGCTTGGCGGCCAGCAGATGGTGTCCTCGCTCCACCGAAAAACTCGCTGTTTGAATTCAGCCGTGGATCTCCTAGCTGACCTCTCTGCCCCAAGCAGCAACTCCAGCGTGCACCCAGCCCCCAACAAGGAGAGTGCCTTTCCTGAGCGCTGCTATGCCATGGCAGCTCCGGGAAGGCCTCCTAGGGCCTCCTCTCCCCTCACACCGTCGTGTCATTCAGCCCACCCGGGGAGCAAAGGGCCCCCTGGGCAGGGCTCAGGGTGCAGCCCGTGTGTGGTTTCATGGCTGGGAAAGGGGAGATCCTGAAGCTGGCTGCCCGCTTGTGAATGGGGCCGGAGGGCAAGAGCCGGCATTCGTTTCGTGGGAAGCGGGAGATCGGGGGTCTCCAAGCTGCACGCAGATCCCCTCCCTGGCTGCCCCTCTTGCTGCTTCCCGGCTGCCAAGCCTCTCTTCCCCACGCGTGCGTCTCACCGAAAGGAGCAGGCTGCTTGCCATTCCTGGCAAGGGCCTCGTCCCACAGGCCCCGTTGCCTCCAAGGGGAGTGCACATTGACCCAGAGCCTCCAGAGGAGCTGCAGTCTCTCCAGCCACAGAGGCCTTGCAGCTGAGCCCAGGACAGCCTGCTGCGTGGAGGGCTTCGATGGGAGAGGGCCGTGCTTCCCTGGCGGGGGCTCTGGCTCACACTGCTTTCCGTGGGGAAACACTGTGTGCGCCAAGTGTCTCCTGGGTGCAGAAGATCTCTCCCCAGCGCCGGAGGTGCGGGGAACCCTCTCTGGACACAGAGCAGTGTTCTAGGCAGGCCTCCCGGGCTGGGAGAGCCTCCACTGCCCCAACTGTCCAACGGCCTCAGGACCACACTTCTAGGGAGTGTGGGTCTGACAGGCAGGGCGGCCTGAGGGAGGAACGTGGATGGCAGGCCCAAGCCACTGCGCTGAGCATTGCCCCTGGAAGTCCCAGCTGCAGGCTCTCTGCTCCACGCCCAAGCTGGAGTGAGCCTGGACCCTGGCCTGCAGACCCAGGCTTGCCCTGGGCACTGCTAGGGCGGGACCCATCCCAGGCTCAGCCAGGCCTCCCTAGGGCTTGTGCTGGCCTAGGCCCCTGCCAGCCAGCAGGAGCTGGACGGAACACAGTTCATTGGAGAAGGCCCCAGGGTGTTGCCGGTGTGTCTCTTGCACTGCTCGGAAGAAGCTGCAGGTCCACAGGCTGTGTGTGCACGTGGCCACTGGGGCCTGAGGAGAGAAGAGGCATGAGCCCCCTTGCAAGCGGGACTCCTGCCACCTCGGAGTTGCCTGCCACACACCCCCCTGCTGCCTGCGCTGTCTTCCCTGCTGGCAGGCCTCTGGGTGCCCCGGCCAGTCTATGCCAAGGAAGCAAGGTGCTTGCTCTCCCCTTGCTGGAAGCTCCTCCTACAGCCTTCTGGACCAGGGGACACATGCCCCCTGGACCAGCAGCCTGCAAGGAAGCTGCAGCTTAGCCATCCAGGAAGGCCCACAGTAGTAGGCAGGAAGCCCCCTGCTAAGGACAGCTTTGCCACGCCAAACCTTGGAGGAGCTCATGGAGGCCCGGGCCTGCAGCGTTTTCCACGGGAGAGCACTGGGTTGCCCAAAGCCTCCCCTGCGGCTTCGGAGCACCCTCCAGCCCCCACGCCCTGGCAACCCACTCTGTTGCCGGAGGGAAGTTCCAAGCAGGGCGCTCTCGCTTGGGGAGCCAGGGTGCCTCCTGCTTGGAGAGTTGCTCAGGAACTCCTGTGGAGCGAGGCTTCCCCTCCCATGCTTGGCGGCCAGCAGATGGTGTCCTCGCTCCACCGAAAAACTCGCTGCTTTGAATTCAGCCGTGGATCTCCTAGCTGACCTCTCTGCCCCAAGCAGCAACTCCAGCGTGCACCCAGCCCCCAACAAGGAGAGTGCCTTTCCTGAGCGCTGCTATGCCATGGCAGCTCCGGGAAGGCCTCCTAGGGCCTCCTCTCCCCTCACACCGTCGTGTCATTCAGCCCACCCGGGGAGCAAAGGGCCCCCTGGGCAGGGCTCAGGGTGCAGCCCGTGTGTGGTTTCATGGCTGGGAAAGGGGAGATCCTGAAGCTGGCTGCCCGCTTGTGAATGGGGCCGGAGGGCAAGAGCCGGCATTCGTTTCGTGGGAAGCGGGAGATCGGGGGTCTCCAAGCTGCACGCAGATCCCCTCCCTGGCTGCCCCTCTTGCTGCTTCCCGGCTGCCAAGCCTCTCTTCCCCACGCGTGCGTCTCACCGAAAGGAGCAGGCTGCTTGCCATTCCTGGCAAGGGCCTCGTCCCACAGGCCCCGTTGCCTCCAAGGGGAGTGCACATTGACCCAGAGCCTCCAGAGGAGCTGCAGTCTCTCCAGCCACAGAGGCCTTGCAGCTGAGCCCAGGACAGCCTGCTGCGTGGAGGGCTTCGATGGGAGAGGGCCGTGCTTCCCTGGCGGGGGCTCTGGCTCACACTGCTTTCCGTGGGGAAACACTGTGTGCGCCAAGTGTCTCCTGGGTGCAGAAGATCTCTCCCCAGCGCCGGAGGTGCGGGGAACCCTCTCTGGACACAGAGCAGTGTTCTAGGCAGGCCTCCCGGGCTGGGAGAGCCTCCACTGCCCCAACTGTCCAACGGCCTCAGGACCACACTTCTAGGGAGTGTGGGTCTGACAGGCAGGGCGGCCTGAGGGAGGAACGTGGATGGCAGGCCCAAGCCACTGCGCTGAGCATTGCCCCTGGAAGTCCCAGCTGCAGGCTCTCTGCTCCACGCCCAAGCTGGAGTGAGCCTGGACCCTGGCCTGCAGACCCAGGCTTGCCCTGGGCACTGCTAGGGCGGGACCCATCCCAGGCTCAGCCAGGCCTCCCTAGGGCTTGTGCTGGCCTAGGCCCCTGCCAGCCAGCAGGAGCTGGACGGAACACAGTTCATTGGAGAAGGCCCCAGGGTGTTGCCGGTGTGTCTCTTGCACTGCTCGGAAGAAGCTGCAGGTCCACAGGCTGTGTGTGCACGTGGCCACTGGGGCCTGAGGAGAGAAGAGGCATGAGCCCCCTTGCAAGCGGGACTCCTGCCACCTCGGAGTTGCCTGCCACACACCCCCCTGCTGCCTGCGCTGTCTTCCCTGCTGGCAGGCCTCTGGGTGCCCCGGCCAGTCTATGCCAAGGAAGCAAGGTGCTTGCTCTCCCCTTGCTGGAAGCTCCTCCTACAGCCTTCTGGACCAGGGGACACATGCCCCCTGGACCAGCAGCCTGCAAGGAAGCTGCAGCTGAGCCATCCAGGAAGGCCCGCAGTAGTAGGCAGGAAGCCCCCTGCTAAGGACAGCTTTGCCACGCCAAACCTTGGAGGAGCTCATGGAGGCCCGGGCCTGCAGCGTTTTCCACGGGAGAGCACTGGGTTGCCCAAAGCCTCCCCTGCGGCTTCGGAGCACCCTCCAGCCCCCACGCCCTGGCAACCCACTCTGTTGCCGGAGGGAAGTTCCAAGCAGGGCGCTCTCGCTTGGGGAGCCAGGGTGCCTCCTGCTTGGAGAGTTGCTCAGGAACTCCTGTGGAGCGAGGCTTCCCCTCCCATGCTTGGCGGCCAGCAGATGGTGTCCTCGCTCCACCGAAAAACTCGCTGCTTTGAATTCAGCCCTGGATCTCCTAGCTGACCTCTCTGCCCCAAGCAGCAACTCCAGCGTGCACCCAGCCCCCAACAAGGAGAGTGCCTTTCCTGAGCGCTGCTATGCCATGGCAGCTCCGGGAAGGCCTCCTAGGGCCTCCTCTCCCCTCACACCGTCGTGTCATTCAGCCCACCCGGGGAGCAAAGGGCCCCCTGGGCAGGGCTCAGGGTGCAGCCCGTGTGTGGTTTCATGGCTGGGAAAGGGGAGATCCTGAAGCTGGCTGCCCGCTTGTGAATGGGGCCGGAGGGCAAGAGCCGGCATTCGTTTCGTGGGAAGCGGGAGATCGGGGGTCTCCAAGCTGCACGCAGATCCCCTCCCTGGCTGCCCCTCTTGCTGCTTCCCGGCTGCCAAGCCTCTCTTCCCCACGCGTGCGTCTCACCGAAAGGAGCAGGCTGCTTGCCATTCCTGGCAAGGGCCTCGTCCCACAGGCCCCGTTGCCTCCAAGGGGAGTGCACATTGACCCAGAGCCTCCAGAGGAGCTGCAGTCTCTCCAGCCACAGAGGCCTTGCAGCTGAGCCCAGGACAGCCTGCTGCGTGGAGGGCTTCGATGGGAGAGGGCCGTGCTTCCCTGGCGGGGGCTCTGGCTCACACTGCTTTCCGTGGGGAAACACTGTGTGCGCCAAGTGTCTCCTGGGTGCAGAAGATCTCTCCCCAGCGCCGGAGGTGCGGGGAACCCTCTCTGGACACAGAGCAGTGTTCTAGGCAGGCCTCCCGGGCTGGGAGAGCCTCCACTGCCCCAACTGTCCAACGGCCTCAGGACCACACTTCTAGGGAGTGTGGGTCTGACAGGCAGGGCGGCCTGAGGGAGGAACGTGGATGGCAGGCCCAAGCCACTGCGCTGAGCATTGCCCCTGGAAGTCCCAGCTGCAGGCTCTCTGCTCCACGCCCAAGCTGGAGTGAGCCTGGACCCTGGCCTGCAGACCCAGGCTTGCCCTGGGCACTGCTAGGGCGGGACCCATCCCAGGCTCAGCCAGGCCTCCCTAGGGCTTGTGCTGGCCTAGGCCCCTGCCAGCCAGCAGGAGCTGGACGGAACACAGTTCATTGGAGAAGGCCCCAGGGTGTTGCCGGTGTGTCTCTTGCACTGCTCGGAAGAAGCTGCAGGTCCACAGGCTGTGTGTGCACGTGGCCACTGGGGCCTGAGGAGAGAAGAGGCATGAGCCCCCTTGCAAGCGGGACTCCTGCCACCTCGGAGTTGCCTGCCACACACCCCCCTGCTGCCTGCGCTGTCTTCCCTGCTGGCAGGCCTCTGGGTGCCCCGGCCAGTCTATGCCAAGGAAGCAAGGTGCTTGCTCTCCCCTTGCTGGAAGCTCCTCCTACAGCCTTCTGGACCAGGGGACACATGCCCCCTGGACCAGCAGCCTGCAAGGAAGCTGCAGCTTAGCCATCCAGGAAGGCCCACAGTAGTAGGCAGGAAGCCCCCTGCTAAGGACAGCTTTGCCACGCCAAACCTTGGAGGAGCTCATGGAGGCCCGGGCCTGCAGCGTTTTCCACGGGAGAGCACTGGGTTGCCCAAAGCCTCCCCTGCGGCTTCGGAGCACCCTCCAGCCCCCACGCCCTGGCAACCCACTCTGTTGCCGGAGGGAAGTTCCAAGCAGGGCGCTCTCGCTTGGGGAGCCAGGGTGCCTCCTGCTTGGAGAGTTGCTCAGGAACTCCTGTGGAGCGAGGCTTCCCCTCCCATGCTTGGCGGCCAGCAGATGGTGTCCTCGCTCCACCGAAAAACTCGCTGCTTTGAATTCAGCCGTGGATCTCCTAGCTGACCTCTCTGCCCCAAGCAGCAACTCCAGCGTGCACCCAGCCCCCAACAAGGAGAGTGCCTTTCCTGAGCGCTGCTATGCCATGGCAGCTCCGGGAAGGCCTCCTAGGGCCTCCTCTCCCCTCACACCGTCGTGTCATTCAGCCCACCCGGGGAGCAAAGGGCCCCCTGGGCAGGGCTCAGGGTGCAGCCCGTGTGTGGTTTCATGGCTGGGAAAGGGGAGATCCTGAAGCTGGCTGCCCGCTTGTGAATGGGGCCGGAGGGCAAGAGCCGGCATTCGTTTCGTGGGAAGCGGGAGATCGGGGGTCTCCAAGCTGCACGCAGATCCCCTCCCTGGCTGCCCCTCTTGCTGCTTCCCGGCTGCCAAGCCTCTCTTCCCCACGCGTGCGTCTCACCGAAAGGAGCAGGCTGCTTGCCATTCCTGGCAAGGGCCTCGTCCCACAGGCCCCGTTGCCTCCAAGGGGAGTGCACATTGACCCAGAGCCTCCAGAGGAGCTGCAGTCTCTCCAGCCACAGAGGCCTTGCAGCTGAGCCCAGGACAGCCTGCTGCGTGGAGGGCTTCGATGGGAGAGGGCCGTGCTTCCCTGGCGGGGGCTCTGGCTCACACTGCTTTCCGTGGGGAAACACTGTAAACACTGTGTGCGCCAAGTGTCTCCTGGGTGCAGAAGATCTCTCCCCAGCGCCGGAGGTGCGGGGAACCCTCTCTGGACACAGAGCAGTGTTCTAGGCAGGCCTCCCGGGCTGGGAGAGCCTCCACTGCCCCAACTGTCCAACGGCCTCAGGACCACACTTCTAGGAGTGTGGGTCTGACAGGCAGGGCGGCCTGAGGGAGGAACGTGGATGGCAGGCCCAAGCCACTGCGCTGAGCATGCCCCTGGAAGTCCCAGCTGCAGGCTCTCTGCTCCACGCCCAAGCTGGAGTGAGCCTGGACCCTGGCCTGCAGACCCAGGCTTGCCCTGGGCACTGCTAGGCGGGACCCATCCCAGGCTCAGCCAGCCTCCCTAGGGCTTGTGCTGGCCTAGGCCCCCTGCCAGCCAGCAGGAGCTGGACGGAACACAGTTCATTGGAGAAGGCCCCAGGGTGTTGCCGGTGTGTCTCTTGCACTGCTCGGAAGAAGCTGCAGGTCCACAGGCTGTGTGTGCACGTGGCCACTGGGGCCTGAGGAGAGAAGAGGCATGAGCCCCCTTGCAAGCGGGACTCCTGCCACCTCGGAGTTGCCTGCCACACACCCCCCTGCTGCCTGCGCTGTCTTCCTGCTGGCAGGCTCTGGGTGCCCCGGCCCAGTCTATGCCAAGGAAGCAAGGTGCTTGCTCTCCCCCTTGCTGAAGCTCCTCCTACAAGCCTTCTGGACCAGGGGACACATGCCCCCTGGACCAGCAGCCTGCAAGGAAGCTGCAGCTGAGCCATCCAGGAAGGCCCGCAGTAGTAGGCAGGAAGCCCCCTGCTAAGGACAGCTTTGCCACGCCAAAACCTTGGAGGAGCTCATGGAGGCCCGGCCTCAGCTAGCGTTTTCCACGGGAGAGCACTGGGTTGCCCAAAGCCTCCCCTGCGCTTCGGAGCACCCTCCAGCCCCACGCCCTGGCAACCCACTCGTGTTGCCGGAGGGAAGTTCCAAGCAGGGCGCTCTCGCTTGGGGAGCCAGGGTGCCTCCTGCTTGGAGAGTTGCTCAGGAACTCCTTGGAGCGAGGCTTCCCTCCATGCTTGGCGGCCAGCAGATGGTGTCCTCGCTCCACCGAAAAACTCGCTGCTTTGAATTCAGCCCTGGATCTCCTAGCTGACCTCTCTGCCCCAAGCAGCAACTCCAGCGTGCACCCAGCCCCCAACAAGGAGAGTGCTTTCCTGAGCGCTGCTATGCCATGGCAGCTCCGGGAAGGGCCTCCTAGGCCTCCTCTCCCCTCACACCGTCGTGTCATTCAGCCCACCCGGGAGCAAAGGGCCCCCTGGGCAGGGCTCAGGTGCAGCCCGTGTGTGGTTTCATGGCTGGAAAGGGGAGATCCTGAAGCTGGCTGCCCGCTTGTGAATGGGGCCTGGAGGGCAAGAGCCGCATTCGTTTCGTGGGAAGCGGGAGATCGGGGGTCTCCAAGCTGCACGCAGATCCCCTCCCTGGCTGCCCCTCTTGCTGCTTCCGGCTGCCAAGCCTCTCTTCCCACGCGTGCGTCTCACCGAAAGGAGCAGGCTGCTTGCCATTCCTGGCAAGGGCCTCGTCCCCAGGCCCCGTTGCCTCCATAGGGGAGTGCACATTGACCCAGAGCCTCCAGAGGAGCTGCAGTCTCTCCAGCCACAGAGGCCTTGCAGCTGAGCCCAGGACAGCCTGCTGCGTGGAGGGCTTCGATTGGAGAGGGCCGTGCTTCCCTGGCAGGGGGCTCTGGCTCACACTGCTTTCCTGTGGGGAAACACTGTGTGCGCCAAGTGTCTCCTGGGTGCAGAAGACTCTCCCCAGCGCCGGAGGTGCGGGGGAACCCTCTCTGGACACAGAGCAGTGTTCTAGGCAGCCTCCCGGGCTGGGAGAGCCTCCACTGCCCCAACTGTCCAACGGCCTCAGGACCACACTTCTAGGGAGTGTGGGTCTGACAGGCAGGGCGGCCTGAGGGAGGAACGTGGATGGCAGGCCCAAGCCACTGCGCTGAGCATTGCCCCTGGAAGTCCCAGCTGCAGGCTCTCTGCTCCACGCCCAAGCTGGAGTGAGCCTGGACCCTGGCCTGCAGACCCAGGCTTGCCCTGGGCACTGCTAGGGCGGGACCCATCCCAGGCTCAGCCAGGCCTCCCTAGGGCTTGTGCTGGCCTAGGCCCCTGCCAGCCAGCAGGAGCTGGACGGAACACAGTTCATTGGAGAAGGCCCCAGGGTGTTGCCGGTGTGTCTCTTGCACTGCTCGGAAGAAGCTGCAGGTCCACAGGCTGTGTGTGCACGTGGCCACTGGGGCCTGAGGAGAGAAGAGGCATGAGCCCCCTTGCAAGCGGGACTCCTGCCACCTCGGAGTTGCCTGCCACACACCCCCCTGCTGCCTGCGCTGTCTTCCCTGCTGGCAGGCCTCTGGGTGCCCCGGCCAGTCTATGCCAAGGAAGCAAGGTGCTTGCTCTCCCCTTGCTGGAAGCTCCTCCTACAGCCTTCTGGACCAGGGGACACATGCCCCCTGGACCAGCAGCCTGCAAGGAAGCTGCAGCTGAGCCATCCAGGAAGGCCCGCAGTAGTAGGCAGGAAGCCCCCTGCTAAGGACAGCTTTGCCACGCCAAACCTTGGAGGAGCTCATGGAGGCCCGGGCCTGCAGCGTTTTCCACGGGAGAGCACTGGGTTGCCCAAAGCCTCCCCTGCGGCTTCGGAGCACCCTCCAGCCCCCACGCCCTGGCAACCCACTCTGTTGCCGGAGGGAAGTTCCAAGCAGGGCGCTCTCGCTTGGGGAGCCAGGGTGCCTCCTGCTTGGAGAGTTGCTCAGGAACTCCTGTGGAGCGAGGCTTCCCCTCCCATGCTTGGCGGCCAGCAGATGGTGTCCTCGCTCCACCGAAAAACTCGCTGCTTTGAATTCAGCCGTGGATCTCCTAGCTGACCTCTCTGCCCCAAGCAGCAACTCCAGCGTGCACCCAGCCCCCAACAAGGAGAGTGCCTTTCCTGAGCGCTGCTATGCCATGGCAGCTCCGGGAAGGCCTCCTAGGGCCTCCTCTCCCCTCACACCGTCGTGTCATTCAGCCCACCCGGGGAGCAAAGGGCCCCCTGGGCAGGGCTCAGGGTGCAGCCCGTGTGTGGTTTCATGGCTGGGAAAGGGGAGATCCTGAAGCTGGCTGCCCGCTTGTGAATGGGGCCGGAGGGCAAGAGCCGGCATTCGTTTCGTGGGAAGCGGGAGATCGGGGGTCTCCAAGCTGCACGCAGATCCCCTCCCTGGCTGCCCCTCTTGCTGCTTCCCGGCTGCCAAGCCTCTCTTCCCCACGCGTGCGTCTCACCGAAAGGAGCAGGCTGCTTGCCATTCCTGGCAAGGGCCTCGTCCCACAGGCCCCGTTGCCTCCAAGGGGAGTGCACATTGACCCAGAGCCTCCAGAGGAGCTGCAGTCTCTCCAGCCACAGAGGCCTTGCAGCTGAGCCCAGGACAGCCTGCTGCGTGGAGGGCTTCGATGGGAGAGGGCCGTGCTTCCCTGGCGGGGGCTCTGGCTCACACTGCTTTCCGTGGGGAAACACTGTGTGCGCCAAGTGTCTCCTGGGTGCAGAAGATCTCTCCCCAGCGCCGGAGGTGCGGGGAACCCTCTCTGGACACAGAGCAGTGTTCTAGGCAGGCCTCCCGGGCTGGGAGAGCCTCCACTGCCCCAACTGTCCAACGGCCTCAGGACCACACTTCTAGGGAGTGTGGGTCTGACAGGCAGGGCGGCCTGAGGGAGGAACGTGGATGGCAGGCCCAAGCCACTGCGCTGAGCATTGCCCCTGGAAGTCCCAGCTGCAGGCTCTCTGCTCCACGCCCAAGCTGGAGTGAGCCTGGACCCTGGCCTGCAGACCCAGGCTTGCCCTGGGCACTGCTAGGGCGGGACCCATCCCAGGCTCAGCCAGGCCTCCCTAGGGCTTGTGCTGGCCTAGGCCCCTGCCAGCCAGCAGGAGCTGGACGGAACACAGTTCATTGGAGAAGGCCCCAGGGTGTTGCCGGTGTGTCTCTTGCACTGCTCGGAAGAAGCTGCAGGTCCACAGGCTGTGTGTGCACGTGGCCACTGGGGCCTGAGGAGAGAAGAGGCATGAGCCCCCTTGCAAGCGGGACTCCTGCCACCTCGGAGTTGCCTGCCACACACCCCCCTGCTGCCTGCGCTGTCTTCCCTGCTGGCAGGCCTCTGGGTGCCCCGGCCAGTCTATGCCAAGGAAGCAAGGTGCTTGCTCTCCCCTTGCTGGAAGCTCCTCCTACAGCCTTCTGGACCAGGGGACACATGCCCCCTGGACCAGCAGCCTGCAAGGAAGCTGCAGCTGAGCCATCCAGGAAGGCCCGCAGTAGTAGGCAGGAAGCCCCCTGCTAAGGACAGCTTTGCCACGCCAAACCTTGGAGGAGCTCATGGAGGCCCGGGCCTGCAGTGTTTTCCACGGGAGAGCACTGGGTTGCCCAAAGCCTCCCCTGCGGCTTCGGAGCACCCTCCAGCCCCCACGCCCTGGCAACCCACTCTGTTGCCGGAGGGAAGTTCCAAGCAGGGCGCTCTCGCTTGGGGAGCCAGGGTGCCTCCTGCTTGGAGAGTTGCTCAGGAACTCCTGTGGAGCGAGGCTTCCCCTCCCATGCTTGGCGGCCAGCAGATGGTGTCCTCGCTCCACCGAAAAACTCGCTGCTTTGAATTCAGCCCTGGATCTCCTAGCTGACCTCTCTGCCCCAAGCAGCAACTCCAGCGTGCACCCAGCCCCCAACAAGGAGAGTGCCTTTCCTGAGCGCTGCTATGCCATGGCAGCTCCGGGAAGGCCTCCTAGGGCCTCCTCTCCCCTCACACCGTCGTGTCATTCAGCCCACCCGGGGAGCAAAGGGCCCCCTGGGCAGGGCTCAGGGTGCAGCCCGTGTGTGGTTTCATGGCTGGGAAAGGGGAGATCCTGAAGCTGGCTGCCCGCTTGTGAATGGGGCCGGAGGGCAAGAGCCGGCATTCGTTTCGTGGGAAGCGGGAGATCGGGGGTCTCCAAGCTGCACGCAGATCCCCTCCCTGGCTGCCCCTCTTGCTGCTTCCCGGCTGCCAAGCCTCTCTTCCCCACGCGTGCGTCTCACCGAAAGGAGCAGGCTGCTTGCCATTCCTGGCAAGGGCCTCGTCCCACAGGCCCCGTTGCCTCCAAGGGGAGTGCACATTGACCCAGAGCCTCCAGAGGAGCTGCAGTCTCTCCAGCCACAGAGGCCTTGCAGCTGAGCCCAGGACAGCCTGCTGCGTGGAGGGCTTCGATGGGAGAGGGCCGTGCTTCCCTGGCGGGGGCTCTGGCTCACACTGCTTTCCGTGGGGAAACACTGTGTGCGCCAAGTGTCTCCTGGGTGCAGAAGATCTCTCCCCAGCGCCGGAGGTGCGGGGAACCCTCTCTGGACACAGAGCAGTGTTCTAGGCAGGCCTCCCGGGCTGGGAGAGCCTCCACTGCCCCAACTGTCCAACGGCCTCAGGACCACACTTCTAGGGAGTGTGGGTCTGACAGGCAGGGCGGCCTGAGGGAGGAACGTGGATGGCAGGCCCAAGCCACTGCGCTGAGCATTGCCCCTGGAAGTCCCAGCTGCAGGCTCTCTGCTCCACGCCCAAGCTGGAGTGAGCCTGGACCCTGGCCTGCAGACCCAGGCTTGCCCTGGGCACTGCTAGGGCGGGACCCATCCCAGGCTCAGCCAGGCCTCCCTAGGGCTTGTGCTGGCCTAGGCCCCTGCCAGCCAGCAGGAGCTGGACGGAACACAGTTCATTGGAGAAGGCCCCAGGGTGTTGCCGGTGTGTCTCTTGCACTGCTCGGAAGAAGCTGCAGGTCCACAGGCTGTGTGTGCACGTGGCCACTGGGGCCTGAGGAGAGAAGAGGCATGAGCCCCCTTGCAAGCGGGACTCCTGCCACCTCGGAGTTGCCTGCCACACACCCCCCTGCTGCCTGCGCTGTCTTCCCTGCTGGCAGGCCTCTGGGTGCCCCGGCCAGTCTATGCCAAGGAAGCAAGGTGCTTGCTCTCCCCTTGCTGGAAGCTCCTCCTACAGCCTTCTGGACCAGGGGACACATGCCCCCTGGACCAGCAGCCTGCAAGGAAGCTGCAGCTGAGCCATCCAGGAAGGCCCGCAGTAGTAGGCAGGAAGCCCCCTGCTAAGGACAGCTTTGCCACGCCAAACCTTGGAGGAGCTCATGGAGGCCCGGGCCTGCAGCGTTTTCCACGGGAGAGCACTGGGTTGCCCAAAGCCTCCCCTGCGGCTTCGGAGCACCCTCCAGCCCCCACGCCCTGGCAACCCACTCTGTTGCCGGAGGGAAGTTCCAAGCAGGGCGCTCTCGCTTGGGGAGCCAGGGTGCCTCCTGCTTGGAGAGTTGCTCAGGAACTCCTGTGGAGCGAGGCTTCCCCTCCCATGCTTGGCGGCCAGCAGATGGTGTCCTCGCTCCACCGAAAAACTCGCTGCTTTGAATTCAGCCGTGGATCTCCTAGCTGACCTCTCTGCCCCAAGCAGCAACTCCAGCGTGCACCCAGCCCCCAACAAGGAGAGTGCCTTTCCTGAGCGCTGCTATGCCATGGCAGCTCCGGGAAGGCCTCCTAGGGCCTCCTCTCCCCTCACACCGTCGTGTCATTCAGCCCACCCGGGGAGCAAAGGGCCCCCTGGGCAGGGCTCAGGGTGCAGCCCGTGTGTGGTTTCATGGCTGGGAAAGGGGAGATCCTGAAGCTGGCTGCCCGCTTGTGAATGGGGCCGGAGGGCAAGAGCCGGCATTCGTTTCGTGGGAAGCGGGAGATCGGGGGTCTCCAAGCTGCACGCAGATCCCCTCCCTGGCTGCCCCTCTTGCTGCTTCCCGGCTGCCAAGCCTCTCTTCCCCACGCGTGCGTCTCACCGAAAGGAGCAGGCTGCTTGCCATTCCTGGCAAGGGCCTCGTCCCACAGGCCCCGTTGCCTCCAAGGGGAGTGCACATTGACCCAGAGCCTCCAGAGGAGCTGCAGTCTCTCCAGCCACAGAGGCCTTGCAGCTGAGCCCAGGACAGCCTGCTGCGTGGAGGGCTTCGATGGGAGAGGGCCGTGCTTCCCTGGCGGGGGCTCTGGCTCACACTGCTTTCCGTGGGGAAACACTGTGTGCGCCAAGTGTCTCCTGGGTGCAGAAGATCTCTCCCCAGCGCCGGAGGTGCGGGGAACCCTCTCTGGACACAGAGCAGTGTTCTAGGCAGGCCTCCCGGGCTGGGAGAGCCTCCACTGCCCCAACTGTCCAACGGCCTCAGGACCACACTTCTAGGGAGTGTGGGTCTGACAGGCAGGGCGGCCTGAGGGAGGAACGTGGATGGCAGGCCCAAGCCACTGCGCTGAGCATTGCCCCTGGAAGTCCCAGCTGCAGGCTCTCTGCTCCACGCCCAAGCTGGAGTGAGCCTGGACCCTGGCCTGCAGACCCAGGCTTGCCCTGGGCACTGCTAGGGCGGGACCCATCCCAGGCTCAGCCAGGCCTCCCTAGGGCTTGTGCTGGCCTAGGCCCCTGCCAGCCAGCAGGAGCTGGACGGAACACAGTTCATTGGAGAAGGCCCCAGGGTGTTGCCGGTGTGTCTCTTGCACTGCTCGGAAGAAGCTGCAGGTCCACAGGCTGTGTGTGCACGTGGCCACTGGGGCCTGAGGAGAGAAGAGGCATGAGCCCCCTTGCAAGCGGGACTCCTGCCACCTCGGAGTTGCCTGCCACACACCCCCCTGCTGCCTGCGCTGTCTTCCCTGCTGGCAGGCCTCTGGGTGCCCCGGCCAGTCTATGCCAAGGAAGCAAGGTGCTTGCTCTCCCCTTGCTGGAAGCTCCTCCTACAGCCTTCTGGACCAGGGGACACATGCCCCCTGGACCAGCAGCCTGCAAGGAAGCTGCAGCTGAGCCATCCAGGAAGGCCCGCAGTAGTAGGCAGGAAGCCCCCTGCTAAGGACAGCTTTGCCACGCCAAACCTTGGAGGAGCTCATGGAGGCCCGGGCCTGCAGCGTTTTCCACGGGAGAGCACTGGGTTGCCCAAAGCCTCCCCTGCGGCTTCGGAGCACCCTCCAGCCCCCACGCCCTGGCAACCCACTCTGTTGCCGGAGGGAAGTTCCAAGCAGGGCGCTCTCGCTTGGGGAGCCAGGGTGCCTCCTGCTTGGAGAGTTGCTCAGGAACTCCTGTGGAGCGAGGCTTCCCCTCCCATGCTTGGCGGCCAGCAGATGGTGTCCTCGCTCCACCGAAAAACTCGCTGCTTTGAATTCAGCCGTGGATCTCCTAGCTGACCTCTCTGCCCCAAGCAGCAACTCCAGCGTGCACCCAGCCCCCAACAAGGAGAGTGCCTTTCCTGAGCGCTGCTATGCCATGGCAGCTCCGGGAAGGCCTCCTAGGGCCTCCTCTCCCCTCACACCGTCGTGTCATTCAGCCCACCCGGGGAGCAAAGGGCCCCCTGGGCAGGGCTCAGGGTGCAGCCCGTGTGTGGTTTCATGGCTGGGAAAGGGGAGATCCTGAAGCTGGCTGCCCGCTTGTGAATGGGGCCGGAGGGCAAGAGCCGGCATTCGTTTCGTGGGAAGCGGGAGATCGGGGGTCTCCAAGCTGCACGCAGATCCCCTCCCTGGCTGCCCCTCTTGCTGCTTCCCGGCTGCCAAGCCTCTCTTCCCCACGCGTGCGTCTCACCGAAAGGAGCAGGCTGCTTGCCATTCCTGGCAAGGGCCTCGTCCCACAGGCCCCGTTGCCTCCAAGGGGAGTGCACATTGACCCAGAGCCTCCAGAGGAGCTGCAGTCTCTCCAGCCACAGAGGCCTTGCAGCTGAGCCCAGGACAGCCTGCTGCGTGGAGGGCTTCGATGGGAGAGGGCCGTGCTTCCCTGGCGGGGGCTCTGGCTCACACTGCTTTCCGTGGGGAAACACTGTGTGCGCCAAGTGTCTCCTGGGTGCAGAAGATCTCTCCCCAGCGCCGGAGGTGCGGGGAACCCTCTCTGGACACAGAGCAGTGTTCTAGGCAGGCCTCCCGGGCTGGGAGAGCCTCCACTGCCCCAACTGTCCAACGGCCTCAGGACCACACTTCTAGGGAGTGTGGGTCTGACAGGCAGGGCGGCCTGAGGGAGGAACGTGGATGGCAGGCCCAAGCCACTGCGCTGAGCATTGCCCCTGGAAGTCCCAGCTGCAGGCTCTCTGCTCCACGCCCAAGCTGGAGTGAGCCTGGACCCTGGCCTGCAGACCCAGGCTTGCCCTGGGCACTGCTAGGGCGGGACCCATCCCAGGCTCAGCCAGGCCTCCCTAGGGCTTGTGCTGGCCTAGGCCCCTGCCAGCCAGCAGGAGCTGGACGGAACACAGTTCATTGGAGAAGGCCCCAGGGTGTTGCCGGTGTGTCTCTTGCACTGCTCGGAAGAAGCTGCAGGTCCACAGGCTGTGTGTGCACGTGGCCACTGGGGCCTGAGGAGAGAAGAGGCATGAGCCCCCTTGCAAGCGGGACTCCTGCCACCTCGGAGTTGCCTGCCACACACCCCCCTGCTGCCTGCGCTGTCTTCCCTGCTGGCAGGCCTCTGGGTGCCCCGGCCAGTCTATGCCAAGGAAGCAAGGTGCTTGCTCTCCCCTTGCTGGAAGCTCCTCCTACAGCCTTCTGGACCAGGGGACACATGCCCCCTGGACCAGCAGCCTGCAAGGAAGCTGCAGCTGAGCCATCCAGGAAGGCCCGCAGTAGTAGGCAGGAAGCCCCCTGCTAAGGACAGCTTTGCCACGCCAAACCTTGGAGGAGCTCATGGAGGCCCGGGCCTGCAGCGTTTTCCACGGGAGAGCACTGGGTTGCCCAAAGCCTCCCCTGCGGCTTCGGAGCACCCTCCAGCCCCCACGCCCTGGCAACCCACTCTGTTGCCGGAGGGAAGTTCCAAGCAGGGCGCTCTCGCTTGGGGAGCCAGGGTGCCTCCTGCTTGGAGAGTTGCTCAGGAACTCCTGTGGAGCGAGGCTTCCCCTCCCATGCTTGGCGGCCAGCAGATGGTGTCCTCGCTCCACCGAAAAACTCGCTGCTTTGAATTCAGCCCTGGATCTCCTAGCTGACCTCTCTGCCCCAAGCAGCAACTCCAGCGTGCACCCAGCCCCCAACAAGGAGAGTGCCTTTCCTGAGCGCTGCTATGCCATGGCAGCTCCGGGAAGGCCTCCTAGGGCCTCCTCTCCCCTCACACCGTCGTGTCATTCAGCCCACCCGGGGAGCAAAGGGCCCCCTGGGCAGGGCTCAGGGTGCAGCCCGTGTGTGGTTTCATGGCTGGGAAAGGGGAGATCCTGAAGCTGGCTGCCCGCTTGTGAATGGGGCCGGAGGGCAAGAGCCGGCATTCGTTTCGTGGGAAGCGGGAGATCGGGGGTCTCCAAGCTGCACGCAGATCCCCTCCCTGGCTGCCCCTCTTGCTGCTTCCCGGCTGCCAAGCCTCTCTTCCCCACGCGTGCGTCTCACCGAAAGGAGCAGGCTGCTTGCCATTCCTGGCAAGGGCCTCGTCCCACAGGCCCCGTTGCCTCCAAGGGGAGTGCACATTGACCCAGAGCCTCCAGAGGAGCTGCAGTCTCTCCAGCCACAGAGGCCTTGCAGCTGAGCCCAGGACAGCCTGCTGCGTGGAGGGCTTCGATGGGAGAGGGCCGTGCTTCCCTGGCGGGGGCTCTGGCTCACACTGCTTTCCGTGGGGAAACACTGTGTGCGCCAAGTGTCTCCTGGGTGCAGAAGATCTCTCCCCAGCGCCGGAGGTGCGGGGAACCCTCTCTGGACACAGAGCAGTGTTCTAGGCAGGCCTCCCGGGCTGGGAGAGCCTCCACTGCCCCAACTGTCCAACGGCCTCAGGACCACACTTCTAGGGAGTGTGGGTCTGACAGGCAGGGCGGCCTGAGGGAGGAACGTGGATGGCAGGCCCAAGCCACTGCGCTGAGCATTGCCCCTGGAAGTCCCAGCTGCAGGCTCTCTGCTCCACGCCCAAGCTGGAGTGAGCCTGGACCCTGGCCTGCAGACCCAGGCTTGCCCTGGGCACTGCTAGGGCGGGACCCATCCCAGGCTCAGCCAGGCCTCCCTAGGGCTTGTGCTGGCCTAGGCCCCTGCCAGCCAGCAGGAGCTGGACGGAACACAGTTCATTGGAGAAGGCCCCAGGGTGTTGCCGGTGTGTCTCTTGCACTGCTCGGAAGAAGCTGCAGGTCCACAGGCTGTGTGTGCACGTGGCCACTGGGGCCTGAGGAGAGAAGAGGCATGAGCCCCCTTGCAAGCGGGACTCCTGCCACCTCGGAGTTGCCTGCCACACACCCCCCTGCTGCCTGCGCTGTCTTCCCTGCTGGCAGGCCTCTGGGTGCCCCGGCCAGTCTATGCCAAGGAAGCAAGGTGCTTGCTCTCCCCTTGCTGGAAGCTCCTCCTACAGCCTTCTGGACCAGGGGACACATGCCCCCTGGACCAGCAGCCTGCAAGGAAGCTGCAGCTGAGCCATCCAGGAAGGCCCGCAGTAGTAGGCAGGAAGCCCCCTGCTAAGGACAGCTTTGCCACGCCAAACCTTGGAGGAGCTCATGGAGGCCCGGGCCTGCAGCGTTTTCCACGGGAGAGCACTGGGTTGCCCAAAGCCTCCCCTGCGGCTTCGGAGCACCCTCCAGCCCCCACGCCCTGGCAACCCACTCTGTTGCCGGAGGGAAGTTCCAAGCAGGGCGCTCTCGCTTGGGGAGCCAGGGTGCCTCCTGCTTGGAGAGTTGCTCAGGAACTCCTGTGGAGCGAGGCTTCCCCTCCCATGCTTGGCGGCCAGCAGATGGTGTCCTCGCTCCACCGAAAAACTCGCTGCTTTGAATTCAGCCGTGGATCTCCTAGCTGACCTCTCTGCCCCAAGCAGCAACTCCAGCGTGCACCCAGCCCCCAACAAGGAGAGTGCCTTTCCTGAGCGCTGCTATGCCATGGCAGCTCCGGGAAGGCCTCCTAGGGCCTCCTCTCCCCTCACACCGTCGTGTCATTCAGCCCACCCGGGGAGCAAAGGGCCCCCTGGGCAGGGCTCAGGGTGCAGCCCGTGTGTGGTTTCATGGCTGGGAAAGGGGAGATCCTGAAGCTGGCTGCCCGCTTGTGAATGGGGCCGGAGGGCAAGAGCCGGCATTCGTTTCGTGGGAAGCGGGAGATCGGGGGTCTCCAAGCTGCACGCAGATCCCCTCCCTGGCTGCCCCTCTTGCTGCTTCCCGGCTGCCAAGCCTCTCTTCCCCACGCGTGCGTCTCACCGAAAGGAGCAGGCTGCTTGCCATTCCTGGCAAGGGCCTCGTCCCACAGGCCCCGTTGCCTCCAAGGGGAGTGCACATTGACCCAGAGCCTCCAGAGGAGCTGCAGTCTCTCCAGCCACAGAGGCCTTGCAGCTGAGCCCAGGACAGCCTGCTGCGTGGAGGGCTTCGATGGGAGAGGGCCGTGCTTCCCTGGCGGGGGCTCTGGCTCACACTGCTTTCCGTGGGGAAACACTGTGTGCGCCAAGTGTCTCCTGGGTGCAGAAGATCTCTCCCCAGCGCCGGAGGTGCGGGGAACCCTCTCTGGACACAGAGCAGTGTTCTAGGCAGGCCTCCCGGGCTGGGAGAGCCTCCACTGCCCCAACTGTCCAACGGCCTCAGGACCACACTTCTAGGGAGTGTGGGTCTGACAGGCAGGGCGGCCTGAGGGAGGAACGTGGATGGCAGGCCCAAGCCACTGCGCTGAGCATTGCCCCTGGAAGTCCCAGCTGCAGGCTCTCTGCTCCACGCCCAAGCTGGAGTGAGCCTGGACCCTGGCCTGCAGACCCAGGCTTGCCCTGGGCACTGCTAGGGCGGGACCCATCCCAGGCTCAGCCAGGCCTCCCTAGGGCTTGTGCTGGCCTAGGCCCCTGCCAGCCAGCAGGAGCTGGACGGAACACAGTTCATTGGAGAAGGCCCCAGGGTGTTGCCGGTGTGTCTCTTGCACTGCTCGGAAGAAGCTGCAGGTCCACAGGCTGTGTGTGCACGTGGCCACTGGGGCCTGAGGAGAGAAGAGGCATGAGCCCCCTTGCAAGCGGGACTCCTGCCACCTCGGAGTTGCCTGCCACACACCCCCCTGCTGCCTGCGCTGTCTTCCCTGCTGGCAGGCCTCTGGGTGCCCCGGCCAGTCTATGCCAAGGAAGCAAGGTGCTTGCTCTCCCCTTGCTGGAAGCTCCTCCTACAGCCTTCTGGACCAGGGGACACATGCCCCCTGGACCAGCAGCCTGCAAGGAAGCTGCAGCTGAGCCATCCAGGAAGGCCCGCAGTAGTAGGCAGGAAGCCCCCTGCTAAGGACAGCTTTGCCACGCCAAACCTTGGAGGAGCTCATGGAGGCCCGGGCCTGCAGCGTTTTCCACGGGAGAGCACTGGGTTGCCCAAAGCCTCCCCTGCGGCTTCGGAGCACCCTCCAGCCCCCACGCCCTGGCAACCCACTCTGTTGCCGGAGGGAAGTTCCAAGCAGGGCGCTCTCGCTTGGGGAGCCAGGGTGCCTCCTGCTTGGAGAGTTGCTCAGGAACTCCTGTGGAGCGAGGCTTCCCCTCCCATGCTTGGCGGCCAGCAGATGGTGTCCTCGCTCCACCGAAAAACTCGCTGCTTTGAATTCAGCCGTGGATCTCCTAGCTGACCTCTCTGCCCCAAGCAGCAACTCCAGCGTGCACCCAGCCCCCAACAAGGAGAGTGCCTTTCCTGAGCGCTGCTATGCCATGGCAGCTCCGGGAAGGCCTCCTAGGGCCTCCTCTCCCCTCACACCGTCGTGTCATTCAGCCCACCCGGGGAGCAAAGGGCCCCTGGGCAGGGCTCAGGGTGCAGCCCGTGTGTGGTTTCATGGCTGGGAAAGGGGAGATCCTGAAGCTGGCTGCCCGCTTGTGAATGGGGCCGGAGGGCAAGAGCCGGCATTCGTTTCGTGGGAAGCGGGAGATCGGGGGTCTCCAAGCTGCACGCAGATCCCCTCCCTGGCTGCCCCTCTTGCTGCTTCCCGGCTGCCAAGCCTCTCTTCCCCACGCGTGCGTCTCACCGAAAGGAGCAGGCTGCTTGCCATTCCTGGCAAGGGCCTCGTCCCACAGGCCCCGTTGCCTCCAAGGGGAGTGCACATTGACCCAGAGCCTCCAGAGGAGCTGCAGTCTCTCCAGCCACAGAGGCCTTGCAGCTGAGCCCAGGACAGCCTGCTGCGTGGAGGGCTTCGATGGGAGAGGGCCGTGCTTCCCTGGCGGGGGCTCTGGCTCACACTGCTTTCCGTGGGGAAACACTGTGTGCGCCAAGTGTCTCCTGGGTGCAGAAGATCTCTCCCCAGCGCCGGAGGTGCGGGGAACCCTCTCTGGACACAGAGCAGTGTTCTAGGCAGGCCTCCCGGGCTGGGAGAGCCTCCACTGCCCCAACTGTCCAACGGCCTCAGGACCACACTTCTAGGGAGTGTGGGTCTGACAGGCAGGGCGGCCTGAGGGAGGAACGTGGATGGCAGGCCCAAGCCACTGCGCTGAGCATTGCCCCTGGAAGTCCCAGCTGCAGGCTCTCTGCTCCACGCCCAAGCTGGAGTGAGCCTGGACCCTGGCCTGCAGACCCAGGCTTGCCCTGGGCACTGCTAGGGCGGGACCCATCCCAGGCTCAGCCAGGCCTCCCTAGGGCTTGTGCTGGCCTAGGCCCCTGCCAGCCAGCAGGAGCTGGACGGAACACAGTTCATTGGAGAAGGCCCCAGGGTGTTGCCGGTGTGTCTCTTGCACTGCTCGGAAGAAGCTGCAGGTCCACAGGCTGTGTGTGCACGTGGCCACTGGGGCCTGAGGAGAGAAGAGGCATGAGCCCCCTTGCAAGCGGGACTCCTGCCACCTCGGAGTTGCCTGCCACACACCCCCCTGCTGCCTGCGCTGTCTTCCCTGCTGGCAGGCCTCTGGGTGCCCCGGCCAGTCTATGCCAAGGAAGCAAGGTGCTTGCTCTCCCCTTGCTGGAAGCTCCTCCTACAGCCTTCTGGACCAGGGGACACATGCCCCCTGGACCAGCAGCCTGCAAGGAAGCTGCAGCTGAGCCATCCAGGAAGGCCCGCAGTAGTAGGCAGGAAGCCCCCTGCTAAGGACAGCTTTGCCACGCCAAACCTTGGAGGAGCTCATGGAGGCCCGGGCCTGCAGCGTTTTCCACGGGAGAGCACTGGGTTGCCCAAAGCCTCCCCTGCGGCTTCGGAGCACCCTCCAGCCCCCACGCCCTGGCAACCCACTCTGTTGCCGGAGGGAAGTTCCAAGCAGGGCGCTCTCGCTTGGGGAGCCAGGGTGCCTCCTGCTTGGAGAGTTGCTCAGGAACTCCTGTGGAGCGAGGCTTCCCCTCCCATGCTTGGCGGCCAGCAGATGGTGTCCTCGCTCCACCGAAAAACTCGCTGCTTTGAATTCAGCCCTGGATCTCCTAGCTGACCTCTCTGCCCCAAGCAGCAACTCCAGCGTGCACCCAGCCCCCAACAAGGAGAGTGCCTTTCCTGAGCGCTGCTATGCCATGGCAGCTCCGGGAAGGCCTCCTAGGGCCTCCTCTCCCCTCACACCGTCGTGTCATTCAGCCCACCCGGGGAGCAAAGGGCCCCCTGGGCAGGGCTCAGGGTGCAGCCCGTGTGTGGTTTCATGGCTGGGAAAGGGGAGATCCTGAAGCTGGCTGCCCGCTTGTGAATGGGGCCGGAGGGCAAGAGCCGGCATTCGTTTCGTGGGAAGCGGGAGATCGGGGGTCTCCAAGCTGCACGCAGATCCCCTCCCTGGCTGCCCCTCTTGCTGCTTCCGGGCTGCCAGAGCCGGGCTCCCACGCGTGCGTCTCACCGAAAGGAGCAGGCTGCTTGCCATTCCTGGCAAGGGCCTCGTCCCACAGGCCCCGTTGCCTCCAAGGGGAGTGCACATTGACCCAGAGCCTCCAGAGGAGCTGCAGTCTCTCCAGCCACAGAGGCCTTGCAGCTGAGCCCAGGACAGCCTGCTGCGTGGAGGGCTTCGATGGGAGAGGGCCGTGCTTCCCTGGCGGGGGCTCTGGCTCACACTGCTTTCCGTGGGGAAACACTGTGTGCGCCAAGTGTCTCCTGGGTGCAGAAGATCTCTCCCCAGCGCCGGAGGTGCGGGGAACCCTCTCTGGACACAGAGCAGTGTTCTAGGCAGGCCTCCCGGGCTGGGAGAGCCTCCACTGCCCCAACTGTCCAACGGCCTCAGGACCACACTTCTAGGGAGTGTGGGTCTGACAGGCAGGGCGGCCTGAGGGAGGAACGTGGATGGCAGGCCCAAGCCACTGCGCTGAGCATTGCCCCTGGAAGTCCCAGCTGCAGGCTCTCTGCTCCACGCCCAAGCTGGAGTGAGCCTGGACCCTGGCCTGCAGACCCAGGCTTGCCCTGGGCACTGCTAGGGCGGGACCCATCCCAGGCTCAGCCAGGCCTCCCTAGGGCTTGTGCTGGCCTAGGCCCCTGCCAGCCAGCAGGAGCTGGACGGAACACAGTTCATTGGAGAAGGCCCCAGGGTGTTGCCGGTGTGTCTCTTGCACTGCTCGGAAGAAGCTGCAGGTCCACAGGCTGTGTGTGCACGTGGCCACTGGGGCCTGAGGAGAGAAGAGGCATGAGCCCCCTTGCAAGCGGGACTCCTGCCACCTCGGAGTTGCCTGCCACACACCCCCCTGCTGCCTGCGCTGTCTTCCCTGCTGGCAGGCCTCTGGGTGCCCCGGCCAGTCTATGCCAAGGAAGCAAGGTGCTTGCTCTCCCCTTGCTGGAAGCTCCTCCTACAGCCTTCTGGACCAGGGGACACATGCCCCCTGGACCAGCAGCCTGCAAGGAAGCTGCAGCTGAGCCATCCAGGAAGGCCCGCAGTAGTAGGCAGGAAGCCCCCTGCTAAGGACAGCTTTGCCACGCCAAACCTTGGAGGAGCTCATGGAGGCCCGGGCCTGCAGCGTTTTCCACGGGAGAGCACTGGGTTGCCCAAAGCCTCCCCTGCGGCTTCGGAGCACCCTCCAGCCCCCACGCCCTGGCAACCCACTCTGTTGCCGGAGGGAAGTTCCAAGCAGGGCGCTCTCGCTTGGGGAGCCAGGGTGCCTCCTGCTTGGAGAGTTGCTCAGGAACTCCTGTGGAGCGAGGCTTCCCCTCCCATGCTTGGCGGCCAGCAGATGGTGTCCTCGCTCCACCGAAAAACTCGCTGCTTTGAATTCAGCCGTGGATCTCCTAGCTGACCTCTCTGCCCCAAGCAGCAACTCCAGCGTGCACCCAGCCCCCAACAAGGAGAGTGCCTTTCCTGAGCGCTGCTATGCCATGGCAGCTCCGGGAAGGCCTCCTAGGGCCTCCTCTCCCCTCACACCGTCGTGTCATTCAGCCCACCCGGGGAGCAAAGGGCCCCCTGGGCAGGGCTCAGGGTGCAGCCCGTGTGTGGTTTCATGGCTGGGAAAGGGGAGATCCTGAAGCTGGCTGCCCGCTTGTGAATGGGGCCGGAGGGCAAGAGCCGGCATTCGTTTCGTGGGAAGCGGGAGATCGGGGGTCTCCAAGCTGCACGCAGATCCCCTCCCTGGCTGCCCCTCTTGCTGCTTCCCGGCTGCCAAGCCTCTCTTCCCCACGCGTGCGTCTCACCGAAAGGAGCAGGCTGCTTGCCATTCCTGGCAAGGGCCTCGTCCCACAGGCCCCGTTGCCTCCAAGGGGAGTGCACATTGACCCAGAGCCTCCAGAGGAGCTGCAGTCTCTCCAGCCACAGAGGCCTTGCAGCTGAGCCCAGGACAGCCTGCTGCGTGGAGGGCTTCGATGGGAGAGGGCCGTGCTTCCCTGGCGGGGGCTCTGGCTCACACTGCTTTCCGTGGGGAAACACTGTGTGCGCCAAGTGTCTCCTGGGTGCAGAAGATCTCTCCCCAGCGCCGGAGGTGCGGGGAACCCTCTCTGGACACAGAGCAGTGTTCTAGGCAGGCCTCCCGGGCTGGGAGAGCCTCCACTGCCCCAACTGTCCAACGGCCTCAGGACCACACTTCTAGGGAGTGTGGGTCTGACAGGCAGGGCGGCCTGAGGGAGGAACGTGGATGGCAGGCCCAAGCCACTGCGCTGAGCATTGCCCCTGGAAGTCCCAGCTGCAGGCTCTCTGCTCCACGCCCAAGCTGGAGTGAGCCTGGACCCTGGCCTGCAGACCCAGGCTTGCCCTGGGCACTGCTAGGGCGGGACCCATCCCAGGCTCAGCCAGGCCTCCCTAGGGCTTGTGCTGGCCTAGGCCCCTGCCAGCCAGCAGGAGCTGGACGGAACACAGTTCATTGGAGAAGGCCCCAGGGTGTTGCCGGTGTGTCTCTTGCACTGCTCGGAAGAAGCTGCAGGTCCACAGGCTGTGTGTGCACGTGGCCACTGGGGCCTGAGGAGAGAAGAGGCATGAGCCCCCTTGCAAGCGGGACTCCTGCCACCTCGGAGTTGCCTGCCACACACCCCCCTGCTGCCTGCGCTGTCTTCCCTGCTGGCAGGCCTCTGGGTGCCCCGGCCAGTCTATGCCAAGGAAGCAAGGTGCTTGCTCTCCCCTTGCTGGAAGCTCCTCCTACAGCCTTCTGGACCAGGGGACACATGCCCCCTGGACCAGCAGCCTGCAAGGAAGCTGCAGCTGAGCCATCCAGGAAGGCCCGCAGTAGTAGGCAGGAAGCCCCCTGCTAAGGACAGCTTTGCCACGCCAAACCTTGGAGGAGCTCATGGAGGCCCGGGCCTGCAGCGTTTTCCACGGGAGAGCACTGGGTTGCCCAAAGCCTCCCCTGCGGCTTCGGAGCACCCTCCAGCCCCCACGCCCTGGCAACCCACTCTGTTGCCGGAGGGAAGTTCCAAGCAGGGCGCTCTCGCTTGGGGAGCCAGGGTGCCTCCTGCTTGGAGAGTTGCTCAGGAACTCCTGTGGAGCGAGGCTTCCCCTCCCATGCTTGGCGGCCAGCAGATGGTGTCCTCGCTCCACCGAAAAACTCGCTGCTTTGAATTCAGCCCTGGATCTCCTAGCTGACCTCTCTGCCCCAAGCAGCAACTCCAGCGTGCACCCAGCCCCCAACAAGGAGAGTGCCTTTCCTGAGCGCTGCTATGCCATGGCAGCTCCGGGAAGGCCTCCTAGGGCCTCCTCTCCCCTCACACCGTCGTGTCATTCAGCCCACCCGGGGAGCAAAGGGCCCCCTGGGCAGGGCTCAGGGTGCAGCCCGTGTGTGGTTTCATGGCTGGGAAAGGGGAGATCCTGAAGCTGGCTGCCCGCTTGTGAATGGGGCCGGAGGGCAAGAGCCGGCATTCGTTTCGTGGGAAGCGGGAGATCGGGGGTCTCCAAGCTGCACGCAGATCCCCTCCCTGGCTGCCCCTCTTGCTGCTTCCCGGCTGCCAAGCCTCTCTTCCCCACGCGTGCGTCTCACCGAAAGGAGCAGGCTGCTTGCCATTCCTGGCAAGGGCCTCGTCCCACAGGCCCCGTTGCCTCCAAGGGGAGTGCACATTGACCCAGAGCCTCCAGAGGAGCTGCAGTCTCTCCAGCCACAGAGGCCTTGCAGCTGAGCCCAGGACAGCCTGCTGCGTGGAGGGCTTCGATGGGAGAGGGCCGTGCTTCCCTGGCGGGGGCTCTGGCTCACACTGCTTTCCGTGGGGAAACACTGTGTGCGCCAAGTGTCTCCTGGGTGCAGAAGATCTCTCCCCAGCGCCGGAGGTGCGGGGAACCCTCTCTGGACACAGAGCAGTGTTCTAGGCAGGCCTCCCGGGCTGGGAGAGCCTCCACTGCCCCAACTGTCCAACGGCCTCAGGACCACACTTCTAGGGAGTGTGGGTCTGACAGGCAGGGCGGCCTGAGGGAGGAACGTGGATGGCAGGCCCAAGCCACTGCGCTGAGCATTGCCCCTGGAAGTCCCAGCTGCAGGCTCTCTGCTCCACGCCCAAGCTGGAGTGAGCCTGGACCCTGGCCTGCAGACCCAGGCTTGCCCTGGGCACTGCTAGGGCGGGACCCATCCCAGGCTCAGCCAGGCCTCCCTAGGGCTTGTGCTGGCCTAGGCCCCTGCCAGCCAGCAGGAGCTGGACGGAACACAGTTCATTGGAGAAGGCCCCAGGGTGTTGCCGGTGTGTCTCTTGCACTGCTCGGAAGAAGCTGCAGGTCCACAGGCTGTGTGTGCACGTGGCCACTGGGGCCTGAGGAGAGAAGAGGCATGAGCCCCCTTGCAAGCGGGACTCCTGCCACCTCGGAGTTGCCTGCCACACACCCCCCTGCTGCCTGCGCTGTCTTCCCTGCTGGCAGGCCTCTGGGTGCCCCGGCCAGTCTATGCCAAGGAAGCAAGGTGCTTGCTCTCCCCTTGCTGGAAGCTCCTCCTACAGCCTTCTGGACCAGGGGACACATGCCCCCTGGACCAGCAGCCTGCAAGGAAGCTGCAGCTGAGCCATCCAGGAAGGCCCGCAGTAGTAGGCAGGAAGCCCCCTGCTAAGGACAGCTTTGCCACGCCAAACCTTGGAGGAGCTCATGGAGGCCCGGGCCTGCAGCGTTTTCCACGGGAGAGCACTGGGTTGCCCAAAGCCTCCCCTGCGGCTTCGGAGCACCCTCCAGCCCCCACGCCCTGGCAACCCACTCTGTTGCCGGAGGGAAGTTCCAAGCAGGGCGCTCTCGCTTGGGGAGCCAGGGTGCCTCCTGCTTGGAGAGTTGCTCAGGAACTCCTGTGGAGCGAGGCTTCCCCTCCCATGCTTGGCGGCCAGCAGATGGTGTCCTCGCTCCACCGAAAAACTCGCTGCTTTGAATTCAGCCCTGGATCTCCTAGCTGACCTCTCTGCCCCAAGCAGCAACTCCAGCGTGCACCCAGCCCCCAACAAGGAGAGTGCCTTTCCTGAGCGCTGCTATGCCATGGCAGCTCCGGGAAGGCCTCCTAGGGCCTCCTCTCCCCTCACACCGTCGTGTCATTCAGCCCACCCGGGGAGCAAAGGGCCCCCTGGGCAGGGCTCAGGGTGCAGCCCGTGTGTGGTTTCATGGCTGGGAAAGGGGAGATCCTGAAGCTGGCTGCCCGCTTGTGAATGGGGCCGGAGGGCAAGAGCCGGCATTCGTTTCGTGGGAAGCGGGAGATCGGGGGTCTCCAAGCTGCACGCAGATCCCCTCCCTGGCTGCCCCTCTTGCTGCTTCCCGGCTGCCAAGCCTCTCTTCCCCACGCGTGCGTCTCACCGAAAGGAGCAGGCTGCTTGCCATTCCTGGCAAGGGCCTCGTCCCACAGGCCCCGTTGCCTCCAAGGGGAGTGCACATTGACCCAGAGCCTCCAGAGGAGCTGCAGTCTCTCCAGCCACAGAGGCCTTGCAGCTGAGCCCAGGACAGCCTGCTGCGTGGAGGGCTTCGATGGGAGAGGGCCGTGCTTCCCTGGCGGGGGCTCTGGCTCACACTGCTTTCCGTGGGGAAACACTGTGTGCGCCAAGTGTCTCCTGGGTGCAGAAGATCTCTCCCCAGCGCCGGAGGTGCGGGGAACCCTCTCTGGACACAGAGCAGTGTTCTAGGCAGGCCTCCCGGGCTGGGAGAGCCTCCACTGCCCCAACTGTCCAACGGCCTCAGGACCACACTTCTAGGGAGTGTGGGTCTGACAGGCAGGGCGGCCTGAGGGAGGAACGTGGATGGCAGGCCCAAGCCACTGCGCTGAGCATTGCCCCTGGAAGTCCCAGCTGCAGGCTCTCTGCTCCACGCCCAAGCTGGAGTGAGCCTGGACCCTGGCCTGCAGACCCAGGCTTGCCCTGGGCACTGCTAGGGCGGGACCCATCCCAGGCTCAGCCAGGCCTCCCTAGGGCTTGTGCTGGCCTAGGCCCCTGCCAGCCAGCAGGAGCTGGACGGAACACAGTTCATTGGAGAAGGCCCCAGGGTGTTGCCGGTGTGTCTCTTGCACTGCTCGGAAGAAGCTGCAGGTCCACAGGCTGTGTGTGCACGTGGCCACTGGGGCCTGAGGAGAGAAGAGGCATGAGCCCCCTTGCAAGCGGGACTCCTGCCACCTCGGAGTTGCCTGCCACACACCCCCCTGCTGCCTGCGCTGTCTTCCCTGCTGGCAGGCCTCTGGGTGCCCCGGCCAGTCTATGCCAAGGAAGCAAGGTGCTTGCTCTCCCCTTGCTGGAAGCTCCTCCTACAGCCTTCTGGACCAGGGGACACATGCCCCCTGGACCAGCAGCCTGCAAGGAAGCTGCAGCTGAGCCATCCAGGAAGGCCCGCAGTAGTAGGCAGGAAGCCCCCTGCTAAGGACAGCTTTGCCACGCCAAACCTTGGAGGAGCTCATGGAGGCCCGGGCCTGCAGCGTTTTCCACGGGAGAGCACTGGGTTGCCCAAAGCCTCCCCTGCGGCTTCGGAGCACCCTCCAGCCCCCACGCCCTGGCAACCCACTCTGTTGCCGGAGGGAAGTTCCAAGCAGGGCGCTCTCGCTTGGGGAGCCAGGGTGCCTCCTGCTTGGAGAGTTGCTCAGGAACTCCTGTGGAGCGAGGCTTCCCCTCCCATGCTTGGCGGCCAGCAGATGGTGTCCTCGCTCCACCGAAAAACTCGCTGCTTTGAATTCAGCCGTGGATCTCCTAGCTGACCTCTCTGCCCCAAGCAGCAACTCCAGCGTGCACCCAGCCCCCAACAAGGAGAGTGCCTTTCCTGAGCGCTGCTATGCCATGGCAGCTCCGGGAAGGCCTCCTAGGGCCTCCTCTCCCCTCACACCGTCGTGTCATTCAGCCCACCCGGGGAGCAAAGGGCCCCCTGGGCAGGGCTCAGGGTGCAGCCCGTGTGTGGTTTCATGGCTGGGAAAGGGGAGATCCTGAAGCTGGCTGCCCGCTTGTGAATGGGGCCGGAGGGCAAGAGCCGGCATTCGTTTCGTGGGAAGCGGGAGATCGGGGGTCTCCAAGCTGCACGCAGATCCCCTCCCTGGCTGCCCCTCTTGCTGCTTCCCGGCTGCCAAGCCTCTCTTCCCCACGCGTGCGTCTCACCGAAAGGAGCAGGCTGCTTGCCATTCCTGGCAAGGGCCTCGTCCCACAGGCCCCGTTGCCTCCAAGGGGAGTGCACATTGACCCAGAGCCTCCAGAGGAGCTGCAGTCTCTCCAGCCACAGAGGCCTTGCAGCTGAGCCCAGGACAGCCTGCTGCGTGGAGGGCTTCGATGGGAGAGGGCCGTGCTTCCCTGGCGGGGGCTCTGGCTCACACTGCTTTCCGTGGGGAAACACTGTGTGCGCCAAGTGTCTCCTGGGTGCAGAAGATCTCTCCCCAGCGCCGGAGGTGCGGGGAACCCTCTCTGGACACAGAGCAGTGTTCTAGGCAGGCCTCCCGGGCTGGGAGAGCCTCCACTGCCCCAACTGTCCAACGGCCTCAGGACCACACTTCTAGGGAGTGTGGGTCTGACAGGCAGGGCGGCCTGAGGGAGGAACGTGGATGGCAGGCCCAAGCCACTGCGCTGAGCATTGCCCCTGGAAGTCCCAGCTGCAGGCTCTCTGCTCCACGCCCAAGCTGGAGTGAGCCTGGACCCTGGCCTGCAGACCCAGGCTTGCCCTGGGCACTGCTAGGGCGGGACCCATCCCAGGCTCAGCCAGGCCTCCCTAGGGCTTGTGCTGGCCTAGGCCCCTGCCAGCCAGCAGGAGCTGGACGGAACACAGTTCATTGGAGAAGGCCCCAGGGTGTTGCCGGTGTGTCTCTTGCACTGCTCGGAAGAAGCTGCAGGTCCACAGGCTGTGTGTGCACGTGGCCACTGGGGCCTGAGGAGAGAAGAGGCATGAGCCCCCTTGCAAGCGGGACTCCTGCCACCTCGGAGTTGCCTGCCACACACCCCCCTGCTGCCTGCGCTGTCTTCCCTGCTGGCAGGCCTCTGGGTGCCCCGGCCAGTCTATGCCAAGGAAGCAAGGTGCTTGCTCTCCCCTTGCTGGAAGCTCCTCCTACAGCCTTCTGGACCAGGGGACACATGCCCCCTGGACCAGCAGCCTGCAAGGAAGCTGCAGCTGAGCCATCCAGGAAGGCCCGCAGTAGTAGGCAGGAAGCCCCCTGCTAAGGACAGCTTTGCCACGCCAAACCTTGGAGGAGCTCATGGAGGCCCGGGCCTGCAGCGTTTTCCACGGGAGAGCACTGGGTTGCCCAAAGCCTCCCCTGCGGCTTCGGAGCACCCTCCAGCCCCCACGCCCTGGCAACCCACTCTGTTGCCGGAGGGAAGTTCCAAGCAGGGCGCTCTCGCTTGGGGAGCCAGGGTGCCTCCTGCTTGGAGAGTTGCTCAGGAACTCCTGTGGAGCGAGGCTTCCCCTCCCATGCTTGGCGGCCAGCAGATGGTGTCCTCGCTCCACCGAAAAACTCGCTGCTTTGAATTCAGCCGTGGATCTCCTAGCTGACCTCTCTGCCCCAAGCAGCAACTCCAGCGTGCACCCAGCCCCCAACAAGGAGAGTGCCTTTCCTGAGCGCTGCTATGCCATGGCAGCTCCGGGAAGGCCTCCTAGGGCCTCCTCTCCCCTCACACCGTCGTGTCATTCAGCCCACCCGGGGAGCAAAGGGCCCCCTGGGCAGGGCTCAGGGTGCAGCCCGTGTGTGGTTTCATGGCTGGGAAAGGGGAGATCCTGAAGCTGGCTGCCCGCTTGTGAATGGGGCCGGAGGGCAAGAGCCGGCATTCGTTTCGTGGGAAGCGGGAGATCGGGGGTCTCCAAGCTGCACGCAGATCCCCTCCCTGGCTGCCCCTCTTGCTGCTTCCCGGCTGCCAAGCCTCTCTTCCCCACGCGTGCGTCTCACCGAAAGGAGCAGGCTGCTTGCCATTCCTGGCAAGGGCCTCGTCCCACAGGCCCCGTTGCCTCCAAGGGGAGTGCACATTGACCCAGAGCCTCCAGAGGAGCTGCAGTCTCTCCAGCCACAGAGGCCTTGCAGCTGAGCCCAGGACAGCCTGCTGCGTGGAGGGCTTCGATGGGAGAGGGCCGTGCTTCCCTGGCGGGGGCTCTGGCTCACACTGCTTTCCGTGGGGAAACACTGTGTGCGCCAAGTGTCTCCTGGGTGCAGAAGATCTCTCCCCAGCGCCGGAGGTGCGGGGAACCCTCTCTGGACACAGAGCAGTGTTCTAGGCAGGCCTCCCGGGCTGGGAGAGCCTCCACTGCCCCAACTGTCCAACGGCCTCAGGACCACACTTCTAGGGAGTGTGGGTCTGACAGGCAGGGCGGCCTGAGGGAGGAACGTGGATGGCAGGCCCAAGCCACTGCGCTGAGCATTGCCCCTGGAAGTCCCAGCTGCAGGCTCTCTGCTCCACGCCCAAGCTGGAGTGAGCCTGGACCCTGGCCTGCAGACCCAGGCTTGCCCTGGGCACTGCTAGGGCGGGACCCATCCCAGGCTCAGCCAGGCCTCCCTAGGGCTTGTGCTGGCCTAGGCCCCTGCCAGCCAGCAGGAGCTGGACGGAACACAGTTCATTGGAGAAGGCCCCAGGGTGTTGCCGGTGTGTCTCTTGCACTGCTCGGAAGAAGCTGCAGGTCCACAGGCTGTGTGTGCACGTGGCCACTGGGGCCTGAGGAGAGAAGAGGCATGAGCCCCCTTGCAAGCGGGACTCCTGCCACCTCGGAGTTGCCTGCCACACACCCCCCTGCTGCCTGCGCTGTCTTCCCTGCTGGCAGGCCTCTGGGTGCCCCGGCCAGTCTATGCCAAGGAAGCAAGGTGCTTGCTCTCCCCTTGCTGGAAGCTCCTCCTACAGCCTTCTGGACCAGGGGACACATGCCCCCTGGACCAGCAGCCTGCAAGGAAGCTGCAGCTGAGCCATCCAGGAAGGCCCGCAGTAGTAGGCAGGAAGCCCCCTGCTAAGGACAGCTTTGCCACGCCAAACCTTGGAGGAGCTCATGGAGGCCCGGGCCTGCAGCGTTTTCCACGGGAGAGCACTGGGTTGCCCAAAGCCTCCCCTGCGGCTTCGGAGCACCCTCCAGCCCCCACGCCCTGGCAACCCACTCTGTTGCCGGAGGGAAGTTCCAAGCAGGGCGCTCTCGCTTGGGGAGCCAGGGTGCCTCCTGCTTGGAGAGTTGCTCAGGAACTCCTGTGGAGCGAGGCTTCCCCTCCCATGCTTGGCGGCCAGCAGATGGTGTCCTCGCTCCACCGAAAAACTCGCTGCTTTGAATTCAGCCGTGGATCTCCTAGCTGACCTCTCTGCCCCAAGCAGCAACTCCAGCGTGCACCCAGCCCCCAACAAGGAGAGTGCCTTTCCTGAGCGCTGCTATGCCATGGCAGCTCCGGGAAGGCCTCCTAGGGCCTCCTCTCCCCTCACACCGTCGTGTCATTCAGCCCACCCGGGGAGCAAAGGGCCCCCTGGGCAGGGCTCAGGGTGCAGCCCGTGTGTGGTTTCATGGCTGGGAAAGGGGAGATCCTGAAGCTGGCTGCCCGCTTGTGAATGGGGCCGGAGGGCAAGAGCCGGCATTCGTTTCGTGGGAAGCGGGAGATCGGGGGTCTCCAAGCTGCACGCAGATCCCCTCCCTGGCTGCCCCTCTTGCTGCTTCCCGGCTGCCAAGCCTCTCTTCCCCACGCGTGCGTCTCACCGAAAGGAGCAGGCTGCTTGCCATTCCTGGCAAGGGCCTCGTCCCACAGGCCCCGTTGCCTCCAAGGGGAGTGCACATTGACCCAGAGCCTCCAGAGGAGCTGCAGTCTCTCCAGCCACAGAGGCCTTGCAGCTGAGCCCAGGACAGCCTGCTGCGTGGAGGGCTTCGATGGGAGAGGGCCGTGCTTCCCTGGCGGGGGCTCTGGCTCACACTGCTTTCCGTGGGGAAACACTGTGTGCGCCAAGTGTCTCCTGGGTGCAGAAGATCTCTCCCCAGCGCCGGAGGTGCGGGGAACCCTCTCTGGACACAGAGCAGTGTTCTAGGCAGGCCTCCCGGGCTGGGAGAGCCTCCACTGCCCCAACTGTCCAACGGCCTCAGGACCACACTTCTAGGGAGTGTGGGTCTGACAGGCAGGGCGGCCTGAGGGAGGAACGTGGATGGCAGGCCCAAGCCACTGCGCTGAGCATTGCCCCTGGAAGTCCCAGCTGCAGGCTCTCTGCTCCACGCCCAAGCTGGAGTGAGCCTGGACCCTGGCCTGCAGACCCAGGCTTGCCCTGGGCACTGCTAGGGCGGGACCCATCCCAGGCTCAGCCAGGCCTCCCTAGGGCTTGTGCTGGCCTAGGCCCCTGCCAGCCAGCAGGAGCTGGACGGAACACAGTTCATTGGAGAAGGCCCCAGGGTGTTGCCGGTGTGTCTCTTGCACTGCTCGGAAGAAGCTGCAGGTCCACAGGCTGTGTGTGCACGTGGCCACTGGGGCCTGAGGAGAGAAGAGGCATGAGCCCCCTTGCAAGCGGGACTCCTGCCACCTCGGAGTTGCCTGCCACACACCCCCCTGCTGCCTGCGCTGTCTTCCCTGCTGGCAGGCCTCTGGGTGCCCCGGCCAGTCTATGCCAAGGAAGCAAGGTGCTTGCTCTCCCCTTGCTGGAAGCTCCTCCTACAGCCTTCTGGACCAGGGGACACATGCCCCCTGGACCAGCAGCCTGCAAGGAAGCTGCAGCTGAGCCATCCAGGAAGGCCCGCAGTAGTAGGCAGGAAGCCCCCTGCTAAGGACAGCTTTGCCACGCCAAACCTTGGAGGAGCTCATGGAGGCCCGGGCCTGCAGCGTTTTCCACGGGAGAGCACTGGGTTGCCCAAAGCCTCCCCTGCGGCTTCGGAGCACCCTCCAGCCCCCACGCCCTGGCAACCCACTCTGTTGCCGGAGGGAAGTTCCAAGCAGGGCGCTCTCGCTTGGGGAGCCAGGGTGCCTCCTGCTTGGAGAGTTGCTCAGGAACTCCTGTGGAGCGAGGCTTCCCCTCCCATGCTTGGCGGCCAGCAGATGGTGTCCTCGCTCCACCGAAAAACTCGCTGCTTTGAATTCAGCCCTGGATCTCCTAGCTGACCTCTCTGCCCCAAGCAGCAACTCCAGCGTGCACCCAGCCCCCAACAAGGAGAGTGCCTTTCCTGAGCGCTGCTATGCCATGGCAGCTCCGGGAAGGCCTCCTAGGGCCTCCTCTCCCCTCACACCGTCGTGTCATTCAGCCCACCCGGGGAGCAAAGGGCCCCCTGGGCAGGGCTCAGGGTGCAGCCCGTGTGTGGTTTCATGGCTGGGAAAGGGGAGATCCTGAAGCTGGCTGCCCGCTTGTGAATGGGGCCGGAGGGCAAGAGCCGGCATTCGTTTCGTGGGAAGCGGGAGATCGGGGGTCTCCAAGCTGCACGCAGATCCCCTCCCTGGCTGCCCCTCTTGCTGCTTCCCGGCTGCCAAGCCTCTCTTCCCCACGCGTGCGTCTCACCGAAAGGAGCAGGCTGCTTGCCATTCCTGGCAAGGGCCTCGTCCCACAGGCCCCGTTGCCTCCAAGGGGAGTGCACATTGACCCAGAGCCTCCAGAGGAGCTGCAGTCTCTCCAGCCACAGAGGCCTTGCAGCTGAGCCCAGGACAGCCTGCTGCGTGGAGGGCTTCGATGGGAGAGGGCCGTGCTTCCCTGGCGGGGGCTCTGGCTCACACTGCTTTCCGTGGGGAAACACTGTGTGCGCCAAGTGTCTCCTGGGTGCAGAAGATCTCTCCCCAGCGCCGGAGGTGCGGGGAACCCTCTCTGGACACAGAGCAGTGTTCTAGGCAGGCCTCCCGGGCTGGGAGAGCCTCCACTGCCCCAACTGTCCAACGGCCTCAGGACCACACTTCTAGGGAGTGTGGGTCTGACAGGCAGGGCGGCCTGAGGGAGGAACGTGGATGGCAGGCCCAAGCCACTGCGCTGAGCATTGCCCCTGGAAGTCCCAGCTGCAGGCTCTCTGCTCCACGCCCAAGCTGGAGTGAGCCTGGACCCTGGCCTGCAGACCCAGGCTTGCCCTGGGCACTGCTAGGGCGGGACCCATCCCAGGCTCAGCCAGGCCTCCCTAGGGCTTGTGCTGGCCTAGGCCCCTGCCAGCCAGCAGGAGCTGGACGGAACACAGTTCATTGGAGAAGGCCCCAGGGTGTTGCCGGTGTGTCTCTTGCACTGCTCGGAAGAAGCTGCAGGTCCACAGGCTGTGTGTGCACGTGGCCACTGGGGCCTGAGGAGAGAAGAGGCATGAGCCCCCTTGCAAGCGGGACTCCTGCCACCTCAGAGTTGCCTGCCACACACTCCCCTGCTGCCTGCGCTGTCTTCCCTGCTGGCAGGCCTCTGGGTGCCCCGGCCAGTCTATGCCAAGGAAGCAAGGTGCTTGCTCTCCCCTTGCTGGAAGCTCCTCCTACAGCCTTCTGGACCAGGGGACACATGCCCCCTGGACCAGCAGCCTGCAAGGAAGCTGCAGCTGAGCCATCCAGGAAGGCCCGCAGTAGTAGGCAGGAAGCCCCCTGCTAAGGACAGCTTTGCCACGCCAAACCTTGGAGGAGCTCATGGAGGCCCGGGCCTGCAGCGTTTTCCACGGGAGAGCACTGGGTTGCCCAAAGCCTCCCCTGCGGCTTCGGAGCACCCTCCAGCCCCCACGCCCTGGCAACCCACTCTGTTGCCGGAGGGAAGTTCCAAGCAGGGCGCTCTCGCTTGGGGAGCCAGGGTGCCTCCTGCTTGGAGAGTTGCTCAGGAACTCCTGTGGAGCGAGGCTTCCCCTCCCATGCTTGGCGGCCAGCAGATGGTGTCCTCGCTCCACCGAAAAACTCGCTGCTTTGAATTCAGCCCTGGATCTCCTAGCTGACCTCTCTGCCCCAAGCAGCAACTCCAGCGTGCACCCAGCCCCCAACAAGGAGAGTGCCTTTCCTGAGCGCTGCTATGCCATGGCAGCTCCGGGAAGGCCTCCTAGGGCCTCCTCTCCCCTCACACCGTCGTGTCATTCAGCCCACCCGGGGAGCAAAGGGCCCCCTGGGCAGGGCTCAGGGTGCAGCCCGTGTGTGGTTTCATGGCTGGGAAAGGGGAGATCCTGAAGCTGGCTGCCCGCTTGTGAATGGGGCCGGAGGGCAAGAGCCGGCATTCGTTTCGTGGGAAGCGGGAGATCGGGGGTCTCCAAGCTGCACGCAGATCCCCTCCCTGGCTGCCCCTCTTGCTGCTTCCCGGCTGCCAAGCCTCTCTTCCCCACGCGTGCGTCTCACCGAAAGGAGCAGGCTGCTTGCCATTCCTGGCAAGGGCCTCGTCCCACAGGCCCCGTTGCCTCCAAGGGGAGTGCACATTGACCCAGAGCCTCCAGAGGAGCTGCAGTCTCTCCAGCCACAGAGGCCTTGCAGCTGAGCCCAGGACAGCCTGCTGCGTGGAGGGCTTCGATGGGAGAGGGCCGTGCTTCCCTGGCGGGGGCTCTGGCTCACACTGCTTTCCGTGGGGAAACACTGTGTGCGCCAAGTGTCTCCTGGGTGCAGAAGATCTCTCCCCAGCGCCGGAGGTGCGGGGAACCCTCTCTGGACACAGAGCAGTGTTCTAGGCAGGCCTCCCGGGCTGGGAGAGCCTCCACTGCCCCAACTGTCCAACGGCCTCAGGACCACACTTCTAGGGAGTGTGGGTCTGACAGGCAGGGCGGCCTGAGGGAGGAACGTGGATGGCAGGCCCAAGCCACTGCGCTGAGCATTGCCCCTGGAAGTCCCAGCAGCAGGCTCTCTGCTCCACGCCCAAGCTGGAGTGAGCCTGGACCCTGGCCTGCAGACCCAGGCTTGCCCTGGGCACTGCTAGGGCGGGACCCATCCCAGGCTCAGCCAGGCCTCCCTAGGGCTTGTGCTGGCCTAGGCCCCTGCCAGCCAGCAGGAGCTGGACGGAACACAGTTCATTGGAGAAGGCCCCAGGGTGTTGCCGGTGTGTCTCTTGCACTGCTCGGAAGAAGCTGCAGGTCCACAGGCTGTGTGTGCACGTGGCCACTGGGGCCTGAGGAGAGAAGAGGCATGAGCCCCCTTGCAAGCGGGACTCCTGCCACCTCGGAGTTGCCTGCCACACACCCCCCTGCTGCCTGCGCTGTCTTCCCTGCTGGCAGGCCTCTGGGTGCCCCGGCCAGTCTATGCCAAGGAAGCAAGGTGCTTGCTCTCCCCTTGCTGGAAGCTCCTCCTACAGCCTTCTGGACCAGGGGACACATGCCCCCTGGACCAGCAGCCTGCAAGGAAGCTGCAGCTTAGCCATCCAGGAAGGCCCGCAGTAGTAGGCAGGAAGCCCCCTGCTAAGGACAGCTTTGCCACGCCAAACCTTGGAGGAGCTCATGGAGGCCCGGGCCTGCAGCGTTTTCCACGGGAGAGCACTGGGTTGCCCAAAGCCTCCCCTGCGGCTTCGGAGCACCCTCCAGCCCCCACGCCCTGGCAACCCACTCTGTTGCCGGAGGGAAGTTCCAAGCAGGGCGCTCTCGCTTGGGGAGCCAGGGTGCCTCCTGCTTGGAGAGTTGCTCAGGAACTCCTGTGGAGCGAGGCTTCCCCTCCCATGCTTGGCGGCCAGCAGATGGTGTCCTCGCTCCACCGAAAAACTCGCTGCTTTGAATTCAGCCGTGGATCTCCTAGCTGACCTCTCTGCCCCAAGCAGCAACTCCAGCGTGCACCCAGCCCCCAACAAGGAGAGTGCCTTTCCTGAGCGCTGCTATGCCATGGCAGCTCCGGGAAGGCCTCCTAGGGCCTCCTCTCCCCTCACACCGTCGTGTCATTCAGCCCACCCGGGGAGCAAAGGGCCCCCTGGGCAGGGCTCAGGGTGCAGCCCGTGTGTGGTTTCATGGCTGGGAAAGGGGAGATCCTGAAGCTGGCTGCCCGCTTGTGAATGGGGCCGGAGGGCAAGAGCCGGCATTCGTTTCGTGGGAAGCGGGAGATCGGGGGTCTCCAAGCTGCACGCAGATCCCCTCCCTGGCTGCCCCTCTTGCTGCTTCCCGGCTGCCAAGCCTCTCTTCCCCACGCGTGCGTCTCACCGAAAGGAGCAGGCTGCTTGCCATTCCTGGCAAGGGCCTCGTCCCACAGGCCCCGTTGCCTCCAAGGGGAGTGCACATTGACCCAGAGCCTCCAGAGGAGCTGCAGTCTCTCCAGCCACAGAGGCCTTGCAGCTGAGCCCAGGACAGCCTGCTGCGTGGAGGGCTTCGATGGGAGAGGGCCGTGCTTCCCTGGCGGGGGCTCTGGCTCACACTGCTTTCCGTGGGGAAACACTGTGTGCGCCAAGTGTCTCCTGGGTGCAGAAGATCTCTCCCCAGCGCCGGAGGTGCGGGGAACCCTCTCTGGACACAGAGCAGTGTTCTAGGCAGGCCTCCCGGGCTGGGAGAGCCTCCACTGCCCCAACTGTCCAACGGCCTCAGGACCACACTTCTAGGGAGTGTGGGTCTGACAGGCAGGGCGGCCTGAGGGAGGAACGTGGATGGCAGGCCCAAGCCACTGCGCTGAGCATTGCCCCTGGAAGTCCCAGCAGCAGGCTCTCTGCTCCACGCCCAAGCTGGAGTGAGCCTGGACCCTGGCCTGCAGACCCAGGCTTGCCCTGGGCACTGCTAGGGCGGGACCCATCCCAGGCTCAGCCAGGCCTCCCTAGGGCTTGTGCTGGCCTAGGCCCCTGCCAGCCAGCAGGAGCTGGACGGAACACAGTTCATTGGAGAAGGCCCCAGGGTGTTGCCGGTGTGTCTCTTGCACTGCTCGGAAGAAGCTGCAGGTCCACAGGCTGTGTGTGCACGTGGCCACTGGGGCCTGAGGAGAGAAGAGGCATGAGCCCCCTTGCAAGCGGGACTCCTGCCACCTCGGAGTTGCCTGCCACACACCCCCCTGCTGCCTGCGCTGTCTTCCCTGCTGGCAGGCCTCTGGGTGCCCCGGCCAGTCTATGCCAAGGAAGCAAGGTGCTTGCTCTCCCCTTGCTGGAAGCTCCTCCTACAGCCTTCTGGACCAGGGGACACATGCCCCCTGGACCAGCAGCCTGCAAGGAAGCTGCAGCTTAGCCATCCAGGAAGGCCCGCAGTAGTAGGCAGGAAGCCCCCTGCTAAGGACAGCTTTGCCACGCCAAACCTTGGAGGAGCTCATGGAGGCCCGGGCCTGCAGCGTTTTCCACGGGAGAGCACTGGGTTGCCCAAAGCCTCCCCTGCGGCTTCGGAGCACCCTCCAGCCCCCACGCCCTGGCAACCCACTCTGTTGCCGGAGGGAAGTTCCAAGCAGGGCGCTCTCGCTTGGGGAGCCAGGGTGCCTCCTGCTTGGAGAGTTGCTCAGGAACTCCTGTGGAGCGAGGCTTCCCCTCCCATGCTTGGCGGCCAGCAGATGGTGTCCTCGCTCCACCGAAAAACTCGCTGCTTTGAATTCAGCCGTGGATCTCCTAGCTGACCTCTCTGCCCCAAGCAGCAACTCCAGCGTGCACCCAGCCCCCAACAAGGAGAGTGCCTTTCCTGAGCGCTGCTATGCCATGGCAGCTCCGGGAAGGCCTCCTAGGGCCTCCTCTCCCCTCACACCGTCGTGTCATTCAGCCCACCCGGGGAGCAAAGGGCCCCCTGGGCAGGGCTCAGGGTGCAGCCCGTGTGTGGTTTCATGGCTGGGAAAGGGGAGATCCTGAAGCTGGCTGCCCGCTTGTGAATGGGGCCGGAGGGCAAGAGCCGGCATTCGTTTCGTGGGAAGCGGGAGATCGGGGGTCTCCAAGCTGCACGCAGATCCCCTCCCTGGCTGCCCCTCTTGCTGCTTCCCGGCTGCCAAGCCTCTCTTCCCCACGCGTGCGTCTCACCGAAAGGAGCAGGCTGCTTGCCATTCCTGGCAAGGGCCTCGTCCCACAGGCCCCGTTGCCTCCAAGGGGAGTGCACATTGACCCAGAGCCTCCAGAGGAGCTGCAGTCTCTCCAGCCACAGAGGCCTTGCAGCTGAGCCCAGGACAGCCTGCTGCGTGGAGGGCTTCGATGGGAGAGGGCCGTGCTTCCCTGGCGGGGGCTCTGGCTCACACTGCTTTCCGTGGGGAAACACTGTGTGCGCCAAGTGTCTCCTGGGTGCAGAAGATCTCTCCCCAGCGCCGGAGGTGCGGGGAACCCTCTCTGGACACAGAGCAGTGTTCTAGGCAGGCCTCCCGGGCTGGGAGAGCCTCCACTGCCCCAACTGTCCAACGGCCTCAGGACCACACTTCTAGGGAGTGTGGGTCTGACAGGCAGGGCGGCCTGAGGGAGGAACGTGGATGGCAGGCCCAAGCCACTGCGCTGAGCATTGCCCCTGGAAGTCCCAGCAGCAGGCTCTCTGCTCCACGCCCAAGCTGGAGTGAGCCTGGACCCTGGCCTGCAGACCCAGGCTTGCCCTGGGCACTGCTAGGGCGGGACCCATCCCAGGCTCAGCCAGGCCTCCCTAGGGCTTGTGCTGGCCTAGGCCCCTGCCAGCCAGCAGGAGCTGGACGGAACACAGTTCATTGGAGAAGGCCCCAGGGTGTTGCCGGTGTGTCTCTTGCACTGCTCGGAAGAAGCTGCAGGTCCACAGGCTGTGTGTGCACGTGGCCACTGGGGCCTGAGGAGAGAAGAGGCATGAGCCCCCTTGCAAGCGGGACTCCTGCCACCTCGGAGTTGCCTGCCACACACCCCCCTGCTGCCTGCGCTGTCTTCCCTGCTGGCAGGCCTCTGGGTGCCCCGGCCAGTCTATGCCAAGGAAGCAAGGTGCTTGCTCTCCCCTTGCTGGAAGCTCCTCCTACAGCCTTCTGGACCAGGGGACACATGCCCCCTGGACCAGCAGCCTGCAAGGAAGCTGCAGCTTAGCCATCCAGGAAGGCCCGCAGTAGTAGGCAGGAAGCCCCCTGCTAAGGACAGCTTTGCCACGCCAAACCTTGGAGGAGCTCATGGAGGCCCGGGCCTGCAGCGTTTTCCACGGGAGAGCACTGGGTTGCCCAAAGCCTCCCCTGCGGCTTCGGAGCACCCTCCAGCCCCCACGCCCTGGCAACCCACTCTGTTGCCGGAGGGAAGTTCCAAGCAGGGCGCTCTCGCTTGGGGAGCCAGGGTGCCTCCTGCTTGGAGAGTTGCTCAGGAACTCCTGTGGAGCGAGGCTTCCCCTCCCATGCTTGGCGGCCAGCAGATGGTGTCCTCGCTCCACCGAAAAACTCGCTGCTTTGAATTCAGCCCTGGATCTCCTAGCTGACCTCTCTGCCCCAAGCAGCAACTCCAGCGTGCACCCAGCCCCCAACAAGGAGAGTGCCTTTCCTGAGCGCTGCTATGCCATGGCAGCTCCGGGAAGGCCTCCTAGGGCCTCCTCTCCCCTCACACCGTCGTGTCATTCAGCCCACCCGGGGAGCAAAGGGCCCCCTGGGCAGGGCTCAGGGTGCAGCCCGTGTGTGGTTTCATGGCTGGGAAAGGGGAGATCCTGAAGCTGGCTGCCCGCTTGTGAATGGGGCCGGAGGGCAAGAGCCGGCATTCGTTTCGTGGGAAGCGGGAGATCGGGGGTCTCCAAGCTGCACGCAGATCCCCTCCCTGGCTGCCCCTCTTGCTGCTTCCCGGCTGCCAAGCCTCTCTTCCCCACGCGTGCGTCTCACCGAAAGGAGCAGGCTGCTTGCCATTCCTGGCAAGGGCCTCGTCCCACAGGCCCCGTTGCCTCCAAGGGGAGTGCACATTGACCCAGAGCCTCCAGAGGAGCTGCAGTCTCTCCAGCCACAGAGGCCTTGCAGCTGAGCCCAGGACAGCCTGCTGCGTGGAGGGCTTCGATGGGAGAGGGCCGTGCTTCCCTGGCGGGGGCTCTGGCTCACACTGCTTTCCGTGGGGAAACACTGTGTGCGCCAAGTGTCTCCTGGGTGCAGAAGATCTCTCCCCAGCGCCGGAGGTGCGGGGAACCCTCTCTGGACACAGAGCAGTGTTCTAGGCAGGCCTCCCGGGCTGGGAGAGCCTCCACTGCCCCAACTGTCCAACGGCCTCAGGACCACACTTCTAGGGAGTGTGGGTCTGACAGGCAGGGCGGCCTGAGGGAGGAACGTGGATGGCAGGCCCAAGCCACTGCGCTGAGCATTGCCCCTGGAAGTCCCAGCTGCAGGCTCTCTGCTCCACGCCCAAGCTGGAGTGAGCCTGGACCCTGGCCTGCAGACCCAGGCTTGCCCTGGGCACTGCTAGGGCGGGACCCATCCCAGGCTCAGCCAGGCCTCCCTAGGGCTTGTGCTGGCCTAGGCCCCTGCCAGCCAGCAGGAGCTGGACGGAACACAGTTCATTGGAGAAGGCCCCAGGGTGTTGCCGGTGTGTCTCTTGCACTGCTCGGAAGAAGCTGCAGGTCCACAGGCTGTGTGTGCACGTGGCCACTGGGGCCTGAGGAGAGAAGAGGCATGAGCCCCCTTGCAAGCGGGACTCCTGCCACCTCGGAGTTGCCTGCCACACACCCCCCTGCTGCCTGCGCTGTCTTCCCTGCTGGCAGGCCTCTGGGTGCCCCGGCCAGTCTATGCCAAGGAAGCAAGGTGCTTGCTCTCCCCTTGCTGGAAGCTCCTCCTACAGCCTTCTGGACCAGGGGACACATGCCCCCTGGACCAGCAGCCTGCAAGGAAGCTGCAGCTGAGCCATCCAGGAAGGCCCGCAGTAGTAGGCAGGAAGCCCCCTGCTAAGGACAGCTTTGCCACGCCAAACCTTGGAGGAGCTCATGGAGGCCCGGGCCTGCAGCGTTTTCCACGGGAGAGCACTGGGTTGCCCAAAGCCTCCCCTGCGGCTTCGGAGCACCCTCCAGCCCCCACGCCCTGGCAACCCACTCGGTTGCCGGAGGGAAGTTCCAAGCAGGGCGCTCTCGCTTGGGGAGCCAGGGTGCCTCCTGCTTGGAGAGTTGCTCAGGAACTCCTGTGGAGCGAGGCTTCCCCTCCCATGCTTGGCGGCCAGCAGATGGTGTCCTCGCTCCACCGAAAAACTCGCTGCTTTGAATTCAGCCCTGGATCTCCTAGCTGACCTCTCTGCCCCAAGCAGCAACTCCAGCGTGCACCCAGCCCCCAACAAGGAGAGTGCCTTTCCTGAGCGCTGCTATGCCATGGCAGCTCCGGGAAGGCCTCCTAGGGCCTCCTCTCCCCTCACACCGTCGTGTCATTCAGCCCACCCGGGGAGCAAAGGGCCCCCTGGGCAGGGCTCAGGGTGCAGCCCGTGTGTGGTTTCATGGCTGGGAAAGGGGAGATCCTGAAGCTGGCTGCCCGCTTGTGAATGGGGCCGGAGGGCAAGAGCCGGCATTCGTTTCGTGGGAAGCGGGAGATCGGGGGTCTCCAAGCTGCACGCAGATCCCCTCCCTGGCTGCCCCTCTTGCTGCTTCCCGGCTGCCAAGCCTCTCTTCCCCACGCGTGCGTCTCACCGAAAGGAGCAGGCTGCTTGCCATTCCTGGCAAGGGCCTCGTCCCACAGGCCCCGTTGCCTCCAAGGGGAGTGCACATTGACCCAGAGCCTCCAGAGGAGCTGCAGTCTCTCCAGCCACAGAGGCCTTGCAGCTGAGCCCAGGACAGCCTGCTGCGTGGAGGGCTTCGATGGGAGAGGGCCGTGCTTCCCTGGCGGGGGCTCTGGCTCACACTGCTTTCCGTGGGGAAACACTGTGTGCGCCAAGTGTCTCCTGGGTGCAGAAGATCTCTCCCCAGCGCCGGAGGTGCGGGGAACCCTCTCTGGACACAGAGCAGTGTTCTAGGCAGGCCTCCCGGGCTGGGAGAGCCTCCACTGCCCCAACTGTCCAACGGCCTCAGGACCACACTTCTAGGGAGTGTGGGTCTGACAGGCAGGGCGGCCTGAGGGAGGAACGTGGATGGCAGGCCCAAGCCACTGCGCTGAGCATTGCCCCTGGAAGTCCCAGCTGCAGGCTCTCTGCTCCACGCCCAAGCTGGAGTGAGCCTGGACCCTGGCCTGCAGACCCAGGCTTGCCCTGGGCACTGCTAGGGCGGGACCCATCCCAGGCTCAGCCAGGCCTCCCTAGGGCTTGTGCTGGCCTAGGCCCCTGCCAGCCAGCAGGAGCTGGACGGAACACAGTTCATTGGAGAAGGCCCCAGGGTGTTGCCGGTGTGTCTCTTGCACTGCTCGGAAGAAGCTGCAGGTCCACAGGCTGTGTGTGCACGTGGCCACTGGGGCCTGAGGAGAGAAGAGGCATGAGCCCCCTTGCAAGCGGGACTCCTGCCACCTCGGAGTTGCCTGCCACACACCCCCCTGCTGCCTGCGCTGTCTTCCCTGCTGGCAGGCCTCTGGGTGCCCCGGCCAGTCTATGCCAAGGAAGCAAGGTGCTTGCTCTCCCCTTGCTGGAAGCTCCTCCTACAGCCTTCTGGACCAGGGGACACATGCCCCCTGGACCAGCAGCCTGCAAGGAAGCTGCAGCTGAGCCATCCAGGAAGGCCCGCAGTAGTAGGCAGGAAGCCCCCTGCTAAGGACAGCTTTGCCACGCCAAACCTTGGAGGAGCTCATGGAGGCCCGGGCCTGCAGCGTTTTCCACGGGAGAGCACTGGGTTGCCCAAAGCCTCCCCTGCGGCTTCGGAGCACCCTCCAGCCCCCACGCCCTGGCAACCCACTCTGTTGCCGGAGGGAAGTTCCAAGCAGGGCGCTCTCGCTTGGGGAGCCAGGGTGCCTCCTGCTTGGAGAGTTGCTCAGGAACTCCTGTGGAGCGAGGCTTCCCCTCCCATGCTTGGCGGCCAGCAGATGGTGTCCTCGCTCCACCGAAAAACTCGCTGCTTTGAATTCAGCCCTGGATCTCCTAGCTGACCTCTCTGCCCCAAGCAGCAACTCCAGCGTGCACCCAGCCCCCAACAAGGAGAGTGCCTTTCCTGAGCGCTGCTATGCCATGGCAGCTCCGGGAAGGCCTCCTAGGGCCTCCTCTCCCCTCACACCGTCGTGTCATTCAGCCCACCCGGGGAGCAAAGGGCCCCCTGGGCAGGGCTCAGGGTGCAGCCCGTGTGTGGTTTCATGGCTGGGAAAGGGGAGATCCTGAAGCTGGCTGCCCGCTTGTGAATGGGGCCGGAGGGCAAGAGCCGGCATTCGTTTCGTGGGAAGCGGGAGATCGGGGGTCTCCAAGCTGCACGCAGATCCCCTCCCTGGCTGCCCCTCTTGCTGCTTCCCGGCTGCCAAGCCTCTCTTCCCCACGCGTGCGTCTCACCGAAAGGAGCAGGCTGCTTGCCATTCCTGGCAAGGGCCTCGTCCCACAGGCCCCGTTGCCTCCAAGGGGAGTGCACATTGACCCAGAGCCTCCAGAGGAGCTGCAGTCTCTCCAGCCACAGAGGCCTTGCAGCTGAGCCCAGGACAGCCTGCTGCGTGGAGGGCTTCGATGGGAGAGGGCCGTGCTTCCCTGGCGGGGGCTCTGGCTCACACTGCTTTCCGTGGGGAAACACTGTGTGCGCCAAGTGTCTCCTGGGTGCAGAAGATCTCTCCCCAGCGCCGGAGGTGCGGGGAACCCTCTCTGGACACAGAGCAGTGTTCTAGGCAGGCCTCCCGGGCTGGGAGAGCCTCCACTGCCCCAACTGTCCAACGGCCTCAGGACCACACTTCTAGGGAGTGTGGGTCTGACAGGCAGGGCGGCCTGAGGGAGGAACGTGGATGGCAGGCCCAAGCCACTGCGCTGAGCATTGCCCCTGGAAGTCCCAGCTGCAGGCTCTCTGCTCCACGCCCAAGCTGGAGTGAGCCTGGACCCTGGCCTGCAGACCCAGGCTTGCCCTGGGCACTGCTAGGGCGGGACCCATCCCAGGCTCAGCCAGGCCTCCCTAGGGCTTGTGCTGGCCTAGGCCCCTGCCAGCCAGCAGGAGCTGGACGGAACACAGTTCATTGGAGAAGGCCCCAGGGTGTTGCCGGTGTGTCTCTTGCACTGCTCGGAAGAAGCTGCAGGTCCACAGGCTGTGTGTGCACGTGGCCACTGGGGCCTGAGGAGAGAAGAGGCATGAGCCCCCTTGCAAGCGGGACTCCTGCCACCTCGGAGTTGCCTGCCACACACCCCCCTGCTGCCTGCGCTGTCTTCCCTGCTGGCAGGCCTCTGGGTGCCCCGGCCAGTCTATGCCAAGGAAGCAAGGTGCTTGCTCTCCCCTTGCTGGAAGCTCCTCCTACAGCCTTCTGGACCAGGGGACACATGCCCCCTGGACCAGCAGCCTGCAAGGAAGCTGCAGCTGAGCCATCCAGGAAGGCCCGCAGTAGTAGGCAGGAAGCCCCCTGCTAAGGACAGCTTTGCCACGCCAAACCTTGGAGGAGCTCATGGAGGCCCGGGCCTGCAGCGTTTTCCACGGGAGAGCACTGGGTTGCCCAAAGCCTCCCCTGCGGCTTCGGAGCACCCTCCAGCCCCCACGCCCTGGCAACCCACTCTGTTGCCGGAGGGAAGTTCCAAGCAGGGCGCTCTCGCTTGGGGAGCCAGGGTGCCTCCTGCTTGGAGAGTTGCTCAGGAACTCCTGTGGAGCGAGGCTTCCCCTCCCATGCTTGGCGGCCAGCAGATGGTGTCCTCGCTCCACCGAAAAACTCGCTGCTTTGAATTCAGCCCTGGATCTCCTAGCTGACCTCTCTGCCCCAAGCAGCAACTCCAGCGTGCACCCAGCCCCCAACAAGGAGAGTGCCTTTCCTGAGCGCTGCTATGCCATGGCAGCTCCGGGAAGGCCTCCTAGGGCCTCCTCTCCCCTCACACCGTCGTGTCATTCAGCCCACCCGGGGAGCAAAGGGCCCCCTGGGCAGGGCTCAGGGTGCAGCCCGTGTGTGGTTTCATGGCTGGGAAAGGGGAGATCCTGAAGCTGGCTGCCCGCTTGTGAATGGGGCCGGAGGGCAAGAGCCGGCATTCGTTTCGTGGGAAGCGGGAGATCGGGGGTCTCCAAGCTGCACGCAGATCCCCTCCCTGGCTGCCCCTCTTGCTGCTTCCCGGCTGCCAAGCCTCTCTTCCCCACGCGTGCGTCTCACCGAAAGGAGCAGGCTGCTTGCCATTCCTGGCAAGGGCCTCGTCCCACAGGCCCCGTTGCCTCCAAGGGGAGTGCACATTGACCCAGAGCCTCCAGAGGAGCTGCAGTCTCTCCAGCCACAGAGGCCTTGCAGCTGAGCCCAGGACAGCCTGCTGCGTGGAGGGCTTCGATGGGAGAGGGCCGTGCTTCCCTGGCGGGGGCTCTGGCTCACACTGCTTTCCGTGGGGAAACACTGTGTGCGCCAAGTGTCTCCTGGGTGCAGAAGATCTCTCCCCAGCGCCGGAGGTGCGGGGAACCCTCTCTGGACACAGAGCAGTGTTCTAGGCAGGCCTCCCGGGCTGGGAGAGCCTCCACTGCCCCAACTGTCCAACGGCCTCAGGACCACACTTCTAGGGAGTGTGGGTCTGACAGGCAGGGCGGCCTGAGGGAGGAACGTGGATGGCAGGCCCAAGCCACTGCGCTGAGCATTGCCCCTGGAAGTCCCAGCTGCAGGCTCTCTGCTCCACGCCCAAGCTGGAGTGAGCCTGGACCCTGGCCTGCAGACCCAGGCTTGCCCTGGGCACTGCTAGGGCGGGACCCATCCCAGGCTCAGCCAGGCCTCCCTAGGGCTTGTGCTGGCCTAGGCCCCTGCCAGCCAGCAGGAGCTGGACGGAACACAGTTCATTGGAGAAGGCCCCAGGGTGTTGCCGGTGTGTCTCTTGCACTGCTCGGAAGAAGCTGCAGGTCCACAGGCTGTGTGTGCACGTGGCCACTGGGGCCTGAGGAGAGAAGAGGCATGAGCCCCCTTGCAAGCGGGACTCCTGCCACCTCGGAGTTGCCTGCCACACACCCCCCTGCTGCCTGCGCTGTCTTCCCTGCTGGCAGGCCTCTGGGTGCCCCGGCCAGTCTATGCCAAGGAAGCAAGGTGCTTGCTCTCCCCTTGCTGGAAGCTCCTCCTACAGCCTTCTGGACCAGGGGACACATGCCCCCTGGACCAGCAGCCTGCAAGGAAGCTGCAGCTGAGCCATCCAGGAAGGCCCGCAGTAGTAGGCAGGAAGCCCCCTGCTAAGGACAGCTTTGCCACGCCAAACCTTGGAGGAGCTCATGGAGGCCCGGGCCTGCAGCGTTTTCCACGGGAGAGCACTGGGTTGCCCAAAGCCTCCCCTGCGGCTTCGGAGCACCCTCCAGCCCCCACGCCCTGGCAACCCACTCTGTTGCCGGAGGGAAGTTCCAAGCAGGGCGCTCTCGCTTGGGGAGCCAGGGTGCCTCCTGCTTGGAGAGTTGCTCAGGAACTCCTGTGGAGCGAGGCTTCCCCTCCCATGCTTGGCGGCCAGCAGATGGTGTCCTCGCTCCACCGAAAAACTCGCTGCTTTGAATTCAGCCCTGGATCTCCTAGCTGACCTCTCTGCCCCAAGCAGCAACTCCAGCGTGCACCCAGCCCCCAACAAGGAGAGTGCCTTTCCTGAGCGCTGCTATGCCATGGCAGCTCCGGGAAGGCCTCCTAGGGCCTCCTCTCCCCTCACACCGTCGTGTCATTCAGCCCACCCGGGGAGCAAAGGGCCCCCTGGGCAGGGCTCAGGGTGCAGCCCGTGTGTGGTTTCATGGCTGGGAAAGGGGAGATCCTGAAGCTGGCTGCCCGCTTGTGAATGGGGCCGGAGGGCAAGAGCCGGCATTCGTTTCGTGGGAAGCGGGAGATCGGGGGTCTCCAAGCTGCACGCAGATCCCCTCCCTGGCTGCCCCTCTTGCTGCTTCCCGGCTGCCAAGCCTCTCTTCCCCACGCGTGCGTCTCACCGAAAGGAGCAGGCTGCTTGCCATTCCTGGCAAGGGCCTCGTCCCACAGGCCCCGTTGCCTCCAAGGGGAGTGCACATTGACCCAGAGCCTCCAGAGGAGCTGCAGTCTCTCCAGCCACAGAGGCCTTGCAGCTGAGCCCAGGACAGCCTGCTGCGTGGAGGGCTTCGATGGGAGAGGGCCGTGCTTCCCTGGCGGGGGCTCTGGCTCACACTGCTTTCCGTGGGGAAACACTGTGTGCGCCAAGTGTCTCCTGGGTGCAGAAGATCTCTCCCCAGCGCCGGAGGTGCGGGGAACCCTCTCTGGACACAGAGCAGTGTTCTAGGCAGGCCTCCCGGGCTGGGAGAGCCTCCACTGCCCCAACTGTCCAACGGCCTCAGGACCACACTTCTAGGGAGTGTGGGTCTGACAGGCAGGGCGGCCTGAGGGAGGAACGTGGATGGCAGGCCCAAGCCACTGCGCTGAGCATTGCCCCTGGAAGTCCCAGCTGCAGGCTCTCTGCTCCACGCCCAAGCTGGAGTGAGCCTGGACCCTGGCCTGCAGACCCAGGCTTGCCCTGGGCACTGCTAGGGCGGGACCCATCCCAGGCTCAGCCAGGCCTCCCTAGGGCTTGTGCTGGCCTAGGCCCCTGCCAGCCAGCAGGAGCTGGACGGAACACAGTTCATTGGAGAAGGCCCCAGGGTGTTGCCGGTGTGTCTCTTGCACTGCTCGGAAGAAGCTGCAGGTCCACAGGCTGTGTGTGCACGTGGCCACTGGGGCCTGAGGAGAGAAGAGGCATGAGCCCCCTTGCAAGCGGGACTCCTGCCACCTCGGAGTTGCCTGCCACACACCCCCCTGCTGCCTGCGCTGTCTTCCCTGCTGGCAGGCCTCTGGGTGCCCCGGCCAGTCTATGCCAAGGAAGCAAGGTGCTTGCTCTCCCCTTGCTGGAAGCTCCTCCTACAGCCTTCTGGACCAGGGGACACATGCCCCCTGGACCAGCAGCCTGCAAGGAAGCTGCAGCTGAGCCATCCAGGAAGGCCCGCAGTAGTAGGCAGGAAGCCCCCTGCTAAGGACAGCTTTGCCACGCCAAACCTTGGAGGAGCTCATGGAGGCCCGGGCCTGCAGCGTTTTCCACGGGAGAGCACTGGGTTGCCCAAAGCCTCCCCTGCGGCTTCGGAGCACCCTCCAGCCCCCACGCCCTGGCAACCCACTCTGTTGCCGGAGGGAAGTTCCAAGCAGGGCGCTCTCGCTTGGGGAGCCAGGGTGCCTCCTGCTTGGAGAGTTGCTCAGGAACTCCTGTGGAGCGAGGCTTCCCCTCCCATGCTTGGCGGCCAGCAGATGGTGTCCTCGCTCCACCGAAAAACTCGCTGCTTTGAATTCAGCCCTGGATCTCCTAGCTGACCTCTCTGCCCCAAGCAGCAACTCCAGCGTGCACCCAGCCCCCAACAAGGAGAGTGCCTTTCCTGAGCGCTGCTATGCCATGGCAGCTCCGGGAAGGCCTCCTAGGGCCTCCTCTCCCCTCACACCGTCGTGTCATTCAGCCCACCCGGGGAGCAAAGGGCCCCCTGGGCAGGGCTCAGGGTGCAGCCCGTGTGTGGTTTCATGGCTGGGAAAGGGGAGATCCTGAAGCTGGCTGCCCGCTTGTGAATGGGGCCGGAGGGCAAGAGCCGGCATTCGTTTCGTGGGAAGCGGGAGATCGGGGGTCTCCAAGCTGCACGCAGATCCCCTCCCTGGCTGCCCCTCTTGCTGCTTCCCGGCTGCCAAGCCTCTCTTCCCCACGCGTGCGTCTCACCGAAAGGAGCAGGCTGCTTGCCATTCCTGGCAAGGGCCTCGTCCCACAGGCCCCGTTGCCTCCAAGGGGAGTGCACATTGACCCAGAGCCTCCAGAGGAGCTGCAGTCTCTCCAGCCACAGAGGCCTTGCAGCTGAGCCCAGGACAGCCTGCTGCGTGGAGGGCTTCGATGGGAGAGGGCCGTGCTTCCCTGGCGGGGGCTCTGGCTCACACTGCTTTCCGTGGGGAAACACTGTGTGCGCCAAGTGTCTCCTGGGTGCAGAAGATCTCTCCCCAGCGCCGGAGGTGCGGGGAACCCTCTCTGGACACAGAGCAGTGTTCTAGGCAGGCCTCCCGGGCTGGGAGAGCCTCCACTGCCCCAACTGTCCAACGGCCTCAGGACCACACTTCTAGGGAGTGTGGGTCTGACAGGCAGGGCGGCCTGAGGGAGGAACGTGGATGGCAGGCCCAAGCCACTGCGCTGAGCATTGCCCCTGGAAGTCCCAGCTGCAGGCTCTCTGCTCCACGCCCAAGCTGGAGTGAGCCTGGACCCTGGCCTGCAGACCCAGGCTTGCCCTGGGCACTGCTAGGGCGGGACCCATCCCAGGCTCAGCCAGGCCTCCCTAGGGCTTGTGCTGGCCTAGGCCCCTGCCAGCCAGCAGGAGCTGGACGGAACACAGTTCATTGGAGAAGGCCCCAGGGTGTTGCCGGTGTGTCTCTTGCACTGCTCGGAAGAAGCTGCAGGTCCACAGGCTGTGTGTGCACGTGGCCACTGGGGCCTGAGGAGAGAAGAGGCATGAGCCCCCTTGCAAGCGGGACTCCTGCCACCTCGGAGTTGCCTGCCACACACCCCCCTGCTGCCTGCGCTGTCTTCCCTGCTGGCAGGCCTCTGGGTGCCCCGGCCAGTCTATGCCAAGGAAGCAAGGTGCTTGCTCTCCCCTTGCTGGAAGCTCCTCCTACAGCCTTCTGGACCAGGGGACACATGCCCCCTGGACCAGCAGCCTGCAAGGAAGCTGCAGCTGAGCCATCCAGGAAGGCCCGCAGTAGTAGGCAGGAAGCCCCCTGCTAAGGACAGCTTTGCCACGCCAAACCTTGGAGGAGCTCATGGAGGCCCGGGCCTGCAGCGTTTTCCACGGGAGAGCACTGGGTTGCCCAAAGCCTCCCCTGCGGCTTCGGAGCACCCTCCAGCCCCCACGCCCTGGCAACCCACTCTGTTGCCGGAGGGAAGTTCCAAGCAGGGCGCTCTGGAGCCAGGGTGCCCTCCTGCTTGGAGAGTTGCTCAGGAACTCCTGTGGAGCGAGGCTTCCCCTCCCATGCTTGGCGGCCAGCAGATGGTGTCCTCGCTCCACCGAAAAACTCGCTGCTTTGAATTCAGCCCTGGATCTCCTAGCTGACCTCTCTGCCCCAAGCAGCAACTCCAGCGTGCACCCAGCCCCCAACAAGGAGAGTGCCTTTCCTGAGCGCTGCTATGCCATGGCAGCTCCGGGGAAGGCCTCCTAGGGCCTCTCTCTCCCTCACATCCACCGTCGTGTCATTCAGCCCACCCGGGGAGCAAAGGGCCCCCTGGGCAGGGCTCAGGGTGCAGCCCGTGTGTGGTTTCATGGCTGGGAAAGGGGAGATCCTGAAGCTGGCTGCCCGCTTGTGAATGGGGCAGGAGGGCAAGAGCCTGGCATTCGTTTCGTGGGAAGCGGGAGATCGGGGTCTCCAAGCTGCACGCAGATTCCCCTCCCTGGCTGCCCCTCTTGCTGCTTCCCGGCTGCCAAGCCTCTCTTCCCCACGCGTGCGTCTCACCGAAAGGAGCAGGCTGCTTGCCATTCCTGGCAAGGGCCTCGTCCACAGGCCCCTGTTGCCTCCAAGGGGAGTGCACATTGACCCAGAGCCTCCAGAGGAGCTGCAGTCTCTCCAGCCACAGAGGCCTTTGCAGCTGAGCCCAAGGACAGCCTGCTGCGTGGAGGGCTTCGATGGGAGAGGGGCGTGCTTCCTCTGGCGGGGGCTCTGGCTCACACTGCTTTCCGTGGGGAAACACTGTGATGCGCCAAGTTGTCTCCTGGGTGCAGTAGATCTCTCCCAGCGCCGGAGGTGCGGGGAACCCTCTCTGGACACAGAGCAGTGTTCTAGGCAGGCCTCCCGGGCTGGGAGAGCCTCCACTGCCCCAAACTGTCCAACGGCCTCAGGACCACACTTCTAGGGAGTGTGGGTCTGACAGGCAGGGCGGCCTTGAGGGAGGAACGTGGATGGCAGGCCCAAGCCACTGCGCTGAGCATTGCCCCTGGAAGTCCCAGCTGCAGGCTCTCTGCTCCACGCCCAAGCTGGAGTGAGCCTGGACCCTGGCCTGCAGACCCAGGCTTGCCCTGGGCACTGCTAGGGCGGGACCCATCCCAGGCTCAGCCAGGCCTCCCTAGGGCTTGTGCTGGCCTAGGCCCCTGCCAGCCAGCAGGAGCTGGACGGAACACAGTTCATTGGAGAAGGCCCCAGGGTGTTGCCGGTGTGTCTCTTGCACTGCTCGGAAGAAGCTGCAGGTCCACAGGCTGTGTGTGCACGGGGCCACTGGGGCCTGAGGAGAGAAGAGGCATGAGCCCCCTTGCAAGCGGGACTCCTGCCACCTCGGAGTTGCCTGCCACACACACCCCCCTGCTGCCTGCGCTGTCTTCCCTGCTGGCAGGCCTCCTGGGATGCCCCGGCCAGTCTATGCCAAGGAAGCAAGGTGCTTGCTCTCCCCTTGCTGGAAGCTCCTCCTACAGCCTTCTGGACAGGGGACACATGCCCCCTGGACCAGCAGCCTGCAAGGAAGCTGCAGCTGAGCCATCCAGGAAGGCCCGCAGTAGTAGGCAGGAAGCCCCCTGCTAAGGACAGCTTTTGCCACGCCAAACCTTGGAGGAGCTCATGGAGGCCCGGGCCCCTGCAGCGTTTTCCACGGGAGAGCACTGGGTTGCCCAAAGCCTCCCTCTGCGGCTTCGGAGCACCTCACCTCCACCCCACGCCCTGGCAACCCACTCTGTTGCCGGAGGGAAGTTCCAAGCAGGGCGCTCTCGCGCTTGGGTGAGCCAGGGTGCCTCCTGCTTGGAGAGTTGCTCAGGAACTCCTGTGGAGCGAGGCTTCCCCTCCCATGCTTGGCGGCCAGCAGATGGTGTCCTCGCTCCACCGAAAAACTCGCTGCTTTGAATTCAGCCCTGGATCTCCTAGCTGACCTCTCTGCCCCAAGCAGCAACTCCAGCGTGCACCCAGCCCCCAACAAGGAGAGTGCCTTTCCTGAGCGCTGCTATGCCATGGCAGCTCCGGGAAGGCCTCCTAGGGCCTCCTCTCCCCTCACACCGTCGTGTCATTCAGCCCACCCGGGGAGCAAAGGGCCCCCTGGGCAGGGCTCAGGTGCAGCCCGTGTGTGGTTTCATGGCTGGGAAAGGGGAGATCCTGAAGCTGGCTGCCCGCTTGTGAATGGGGCCGGAGGGCAAGAGCCGGCATTCGTTTCGTGGGAAGCGGGAGATCGGGGGTCTCCAAGCTGCACGCAGATCCCCTCCCTGGCTGCCCCTCTTGCTGCTTCCCGGCTGCCAAGCCTCTCTTCCCCACGCGTGCGTCTCACCGAAAGGAGCAGGCTGCTTGCCATTCCTGGCAAGGGCCTCGTCCCACAGGCCCCGTTGCCTCCAAGGGGAGTGCACATTGACCCAGAGCCTCCAGAGGAGCTGCAGTCTCTCCAGCCACAGAGGCCTTGCAGCTGAGCCCAGGACAGCCTGCTGCGGTGGAGGGCTTCGATGGGAGAGGGCCGTGCTTCCCTGGCGGGGGCTCTGGCTCACACTGCTTTCCGTGGGGAAACACTGTGTGCGCCAAGTGTCTCCTGGGTGCAGAAGATCTCTCCCCAGCGCCGGAGGTGCGGGGAACCCTCTCTGGACACAGAGCAGTGTTCTAGGCAGGCCTCCCGGGCTGGGAGAGCCTCCACTGCCCCAACTGTCCAACGGCCTCAGGACCACACTTCTAGGGAGTGTGGGTCTGACAGGCAGGGCGGCCTGAGGGAGGAACGTGGATGGCAGGCCCAAGCCACTGCGCTGAGCATTGCCCCTGGAAGTCCCAGCTGCAGGCTCTCTGCTCCACGCCCAAGCTGGAGTGAGCCTGGACCCTGGCCTGCAGACCCAGGCTTGCCCTGGGCACTGCTAGGGCGGGACCCATCCCAGGCTCAGCCAGGCCTCCCTAGGGCTTGTGCTGGCCTAGGCCCCTGCCAGCCAGCAGGAGCTGGACGGAACACAGTTCATTGGAGAAGGCCCCAGGGTGTTGGCCTGGTGTGTCTCTTGCACTGCTCGGAAGAAGCTGCAGGTCCACAGAGCTGTGTGTGCACGGGGCCACTGGGGCCTGAGGAGAGAAGAGGCATGAGCCCCCTTGCAAGCGGGACTCCTGCCACCTCGGAGTTGCCTGCCACACACCCCCCTGCGCTGCCTGCGCTGTCTTCCCTGCTGGCAGGCCTCTTGGGTGCCCCGGCCAGTCTATGCCAAGGAAGCAAGGTGCTTGCTTCTCCCCTTGCTGGAAGCTCCTCCTACAGCCTTCTGGACCAGGGGACACATGCCCCCCTGGACCAGCAGCCTGCAAGGAAGCTGCAGCTTAGCCATCCAGGAAGGCCCGCAGTAGTAGGCAGGAAGCCCCCTGCTAAGGACAGCTTTGCCACGCCAAACCTTGGAGGAGCTCAATGGAGGCCCGGGCCTGCAGCGTTTTCCACGGGAGAGCACTGGGTTGCCTCAAAGCCTCCCCTGCGGCTTCGGAGCACCCCTCCAGCCCCCACGCCCTGGCAACCCACTCTGTTGCCGGAGGGAAGTTCCAAGCAGGGCGCTCTCGCTTGGGGAGCCAGGGTGCCTCCTGCTTGGAGAGTTGCTCAGGAACTCCTGTGGAGCGAGGCTTCCCTCCCATGCTTGGCGGCCAGCAGATGGTGTCCTCGCTCCACCGAAAAACTCGCTGCTTTGAATTCAGCCCTGGATCTCCTAGCTGACCTCTCTGCCCCAAGCAGCAACTCCAGCGTGCACCCAGCCCCCAACAAGGAGAGTGCCTTTCCTGAGCGCTGCTATGCCATGGCGCAGCTCGGAGAAGGCCTCCTAGGGCCTCCTCTCCCCTCACACCGTCGTGTCATTCAGCCCACCCGGGGAGCAAAGGGCCCCCTGGGCAGGGCTCAGGGTGCAGCCCGTGTGTGGTTTCATGGCTGGGAAAGGGGAGATCCTGAAGCTGGCTGCCCGCTTGTGAATGGGGCCGGAGGGCAAGAGCGGCATTCGTTTCGTGTGGAAGCGGGAGATCGGGGGTCTCCAAGCTGCACGCAGATCCCCTCCCTGGCTGCCCCTCTTGCTGCTTCCCGGCTGCCAAGCCTCTCTTCCCCACGCGTGCGTCTCACCGAAAGGAGCAGGCTGCTTGCCATTCCTGGCAAGGGCCTCGTCCCACAGGCCCCGTTGCCTCCAAGGGGGAGTGCACATTGACCCAGAGCCTCCAGAGGAGCTGCAGTCTCTCCAGCCACAGAGGCCTTGCAGCTGAGCCCAGGACAGCCTGCTGCGTGGAGGGCTTCGATGGGAGAGGGCCGTGCTTCCCTGGCGGGGGCTCTGGCTCACACTGCTTTCCGTGGGGAAACACTGTGTGTGCGCCAAGTGTCTCCTGGGTGCAGAAGATCTCTCCCCAGCGCCGGAGGTGCGGGGAACCCTCTCTGGACACAGAGCAGTGTTCTAGGCAGGCCTCCCGGGCTGGGAGAGCCTCCACTGCCCCAACTGTCCAAACGGCCTCAGGACCACACTTCTAGGGAGTGTGGGTCTGACAGGCAGGGCGGCCTGAGGGAGGAACGTGGATGGCAGGCCCAAGCCACTGCGCTGAGCATTGCCCCTGGAAGTCCCAGCTGCAGGCTCTCTGCTCCACGCCCAAAGCTGGAGTGAGCCTGGACCCTGGCCTGCAGACCCAGGCTTGCCCTGGGCACTGCTAGGGCGGGACCCATCCCAGGCTCAGCCAGGCTCTCCCTAGGGCTTGTGCTGGCCTAGGCCCCTGCAGCCAGCAGGAGCTGGACGGAACACAGTTCATTGGAGAAGGCCCCAGGGTGTTGCCGGTGTGTCTCTTGCACTGCTCGGAAGAAGCTGCAGGTCCACAGGCTGTGTGTGCACGGGGCCACTGGGGCCTGAGGAGAGAAGAGGCATGAGCCCCCTTGCAAGCGGGACTCCTGCCACTTCGGAGTTGCCTGCCACACACCCCCCTGCTGCCTGCGCTGTCTTCCCTGCTGGCAGGCCTCTGGGTGCCCCGGCCAGTCTATGCCAAGGAAGCAAGGTGCTTGCTCTCTCCCTTGCTGGAAGCTCCTCCTACAGCCTTCTGGACCAGGGGACACATGCCCCCTGGACCAGCAGCCTGCAAGGAAGCTGCAGCTGAGCCATCCAGGAAGGCCCGCAGTAGTAGGCAGGAAGCCCCCTGCTAAGGACAGCTTTGCCACGCCAAACCTTGGAGGAGCTCATGGAGGCCCGGGCCTGCAGCGTTTTCCACGGGAGAGCACTGGGTTGCCCAAAGCCTCCCCTGCGGCTTCGGAGCACCCTCCAGCCCCCACGCCCTGGCAACCCACTCTGTTGCCGGAGAGGAAGTTCCAAGCAGGGCGCTCTCGCTTGGGGAGCCAGGGTGCCTCCTGCTTGGAGAGTTGCTCAGGAACTCCTGTGGAGCGAGGCTTCCCCTCCCATGCTTGGCGGCCAGCAGATGGTGTCCTCGCTCCACCGAAAAACTCGCTGCTTTGAATTCAGCCCTGGATCTCCTAGCTGACCTCTCTGCCCCAAGCAGCAACTCCAGCGTGCACCCAGCCCCCAACAAGGAGAGTGCCTTTCCTGAGCGCTGCTATGCCATGGCAGCTCCGGGAAGGCCTCCTAGGGCCTCCTCTCCCCTCACACCGTCGTGTCATTCAGCCCACCCCGGGGAGCAAAGGGCCCCCCTGGGCAGGGCTCAGGGTGCAGCCCGTGTGTGGTTTCATGGCTGGGAAAGGGAGATCCTGAAGCTGGCTGCCCGCTTGTGAATGGGGCCGGAGGGCAAGAGCCGGCATTCGTTTCGTGGGAAGCGGGAGATCGGGGGTCTCCAAGCTGCACGCAGATCCCCTCCCTGGCTGCCCCTCTTGCTGCTTCCCGGCTGCCAAGCCTCTCTTCCCACGCGTGCGTCTCACCGAAAGGAGCAGGCTGCTTGCCATTCCTGGCAAGGGCCTCGTCCCACAGGCCCCGTTGCCTCCAAGGGGAGTGCACATTGACCCAGAGCCTCCAGAGGAGCTGCAGTCTCTCCAGCCACAGAGGCCTTGCAGCTGAGCCCAGGACAGCCTGCTGCGTGGAGGGCTTCGATGGGAGAGGGCCGTGCTTCCCTGGCGGGGGCTCTGGCTCTCACACTGCTTTCCGTGGGGAAACACTGTGTGCGCCAAGTGTCTCCTGGGTGCAGAAGATCTCTCCCCAGCGCCGGAGGTGCGGGGAACCCTCTCTGGACACAGAGCAGTGTTCTAGGCAGGCCTCCCGGGCTGGGAGAGCCTCCACTGCCACCAACTGTCCAACGGCCTCAGGACCACACTTCTAGGGAGTGTGGGTCTGACAGGCAGGGCGGCCTGAGGGAGGAACGTGGATGGCAGGCCCAAGCCACTGCGCTGAGCATTGCCCTGGAAGTCCCAGCTGCAGGCTCTCTGCTCCACGCCCAAGCTGAGTGAGCCTGGACCCTGGCCTGCAGACCCAGGCTTGCCCTGGGCACTGCTAGGGCGGGACCCATCCCAGCTCAGCCAGGCCTCCCTAGGCTTGTGCTGGCCTAGGCCCCTGCCAGCCAGCAGGAGCTGGACGGAACACAGTTCATTGGAGAAGGCCCCAGGGTGTTTGCCGGTGTGTGTCTCTTGCACTGCTCGGAAGAAGCTGCAGGTCCACAGGCTGTGTGTGCACGGGGCCACTGGGGCCTGAGGAGAGAAGAGGCATGAGCCCCCTTGCAAGCGGGACTCCTGCCACCTTCGGAGTTGCCTGCCACACACACCCCCCTGCTGCCTGCGCTGTCTTCCCTGCTGGCAGGCCTCTGGGTGCCCCGGCCAGTCTATGCCAAGGAAGCAAGGTGCTTGCTCTCACCCTTGCTGGAAGCTCCTCCTACAGCCTTCTGGACCAGGGGACACATGCCCCCTGGACCAGCAGCCTGCAAGGAAGCTGCAGCTTAGCCATCCAGGAAGGCCCGCAGTAGTAGGCAGGAAGCCCCCTGCTAAGGACAGCTTTGCCACGCCAAAACCTTGGAGGAGCTCATGGAGGCCCGGGCCTGCAGCGTTTTCCACGGGAGAGCACTGGGTTGCCCAAAGCCTCCCCTGCGGCTTCGGAAGCACCCTCCAGCCCCCACGCCCTGGCAACCCACTCTGTTGCCGGAGGGAAGTTCCAAGCAGGGCGCTCTCTCGCTTGGGGAGCCAGGGTGCCTCCTGCTTGGAGAGTTGCTCAGGAACTCCTGTGGAGCGAGGCTTCCCCTCCCATGCTTGGCGGCCAGCAGATGGTGTCCTCGCTCCACCGAAAAACTCGCTGCTTTGAATTCAGCCCTGATCTCCTAGCTGACCTCTCTGCCCCAAGCAGCAACTCCAGCGTGCACCCAGCCCCCAACAAGGAGAGTGCCTTTCCTGAGCGCTGCTATGCCATGGCAGCTCCGGGAAGGCCTCCTAGGGCCTCCTCTCCCCTCACACCGTACCGTGTCATTCAGCCACCCGGGAGCAAAGGGCCCCCTGGGCAGGGCTCAGGGTGCAGCCGTGTGTGGTTTCATGGCTGGGAAAGGGGAGATCCTGAAGCTGGCTGCCCGCTTGTGAATGGGGCCGGAGGGCAAGAGCCGGCATTCGTTTCGTGGAGAGCGGGAGATCGGGGGGTCTCCAAGCTGCACAGCAGATCCCCTCTCCTGGCTGCCCCTCTTGCTGCTTCCCGGCTGCCAAGCCTCTCTTCCCCACGCGTGCGTCTCACCGAAAGGAGCAGGCTGCTTGCCATTCCTGGCAAGGGCCTCGTCCCACAGGCCCCGTTGCCTCCAAGGGGAGTGCACATTGACCCAGAGCCTCCAGAGGAGCTGCAGTCTCTCCAGCCACAGAGGCCTTTGCAGCTGAGCCCAGGACAGCCTGCTGCGTGGAGGGCTTCGATGGGAGAGGGCCGTGCTTCCCTGGCGGGGGCTCTGGCTCACACTGCTTTCCGTGGGGAAACACTGTGTGCGCCAAGTGTCTCCTGGGTGCAGAAGATCTCTCCCCAGCGCCGGAGGTGCGGGGGAACCCTCTCTGGACACAGAGCAGTGTTCTAGGCAGGCCTCCCGGGCTGGGAGAGAGCCTCCACTGCCCCAACTGTCCAAACGGCCTCAGGACCACACTTCTAGGGAGTGTGGTTCTGACAGGCAGGGCGGCCTGAGGGAGGAACGTGGATGGCAGGCCCAAGCCACTGCGCTGAGCATTGCCCCTGGAAAGTCCCAGCTGCAGGCTCTCTGCTCCACGCCCAAGCTGGAGTGAGCCTGGACCCTGGCCTGCAGACCCAGGCTTGCCCTGGGCACTGCTAGGGCGGGACCCATCCCAGGCTCAGCCAGGCCTCCCTAGGGCTTGTGCTGGCCTAGGCCCCTGCCAGCCAGCAGGAGCTGGACGGAACACAGTTCATTGGAGAAGGCCCCAGGGTGTTGCCGGTGTGTCTCTTGCACTGCTCGGAAGAAGCTGCAGGTCCACAGGCTGTGTGTGCACGGGGCCACTGGGGCCTGAGGAGAGAAGAGGCATGAGCCCCCTTGCAAGCGGGACTCCTGCCACCTCGGAGTTGCCTGCCACACACCCCCCTGCTGCCTGCGCTGTCTTCCCTGCTGGCAGGCCTCTGGGTGCCCCGGCCAGTCTATGCCAAGGAAGCAAGGTGCTTGCTCTCCCCTTGCTGGAAGCTCCTCCTACAGCCTTCTGGACCAGGGGACACATGCCCCCTGGACCAGCAGCCTGCAAGGAAGCTGCAGCTGAGCCATCCAGGAAGGCCCGCAGTAGTAGGCAGGAAGCCCCCTGCTAAGGACAGCTTTGCCACGCCAAACCTTGGAGGAGCTCATGGAGGCCCGGGCCTGCAGCGTTTTCCACGGGAGAGCACTGGGTTGCCCAAAGCCTCCCCTGCGGCTTCGGAGCACCCTCCAGCCCCCACGCCCTGGCAACCCACTCTGTTGCCGGAGGGAAGTTCCAAGCAGGGCGCTCTCGCTTGGGGAGCCAGGGTGCCTCCTGCTTGGAGAGTTGCTCAGGAACTCCTGTGGAGCGAGGCTTCCCCTCCCATGCTTGGCGGCCAGCAGATGGTGTCCTCGCTCCACCGAAAAACTCGCTGCTTTGAATTCAGCCCTGGATCTCCTAGCTGACCTCTCTGCCCCAAGCAGCAACTCCAGCGTGCACCCAGCCCCCAACAAGGAGAGTGCCTTTCCTGAGCGCTGCTATGCCATGGCAGCTCCGGGAAGGCCTCCTAGGGCCTCCTCTCCCCTCACACCGTCGTGTCATTCAGCCCACCCGGGGAGCAAAGGGCCCCCTGGGCAGGGCTCAGGGTGCAGCCCGTGTGTGGTTTCATGGCTGGGAAAGGGGAGATCCTGAAGCTGGCTGCCCGCTTGTGAATGGGGCCGGAGGGCAAGAGCCGGCATTCGTTTCGTGGGAAGCGGGAGATCGGGGGTCTCCAAGCTGCACGCAGATCCCCTCCCTGGCTGCCCCTCTTGCTGCTTCCCGGCTGCCAAGCCTCTCTTCCCCACGCGTGCGTCTCACCGAAAGGAGCAGGCTGCTTGCCATTCCTGGCAAGGGCCTCGTCCCACAGGCCCCGTTGCCTCCAAGGGGAGTGCACATTGACCCAGAGCCTCCAGAGGAGCTGCAGTCTCTCCAGCCACAGAGGCCTTGCAGCTGAGCCCAGGACAGCCTGCTGCGTGGAGGGCTTCGATGGGAGAGGGCCGTGCTTCCCTGGCGGGGGCTCTGGCTCACACTGCTTTCCGTGGGGAAACACTGTGTGCGCCAAGTGTCTCCTGGGTGCAGAAGATCTCTCCCCAGCGCCGGAGGTGCGGGGAACCCTCTCTGGACACAGAGCAGTGTTCTAGGCAGGCCTCCCGGGCTGGGAGAGCCTCCACTGCCCCAACTGTCCAACGGCCTCAGGACCACACTTCTAGGGAGTGTGGGTCTGACAGGCAGGGTGGCCTGAGGGAGGAACGTGGATGGCAGGCCCAAGCCACTGCGCTGAGCATTGCCCCTGGAAGTCCCAGCTGCAGGCTCTCTGCTCCACGCCCAAGCTGGAGTGAGCCTGGACCCTGGCCTGCAGACCCAGGCTTGCCCTGGGCACTGCTAGGGCGGGACCCATCCCAGGCTCAGCCAGGCCTCCCTAGGGCTTGTGCTGGCCTAGGCCCCTGCCAGCCAGCAGGAGCTGGACGGAACACAGTTCATTGGAGAAGGCCCCAGGGTGTTGCCGGTGTGTCTCTTGCACTGCTCGGAAGAAGCTGCAGGTCCACAGGCTGTGTGTGCACGGGGCCACTGGGGCCTGAGGAGAGAAGAGGCATGAGCCCCCTTGCAAGCGGGACTCCTGCCACCTCGGAGTTGCCTGCCACACACCCCCCTGCTGCCTGCGCTGTCTTCCCTGCTGGCAGGCCTCTGGGTGCCCCGGCCAGTCTATGCCAAGGAAGCAAGGTGCTTGCTCTCCCCTTGCTGGAAGCTCCTCCTACAGCCTTCTGGACCAGGGGACACATGCCCCCTGGACCAGCAGCCTGCAAGGAAGCTGCAGCTTAGCCATCCAGGAAGGCCCGCAGTAGTAGGCAGGAAGCCCCCTGCTAAGGACAGCTTTGCCACGCCAAACCTTGGAGGAGCTCATGGAGGCCCGGGCCTGCAGCGTTTTCCACGGGAGAGCACTGGGTTGCCCAAAGCCTCCCCTGCGGCTTCGGAGCACCCTCCAGCCCCCACGCCCTGGCAACCCACTCTGTTGCCGGAGGGAAGTTCCAAGCAGGGCGCTCTCGCTTGGGGAGCCAGGGTGCCTCCTGCTTGGAGAGTTGCTCAGGAACTCCTGTGGAGCGAGGCTTCCCCTCCCATGCTTGGCGGCCAGCAGATGGTGTCCTCGCTCCACCGAAAAACTCGCTGCTTTGAATTCAGCCCTGGATCTCCTAGCTGACCTCTCTGCCCCAAGCAGCAACTCCAGCGTGCACCCAGCCCCCAACAAGGAGAGTGCCTTTCCTGAGCGCTGCTATGCCATGGCAGCTCCGGGAAGGCCTCCTAGGGCCTCCTCTCCCCTCACACCGTCGTGTCATTCAGCCCACCCGGGGAGCAAAGGGCCCCCTGGGCAGGGCTCAGGGTGCAGCCCGTGTGTGGTTTCATGGCTGGGAAAGGGGAGATCCTGAAGCTGGCTGCCCGCTTGTGAATGGGGCCGGAGGGCAAGAGCCGGCATTCGTTTCGTGGGAAGCGGGAGATCGGGGGTCTCCAAGCTGCACGCAGATCCCCTCCCTGGCTGCCCCTCTTGCTGCTTCCCGGCTGCCAAGCCTCTCTTCCCCACGCGTGCGTCTCACCGAAAGGAGCAGGCTGCTTGCCATTCCTGGCAAGGGCCTCGTCCCACAGGCCCCGTTGCCTCCAAGGGGAGTGCACATTGACCCAGAGCCTCCAGAGGAGCTGCAGTCTCTCCAGCCACAGAGGCCTTGCAGCTGAGCCCAGGACAGCCTGCTGCGTGGAGGGCTTCGATGGGAGAGGGCCGTGCTTCCCTGGCGGGGGCTCTGGCTCACACTGCTTTCCGTGGGGAAACACTGTGTGCGCCAAGTGTCTCCTGGGTGCAGAAGATCTCTCCCCAGCGCCGGAGGTGCGGGGAACCCTCTCTGGACACAGAGCAGTGTTCTAGGCAGGCCTCCCGGGCTGGGAGAGCCTCCACTGCCCCAACTGTCCAACGGCCTCAGGACCACACTTCTAGGGAGTGTGGGTCTGACAGGCAGGGCGGCCTGAGGGAGGAACGTGGATGGCAGGCCCAAGCCACTGCGCTGAGCATTGCCCCTGGAAGTCCCAGCTGCAGGCTCTCTGCTCCACGCCCAAGCTGGAGTGAGCCTGGACCCTGGCCTGCAGACCCAGGCTTGCCCTGGGCACTGCTAGGGCGGGACCCATCCCAGGCTCAGCCAGGCCTCCCTAGGGCTTGTGCTGGCCTAGGCCCCTGCCAGCCAGCAGGAGCTGGACGGAACACAGTTCATTGGAGAAGGCCCCAGGGTGTTGCCGGTGTGTCTCTTGCACTGCTCGGAAGAAGCTGCAGGTCCACAGGCTGTGTGTGCACGGGGCCACTGGGGCCTGAGGAGAGAAGAGGCATGAGCCCCCTTGCAAGCGGGACTCCTGCCACCTCGGAGTTGCCTGCCACACACCCCCCTGCTGCCTGCGCTGTCTTCCCTGCTGGCAGGCCTCTGGGTGCCCCGGCCAGTCTATGCCAAGGAAGCAAGGTGCTTGCTCTCCCCTTGCTGGAAGCTCCTCCTACAGCCTTCTGGACCAGGGGACACATGCCCCCTGGACCAGCAGCCTGCAAGGAAGCTGCAGCTTAGCCATCCAGGAAGGCCCGCAGTAGTAGGCAGGAAACCCCCTGCTAAGGACAGCTTTGCCACGCCAAACCTTGGAGGAGCTCATGGAGGCCCGGGCCTGCAGCGTTTTCCACGGGAGAGCACTGGGTTGCCCAAAGCCTCCCCTGCGGCTTCGGAGCACCCTCCAGCCCCCACGCCCTGGCAACCCACTCTGTTGCCGGAGGGAAGTTCCAAGCAGGGCGCTCTCGCTTGGGGAGCCAGGGTGCCTCCTGCTTGGAGAGTTGCTCAGGAACTCCTGTGGAGCGAGGCTTCCCCTCCCATGCTTGGCGGCCAGCAGATGGTGTCCTCGCTCCACCGAAAAACTCGCTGCTTTGAATTCAGCCCTGGATCTCCTAGCTGACCTCTCTGCCCCAAGCAGCAACTCCAGCGTGCACCCAGCCCCCAACAAGGAGAGTGCCTTTCCTGAGCGCTGCTATGCCATGGCAGCTCCGGGAAGGCCTCCTAGGGCCTCCTCTCCCTCACACCGTCGTGTCATTCAGCCCACCCGGGGAGCAAAGGGCCCCCTGGGCAGGGCTCAGGGTGCAGCCCGTGTGTGGTTTCATGGCTGGGAAAGGGGAGATCCTGAAGCTGGCTGCCCGCTTGTGAATGGGGCCGGAGGGCAAGAGCCGGCATTCGTTTCGTGGGAAGCGGGAGATCGGGGGTCTCCAAGCTGCACGCAGATCCCCTCCCTGGCTGCCCCTCTTGCTGCTTCCCGGCTGCCAAGCCTCTCTTCCCCACGCGTGCGTCTCACCGAAAGGAGCAGGCTGCTTGCCATTCCTGGCAAGGGCCTCGTCCCACAGGCCCCGTTGCCTCCAAGGGGAGTGCACATTGACCCAGAGCCTCCAGAGGAGCTGCAGTCTCTCCAGCCACAGAGGCCTTGCAGCTGAGCCCAGGACAGCCTGCTGCGTGGAGGGCTTCGATGGGAGAGGGCCGTGCTTCCCTGGCGGGGGCTCTGGCTCACACTGCTTTCCGTGGGGAAACACTGTGTGCGCCAAGTGTCTCCTGGGTGCAGAAGATCTCTCCCCAGCGCCGGAGGTGCGGGGAACCCTCTCTGGACACAGAGCAGTGTTCTAGGCAGGCCTCCCGGGCTGGGAGAGCCTCCACTGCCCCAACTGTCCAACGGCCTCAGGACCACACTTCTAGGGAGTGTGGGTCTGACAGGCAGGGCGGCCTGAGGGAGGAACGTGGATGGCAGGCCCAAGCCACTGCGCTGAGCATTGCCCCTGGAAGTCCCAGCTGCAGGCTCTCTGCTCCACGCCCAAGCTGGAGTGAGCCTGGACCCTGGCCTGCAGACCCAGGCTTGCCCTGGGCACTGCTAGGGCGGGACCCATCCCAGGCTCAGCCAGGCCTCCCTAGGGCTTGTGCTGGCCTAGGCCCCTGCCAGCCAGCAGGAGCTGGACGGAACACAGTTCATTGGAGAAGGCCCCAGGGTGTTGCCGGTGTGTCTCTTGCACTGCTCGGAAGAAGCTGCAGGTCCACAGGCTGTGTGTGCACGGGGCCACTGGGGCCTGAGGAGAGAAGAGGCATGAGCCCCCTTGCAAGCGGGACTCCTGCCACCTCGGAGTTGCCTGCCACACACCCCCCTGCTGCCTGCGCTGTCTTCCCTGCTGGCAGGCCTCTGGGTGCCCCGGCCAGTCTATGCCAAGGAAGCAAGGTGCTTGCTCTCCCCTTGCTGGAAGCTCCTCCTACAGCCTTCTGGACCAGGGGACACATGCCCCCTGGACCAGCAGCCTGCAAGGAAGCTGCAGCTTAGCCATCCAGGAAGGCCCGCAGTAGTAGGCAGGAAGCCCCCTGCTAAGGACAGCTTTGCCACGCCAAACCTTGGAGGAGCTCATGGAGGCCCGGGCCTGCAGCGTTTTCCACGGGAGAGCACTGGGTTGCCCAAAGCCTCCCCTGCGGCTTCGGAGCACCCTCCAGCCCCCACGCCCTGGCAACCCACTCTGTTGCCGGAGGGAAGTTCCAAGCAGGGCGCTCTCGCTTGGGGAGCCAGGGTGCCTCCTGCTTGGAGAGTTGCTCAGGAACTCCTGTGGAGCGAGGCTTCCCCTCCCATGCTTGGCGGCCAGCAGATGGTGTCCTCGCTCCACCGAAAAACTCGCTGCTTTGAATTCAGCCCTGGATCTCCTAGCTGACCTCTCTGCCCCAAGCAGCAACTCCAGCGTGCACCCAGCCCCCAACAAGGAGAGTGCCTTTCCTGAGCGCTGCTATGCCATGGCAGCTCCGGGAAGGCCTCCTAGGGCCTCCTCTCCCCTCACACCGTCGTGTCATTCAGCCCACCCGGGGAGCAAAGGGCCCCCTGGGCACGGCTCAGGGTGCAGCCCGTGTGTGGTTTCATGGCTGGGAAAGGGGAGATCCTGAAGCTGGCTGCCCGCTTGTGAATGGGGCCGGAGGGCAAGAGCCGGCATTCGTTTCGTGGGAAGCGGGAGATCGGGGGTCTCCAAGCTGCACGCAGATCCCCTCCCTGGCTGCCCCTCTTGCTGCTTCCCGGCTGCCAAGCCTCTCTTCCCCACGCGTGCGTCTCACCGAAAGGAGCAGGCTGCTTGCCATTCCTGGCAAGGGCCTCGTCCCACAGGCCCCGTTGCCTCCAAGGGGAGTGCACATTGACCCAGAGCCTCCAGAGGAGCTGCAGTCTCTCCAGCCACAGAGGCCTTGCAGCTGAGCCCAGGACAGCCTGCTGCGTGGAGGGCTTCGATGGGAGAGGGCCGTGCTTCCCTGGCGGGGGCTCTGGCTCACACTGCTTTCCGTGGGGAAACACTGTGTGCGCCAAGTGTCTCCTGGGTGCAGAAGATCTCTCCCCAGCGCCGGAGGTGCGGGGAACCCTCTCTGGACACAGAGCAGTGTTCTAGGCAGGCCTCCCGGGCTGGGAGAGCCTCCACTGCCCCAACTGTCCAACGGCCTCAGGACCACACTTCTAGGGAGTGTGGGTCTGACAGGCAGGGCGGCCTGAGGGAGGAACGTGGATGGCAGGCCCAAGCCACTGCGCTGAGCATTGCCCCTGGAAGTCCCAGCTGCAGGCTCTCTGCTCCACGCCCAAGCTGGAGTGAGCCTGGACCCTGGCCTGCAGACCCAGGCTTGCCCTGGGCACTGCTAGGGCGGGACCCATCCCAGGCTCAGCCAGGCCTCCCTAGGGCTTGTGCTGGCCTAGGCCCCTGCCAGCCAGCAGGAGCTGGACGGAACACAGTTCATTGGAGAAGGCCCCAGGGTGTTGCCGGTGTGTCTCTTGCACTGCTCGGAAGAAGCTGCAGGTCCACAGGCTGTGTGTGCACGGGGCCACTGGGGCCTGAGGAGAGAAGAGGCATGAGCCCCCTTGCAAGCGGGACTCCTGCCACCTCGGAGTTGCCTGCCACACACCCCCCTGCTGCCTGCGCTGTCTTCCCTGCTGGCAGGCCTCTGGGTGCCCCGGCCAGTCTATGCCAAGGAAGCAAGGTGCTTGCTCTCCCCTTGCTGGAAGCTCCTCCTACAGCCTTCTGGACCAGGGGACACATGCCCCCTGGACCAGCAGCCTGCAAGGAAGCTGCAGCTTAGCCATCCAGGAAGGCCCGCAGTAGTAGGCAGGAAGCCCCCTGCTAAGGACAGCTTTGCCACGCCAAACCTTGGAGGAGCTCATGGAGGCCCGGGCCTGCAGCGTTTTCCACGGGAGAGCACTGGGTTGCCCAAAGCCTCCCCTGCGGCTTCGGAGCACCCTCCAGCCCCCACGCCCTGGCAACCCACTCTGTTGCCGGAGGGACGTTCCAAGCAGGGCGCTCTCGCTTGGGGAGCCAGGGTGCCTCCTGCTTGGAGAGTTGCTCAGGAACTCCTGTGGAGCGAGGCTTCCCCTCCCATGCTTGGCGGCCAGCAGATGGTGTCCTCGCTCCACCGAAAAACTCGCTGCTTTGAATTCAGCCCTGGATCTCCTAGCTGACCTCTCTGCCCCAAGCAGCAACTCCAGCGTGCACCCAGCCCCCAACAAGGAGAGTGCCTTTCCTGAGCGCTGCTATGCCATGGCAGCTCCGGGAAGGCCTCCTAGGGCCTCCTCTCCCCTCACACCGTCGTGTCATTCAGCCCACCCGGGGAGCAAAGGGCCCCCTGGGCAGGGCTCAGGGTGCAGCCCGTGTGTGGTTTCATGGCTGGGAAAGGGGAGATCCTGAAGCTGGCTGCCCGCTTGTGAATGGGGCCGGAGGGCAAGAGCCGGCATTCGTTTCGTGGGAAGCGGGAGATCGGGGGTCTCCAAGCTGCACGCAGATCCCCTCCCTGGCTGCCCCTCTTGCTGCTTCCCGGCTGCCAAGCCTCTCTTCCCCACGCGTGCGTCTCACCGAAAGGAGCAGGCTGCTTGCCATTCCTGGCAAGGGCCTCGTCCCACAGGCCCCGTTGCCTCCAAGGGGAGTGCACATTGACCCAGAGCCTCCAGAGGAGCTGCAGTCTCTCCAGCCACAGAGGCCTTGCAGCTGAGCCCAGGACAGCCTGCTGCGTGGAGGGCTTCGATGGGAGAGGGCCGTGCTTCCCTGGCGGGGGCTCTGGCTCACACTGCTTTCCGTGGGGAAACACTGTGTGCGCCAAGTGTCTCCTGGGTGCAGAAGATCTCTCCCCAGCGCCGGAGGTGCGGGGAACCCTCTCTGGACACAGAGCAGTGTTCTAGGCAGGCCTCCCGGGCTGGGAGAGCCTCCACTGCCCCAACTGTCCAACGGCCTCAGGACCACACTTCTAGGGAGTGTGGGTCTGACAGGCAGGGCGGCCTGAGGGAGGAACGTGGATGGCAGGCCCAAGCCACTGCGCTGAGCATTGCCCCTGGAAGTCCCAGCTGCAGGCTCTCTGCTCCACGCCCAAGCTGGAGTGAGCCTGGACCCTGGCCTGCAGACCCAGGCTTGCCCTGGGCACTGCTAGGGCGGGACCCATCCCAGGCTCAGCCAGGCCTCCCTAGGGCTTGTGCTGGCCTAGGCCCCTGCCAGCCAGCAGGAGCTGGACGGAACACAGTTCATTGGAGAAGGCCCCAGGGTGTTGCCGGTGTGTCTCTTGCACTGCTCGGAAGAAGCTGCAGGTCCACAGGCTGTGTGTGCACGGGGCCACTGGGGCCTGAGGAGAGAAGAGGCATGAGCCCCCTTGCAAGCGGGACTCCTGCCACCTCGGAGTTGCCTGCCACACACCCCCCTGCTGCCTGCGCTGTCTTCCCTGCTGGCAGGCCTCTGGGTGCCCCGGCCAGTCTATGCCAAGGAAGCAAGGTGCTTGCTCTCCCCTTGCTGGAAGCTCCTCCTACAGCCTTCTGGACCAGGGGACACATGCCCCCTGGACCAGCAGCCTGCAAGGAAGCTGCAGCTGAGCCATCCAGGAAGGCCCGCAGTAGTAGGCAGGAAGCCCCCTGCTAAGGACAGCTTTGCCACGCCAAACCTTGGAGGAGCTCATGGAGGCCCGGGCCTGCAGCGTTTTCCACGGGAGAGCACTGGGTTGCCCAAAGCCTCCCCTGCGGCTTCGGAGCACCCTCCAGCCCCCACGCCCTGGCAACCCACTCTGTTGCCGGAGGGAAGTTCCAAGCAGGGCGCTCTCGCTTGGGGAGCCAGGGTGCCTCCTGCTTGGAGAGTTGCTCAGGAACTCCTGTGGAGCGAGGCTTCCCCTCCCATGCTTGGCGGCCAGCAGATGGTGTCCTCGCTCCACCGAAAAACTCGCTGCTTTGAATTCAGCCCTGGATCTCCTAGCTGACCTCTCTGCCCCAAGCAGCAACTCCAGCGTGCACCCAGCCCCCAACAAGGAGAGTGCCTTTCCTGAGCGCTGCTATGCCATGGCAGCTCCGGGAAGGCCTCCTAGGGCCTCCTCTCCCCTCACACCGTCGTGTCATTCAGCCCACCCGGGGAGCAAAGGGCCCCCTGGGCAGGGCTCAGGGTGCAGCCCGTGTGTGGTTTCATGGCTGGGAAAGGGGAGATCCTGAAGCTGGCTGCCCGCTTGTGAATGGGGCCGGAGGGCAAGAGCCGGCATTCGTTTCGTGGGAAGCGGGAGATCGGGGGTCTCCAAGCTGCACGCAGATCCCCTCCCTGGCTGCCCCTCTTGCTGCTTCCCGGCTGCCAAGCCTCTCTTCCCCACGCGTGCGTCTCACCGAAAGGAGCAGGCTGCTTGCCATTCCTGGCAAGGGCCTCGTCCCACAGGCCCCGTTGCCTCCAAGGGGAGTGCACATTGACCCAGAGCCTCCAGAGGAGCTGCAGTCTCTCCAGCCACAGAGGCCTTGCAGCTGAGCCCAGGACAGCCTGCTGCGTGGAGGGCTTCGATGGGAGAGGGCCGTGCTTCCCTGGCGGGGGCTCTGGCTCACACTGCTTTCCGTGGGGAAACACTGTGTGCGCCAAGTGTCTCCTGGGTGCAGAAGATCTCTCCCCAGCGCCGGAGGTGCGGGGAACCCTCTCTGGACACAGAGCAGTGTTCTAGGCAGGCCTCCCGGGCTGGGAGAGCCTCCACTGCCCCAACTGTCCAACGGCCTCAGGACCACACTTCTAGGGAGTGTGGGTCTGACAGGCAGGGCGGCCTGAGGGAGGAACGTGGATGGCAGGCCCAAGCCACTGCGCTGAGCATTGCCCCTGGAAGTCCCAGCTGCAGGCTCTCTGCTCCACGCCCAAGCTGGAGTGAGCCTGGACCCTGGCCTGCAGACCCAGGCTTGCCCTGGGCACTGCTAGGGCGGGACCCATCCCAGGCTCAGCCAGGCCTCCCTAGGGCTTGTGCTGGCCTAGGCCCCTGCCAGCCAGCAGGAGCTGGACGGAACACAGTTCATTGGAGAAGGCCCCAGGGTGTTGCCGGTGTGTCTCTTGCACTGCTCGGAAGAAGCTGCAGGTCCACAGGCTGTGTGTGCACGGGGCCACTGGGGCCTGAGGAGAGAAGAGGCATGAGCCCCCTTGCAAGCGGGACTCCTGCCACCTCGGAGTTGCCTGCCACACACCCCCCTGCTGCCTGCGCTGTCTTCCCTGCTGGCAGGCCTCTGGGTGCCCCGGCCAGTCTATGCCAAGGAAGCAAGGTGCTTGCTCTCCCCTTGCTGGAAGCTCCTCCTACAGCCTTCTGGACCAGGGGACACATGCCCCCTGGACCAGCAGCCTGCAAGGAAGCTGCAGCTGAGCCATCCAGGAAGGCCCGCAGTAGTAGGCAGGAAGCCCCCTGCTAAGGACAGCTTTGCCACGCCAAACCTTGGAGGAGCTCATGGAGGCCCGGGCCTGCAGCGTTTTCCACGGGAGAGCACTGGGTTGCCCAAAGCCTCCCCTGCGGCTTCGGAGCACCCTCCAGCCCCCACGCCCTGGCAACCCACTCTGTTGCCGGAGGGACGTTCCAAGCAGGGCGCTCTCGCTTGGGGAGCCAGGGTGCCTCCTGCTTGGAGAGTTGCTCAGGAACTCCTGTGGAGCGAGGCTTCCCCTCCCATGCTTGGCGGCCAGCAGATGGTGTCCTCGCTCCACCGAAAAACTCGCTGCTTTGAATTCAGCCCTGGATCTCCTAGCTGACCTCTCTGCCCCAAGCAGCAACTCCAGCGTGCACCCAGCCCCCAACAAGGAGAGTGCCTTTCCTGAGCGCTGCTATGCCATGGCAGCTCCGGGAAGGCCTCCTAGGGCCTCCTCTCCCCTCACACCGTCGTGTCATTCAGCCCACCCGGGGAGCAAAGGGCCCCCTGGGCAGGGCTCAGGGTGCAGCCCGTGTGTGGTTTCATGGCTGGGAAAGGGGAGATCCTGAAGCTGGCTGCCCGCTTGTGAATGGGGCCGGAGGGCAAGAGCCGGCATTCGTTTCGTGGGAAGCGGGAGATCGGGGGTCTCCAAGCTGCACGCAGATCCCCTCCCTGGCTGCCCCTCTTGCTGCTTCCCGGCTGCCAAGCCTCTCTTCCCCACGCGTGCGTCTCACCGAAAGGAGCAGGCTGCTTGCCATTCCTGGCAAGGGCCTCGTCCCACAGGCCCCGTTGCCTCCAAGGGGAGTGCACATTGACCCAGAGCCTCCAGAGGAGCTGCAGTCTCTCCAGCCACAGAGGCCTTGCAGCTGAGCCCAGGACAGCCTGCTGCGTGGAGGGCTTCGATGGGAGAGGGCCGTGCTTCCCTGGCGGGGGCTCTGGCTCACACTGCTTTCCGTGGGGAAACACTGTGTGCGCCAAGTGTCTCCTGGGTGCAGAAGATCTCTCCCCAGCGCCGGAGGTGCGGGGAACCCTCTCTGGACACAGAGCAGTGTTCTAGGCAGGCCTCCCGGGCTGGGAGAGCCTCCACTGCCCCAACTGTCCAACGGCCTCAGGACCACACTTCTAGGGAGTGTGGGTCTGACAGGCAGGGCGGCCTGAGGGAGGAACGTGGATGGCAGGCCCAAGCCACTGCGCTGAGCATTGCCCCTGGAAGTCCCAGCTGCAGGCTCTCTGCTCCACGCCCAAGCTGGAGTGAGCCTGGACCCTGGCCTGCAGACCCAGGCTTGCCCTGGGCACTGCTAGGGCGGGACCCATCCCAGGCTCAGCCAGGCCTCCCTAGGGCTTGTGCTGGCCTAGGCCCCTGCCAGCCAGCAGGAGCTGGACGGAACACAGTTCATTGGAGAAGGCCCCAGGGTGTTGCCGGTGTGTCTCTTGCACTGCTCGGAAGAAGCTGCAGGTCCACAGGCTGTGTGTGCACGGGGCCACTGGGGCCTGAGGAGAGAAGAGGCATGAGCCCCCTTGCAAGCGGGACTCCTGCCACCTCGGAGTTGCCTGCCACACACCCCCCTGCTGCCTGCGCTGTCTTCCCTGCTGGCAGGCCTCTGGGTGCCCCGGCCAGTCTATGCCAAGGAAGCAAGGTGCTTGCTCTCCCCTTGCTGGAAGCTCCTCCTACAGCCTTCTGGACCAGGGGACACATGCCCCCTGGACCAGCAGCCTGCAAGGAAGCTGCAGCTGAGCCATCCAGGAAGGCCCGCAGTAGTAGGCAGGAAGCCCCCTGCTAAGGACAGCTTTGCCACGCCAAACCTTGGAGGAGCTCATGGAGGCCCGGGCCTGCAGCGTTTTCCACGGGAGAGCACTGGGTTGCCCAAAGCCTCCCCTGCGGCTTCGGAGCACCCTCCAGCCCCCACGCCCTGGCAACCCACTCTGTTGCCGGAGGGACGTTCCAAGCAGGGCGCTCTCGCTTGGGGAGCCAGGGTGCCTCCTGCTTGGAGAGTTGCTCAGGAACTCCTGTGGAGCGAGGCTTCCCCTCCCATGCTTGGCGGCCAGCAGATGGTGTCCTCGCTCCACCGAAAAACTCGCTGCTTTGAATTCAGCCCTGGATCTCCTAGCTGACCTCTCTGCCCCAAGCAGCAACTCCAGCGTGCACCCAGCCCCCAACAAGGAGAGTGCCTTTCCTGAGCGCTGCTATGCCATGGCAGCTCCGGGAAGGCCTCCTAGGGCCTCCTCTCCCCTCACACCGTCGTGTCATTCAGCCCACCCGGGGAGCAAAGGGCCCCCTGGGCAGGGCTCAGGGTGCAGCCCGTGTGTGGTTTCATGGCTGGGAAAGGGGAGATCCTGAAGCTGGCTGCCCGCTTGTGAATGGGGCCGGAGGGCAAGAGCCGGCATTCGTTTCGTGGGAAGCGGGAGATCGGGGGTCTCCAAGCTGCACGCAGATCCCCTCCCTGGCTGCCCCTCTTGCTGCTTCCCGGCTGCCAAGCCTCTCTTCCCCACGCGTGCGTCTCACCGAAAGGAGCAGGCTGCTTGCCATTCCTGGCAAGGGCCTCGTCCCACAGGCCCCGTTGCCTCCAAGGGGAGTGCACATTGACCCAGAGCCTCCAGAGGAGCTGCAGTCTCTCCAGCCACAGAGGCCTTGCAGCTGAGCCCAGGACAGCCTGCTGCGTGGAGGGCTTCGATGGGAGAGGGCCGTGCTTCCCTGGCGGGGGCTCTGGCTCACACTGCTTTCCGTGGGGAAACACTGTGTGCGCCAAGTGTCTCCTGGGTGCAGAAGATCTCTCCCCAGCGCCGGAGGTGCGGGGAACCCTCTCTGGACACAGAGCAGTGTTCTAGGCAGGCCTCCCGGGCTGGGAGAGCCTCCACTGCCCCAACTGTCCAACGGCCTCAGGACCACACTTCTAGGGAGTGTGGGTCTGACAGGCAGGGCGGCCTGAGGGAGGAACGTGGATGGCAGGCCCAAGCCACTGCGCTGAGCATTGCCCCTGGAAGTCCCAGCTGCAGGCTCTCTGCTCCACGCCCAAGCTGGAGTGAGCCTGGACCCTGGCCTGCAGACCCAGGCTTGCCCTGGGCACTGCTAGGGCGGGACCCATCCCAGGCTCAGCCAGGCCTCCCTAGGGCTTGTGCTGGCCTAGGCCCCTGCCAGCCAGCAGGAGCTGGACGGAACACAGTTCATTGGAGAAGGCCCCAGGGTGTTGCCGGTGTGTCTCTTGCACTGCTCGGAAGAAGCTGCAGGTCCACAGGCTGTGTGTGCACGGGGCCACTGGGGCCTGAGGAGAGAAGAGGCATGAGCCCCCTTGCAAGCGGGACTCCTGCCACCTCGGAGTTGCCTGCCACACACCCCCCTGCTGCCTGCGCTGTCTTCCCTGCTGGCAGGCCTCTGGGTGCCCCGGCCAGTCTATGCCAAGGAAGCAAGGTGCTTGCTCTCCCCTTGCTGGAAGCTCCTCCTACAGCCTTCTGGACCAGGGGACACATGCCCCCTGGACCAGCAGCCTGCAAGGAAGCTGCAGCTGAGCCATCCAGGAAGGCCCGCAGTAGTAGGCAGGAAGCCCCCTGCTAAGGACAGCTTTGCCACGCCAAACCTTGGAGGAGCTCATGGAGGCCCGGGCCTGCAGCGTTTTCCACGGGAGAGCACTGGGTTGCCCAAAGCCTCCCCTGCGGCTTCGGAGCACCCTCCAGCCCCCACGCCCTGGCAACCCACTCTGTTGCCGGAGGGACGTTCCAAGCAGGGCGCTCTCGCTTGGGGAGCCAGGGTGCCTCCTGCTTGGAGAGTTGCTCAGGAACTCCTGTGGAGCGAGGCTTCCCCTCCCATGCTTGGCGGCCAGCAGATGGTGTCCTCGCTCCACCGAAAAACTCGCTGCTTTGAATTCAGCCCTGGATCTCCTAGCTGACCTCTCTGCCCCAAGCAGCAACTCCAGCGTGCACCCAGCCCCCAACAAGGAGAGTGCCTTTCCTGAGCGCTGCTATGCCATGGCAGCTCCGGGAAGGCCTCCTAGGGCCTCCTCTCCCCTCACACCGTCGTGTCATTCAGCCCACCCGGGGAGCAAAGGGCCCCCTGGGCAGGGCTCAGGGTGCAGCCCGTGTGTGGTTTCATGGCTGGGAAAGGGGAGATCCTGAAGCTGGCTGCCCGCTTGTGAATGGGGCCGGAGGGCAAGAGCCGGCATTCGTTTCGTGGGAAGCGGGAGATCGGGGGTCTCCAAGCTGCACGCAGATCCCCTCCCTGGCTGCCCCTCTTGCTGCTTCCCGGCTGCCAAGCCTCTCTTCCCCACGCGTGCGTCTCACCGAAAGGAGCAGGCTGCTTGCCATTCCTGGCAAGGGCCTCGTCCCACAGGCCCCGTTGCCTCCAAGGGGAGTGCACATTGACCCAGAGCCTCCAGAGGAGCTGCAGTCTCTCCAGCCACAGAGGCCTTGCAGCTGAGCCCAGGACAGCCTGCTGCGTGGAGGGCTTCGATGGGAGAGGGCCGTGCTTCCCTGGCGGGGGCTCTGGCTCACACTGCTTTCCGTGGGGAAACACTGTGTGCGCCAAGTGTCTCCTGGGTGCAGAAGATCTCTCCCCAGCGCCGGAGGTGCGGGGAACCCTCTCTGGACACAGAGCAGTGTTCTAGGCAGGCCTCCCGGGCTGGGAGAGCCTCCACTGCCCCAACTGTCCAACGGCCTCAGGACCACACTTCTAGGGAGTGTGGGTCTGACAGGCAGGGCGGCCTGAGGGAGGAACGTGGATGGCAGGCCCAAGCCACTGCGCTGAGCATTGCCCCTGGAAGTCCCAGCTGCAGGCTCTCTGCTCCACGCCCAAGCTGGAGTGAGCCTGGACCCTGGCCTGCAGACCCAGGCTTGCCCTGGGCACTGCTAGGGCGGGACCCATCCCAGGCTCAGCCAGGCCTCCCTAGGGCTTGTGCTGGCCTAGGCCCCTGCCAGCCAGCAGGAGCTGGACGGAACACAGTTCATTGGAGAAGGCCCCAGGGTGTTGCCGGTGTGTCTCTTGCACTGCTCGGAAGAAGCTGCAGGTCCACAGGCTGTGTGTGCACGTGGCCACTGGGGCCTGAGGAGAGAAGAGGCATGAGCCCGCTTGCAAGCGGGACTCCTGCCACCTCGGAGTTGCCTGCCACACACCCCCCTGCTGCCTGCGCTGTCTTCCCTGCTGGCAGGCCTCTGGGTGCCCCGGCCAGTCTATGCCAAGGAAGCAAGGTGCTTGCTCTCCCCTTGCTGGAAGCTCCTCCTACAGCCTTCTGGACCAGGGGACACATGCCCCCTGGGCCAGCAGCCTGCAAGGAAGCTGCAGCTGAGCCATCCAGGAAGGCCCGCAGTAGTAGGCAGGAAGCCCCCTGCTAAGGACAGCTTTGCCACGCCAAACCTTGGAGGAGCTCATGGAGGCCCGGGCCTGCAGCGTTTTCCACGGGAGAGCACTGGGTTGCCCAAAGCCTCCCCTGCGGCTTCGGAGCACCCTCCAGCCCCCACGCCCTGGCAACCCACTCTGTTGCCGGAGGGAAGTTCCAAGCAGGGCGCTCTCGCTTGGGGAGCCAGGGTGCCTCCTGCTTGGAGAGTTGCTCAGGAACTCCTGTGGAGCGAGGCTTCCCCTCCCATGCTTGGCGGCCAGCAGATGGTGTCCTCGCTCCACCGAAAAACTCGCTGCTTTGAATTCAGCCCTGGATCTCCTAGCTGACCTCTCTGCCCCAAGCAGCAACTCCAGCGTGCACCCAGCCCCCAACAAGGAGAGTGCCTTTCCTGAGCGCTGCTATGCCATGGCAGCTCCGGGAAGGCCTCCTAGGGCCTCCTCTCCCCTCACACCGTCGTGTCATTCAGCCCACCCGGGGAGCAAAGGGCCCCCTGGGCAGGGCTCAGGGTGCAGCCCGTGTGTGGTTTCACGGCTGGGAAAGGGGAGATCCTGAAGCTGGCTGCCCGCTTGTGAATGGGGCCGGAGGGCAAGAGCCGGCATTCGTTTCGTGGGAAGCGGGAGATCGGGGGTCTCCAAGCTGCACGCAGATCCCCTCCCTGGCTGCCCCTCTTGCTGCTTCCCGGCTGCCAAGCCTCTCTTCCCCACGCGTGCGTCTCACCGAAAGGAGCAGGCTGCTTGCCATTCCTGGCAAGGGCCTCGTCCCACAGGCCCCGTTGCCTCCAAGGGGAGTGCACATTGACCCAGAGCCTCCAGAGGAGCTGCAGTCTCTCCAGCCACAGAGGCCTTGCAGCTGAGCCCAGGACAGCCTGCTGCGTGGAGGGCTTCGATGGGAGAGGGCCGTGCTTCCCTGGCGGGGGCTCTGGCTCACACTGCTTTCCGTGGGGAAACACTGTGTGCGCCAAGTGTCTCCTGGGTGCAGAAGATCTCTCCCCAGCGCCGGAGGTGCGGGGAACCCTCTCTGGACACAGAGCAGTGTTCTAGGCAGGCCTCCCGGGCTGGGAGAGCCTCCACTGCCCCAACTGTCCAACGGCCTCAGGACCACACTTCTAGGGAGTGTGGGTCTGACAGGCAGGGCGGCCTGAGGGAGGAACGTGGATGGCAGGCCCAAGCCACTGCGCTGAGCATTGCCCCTGGAAGTCCCAGCTGCAGGCTCTCTGCTCCACGCCCAAGCTGGAGTGAGCCTGGACCCTGGCCTGCAGACCCAGGCTTGCCCTGGGCACTGCTAGGGCGGGACCCATCCCAGGCTCAGCCAGGCCTCCCTAGGGCTTGTGCTGGCCTAGGCCCCTGCCAGCCAGCAGGAGCTGGACGGAACACAGTTCATTGGAGAAGGCCCCAGGGTGTTGCCGGTGTGTCTCTTGCACTGCTCGGAAGAAGCTGCAGGTCCACAGGCTGTGTGTGCACGTGGCCACTGGGGCCTGAGGAGAGAAGAGGCATGAGCCCCCTTGCAAGCGGGACTCCTGCCACCTCGGAGTTGCCTGCCACACACCCCCCTGCTGCCTGCGCTGTCTTCCCTGCTGGCAGGCCTCTGGGTGCCCCGGCCAGTCTATGCCAAGGAAGCAAGGTGCTTGCTCTCCCCTTGCTGGAAGCTCCTCCTACAGCCTTCTGGACCAGGGGACACATGCCCCCTGGACCAGCAGCCTGCAAGGAAGCTGCAGCTGAGCCATCCAGGAAGGCCCGCAGTAGTAGGCAGGAAGCCCCCTGCTAAGGACAGCTTTGCCACGCCAAACCTTGGAGGAGCTCATGGAGGCCCGGGCCTGCAGCGTTTTCCACGGGAGAGCACTGGGTTGCCCAAAGCCTCCCCTGCGGCTTCGGAGCACCCTCCAGCCCCCACGCCCTGGCAACCCACTCTGTTGCCGGAGGGAAGTTCCAAGCAGGGCGCTCTCGCTTGGGGAGCCAGGGTGCCTCCTGCTTGGAGAGTTGCTCAGGAACTCCTGTGGAGCGAGGCTTCCCCTCCCATGCTTGGCGGCCAGCAGATGGTGTCCTCGCTCCACCGAAAAACTCGCTGCTTTGAATTCAGCCCTGGATCTCCTAGCTGACCTCTCTGCCCCAAGCAGCAACTCCAGCGTGCACCCAGCCCCCAACAAGGAGAGTGCCTTTCCTGAGCGCTGCTATGCCATGGCAGCTCCGGGAAGGCCTCCTAGGGCCTCCTCTCCCCTCACACCGTCGTGTCATTCAGCCCACCCGGGGAGCAAAGGGCCCCCTGGGCAGGGCTCAGGGTGCAGCCCGTGTGTGGTTTCACGGCTGGGAAAGGGGAGATCCTGAAGCTGGCTGCCCGCTTGTGAATGGGGCCGGAGGGCAAGAGCCGGCATTCGTTTCGTGGGAAGCGGGAGATCGGGGGTCTCCAAGCTGCACGCAGATCCCCTCCCTGGCTGCCCCTCTTGCTGCTTCCCGGCTGCCAAGCCTCTCTTCCCCACGCGTGCGTCTCACCGAAAGGAGCAGGCTGCTTGCCATTCCTGGCAAGGGCCTCGTCCCACAGGCCCCGTTGCCTCCAAGGGGAGTGCACATTGACCCAGAGCCTCCAGAGGAGCTGCAGTCTCTCCAGCCACAGAGGCCTTGCAGCTGAGCCCAGGACAGCCTGCTGCGTGGAGGGCTTCGATGGGAGAGGGCCGTGCTTCCCTGGCGGGGGCTCTGGCTCACACTGCTTTCCGTGGGGAAACACTGTGTGCGCCAAGTGTCTCCTGGGTGCAGAAGATCTCTCCCCAGCGCCGGAGGTGCGGGGAACCCTCTCTGGACACAGAGCAGTGTTCTAGGCAGGCCTCCCGGGCTGGGAGAGCCTCCACTGCCCCAACTGTCCAACGGCCTCAGGACCACACTTCTAGGGAGTGTGGGTCTGACAGGCAGGGCGGCCTGAGGGAGGAACGTGGATGGCAGGCCCAAGCCACTGCGCTGAGCATTGCCCCTGGAAGTCCCAGCTGCAGGCTCTCTGCTCCACGCCCAAGCTGGAGTGAGCCTGGACCCTGGCCTGCAGACCCAGGCTTGCCCTGGGCACTGCTAGGGCGGGACCCATCCCAGGCTCAGCCAGGCCTCCCTAGGGCTTGTGCTGGCCTAGGCCCCTGCCAGCCAGCAGGAGCTGGACGGAACACAGTTCATTGGAGAAGGCCCCAGGGTGTTGCCGGTGTGTCTCTTGCACTGCTCGGAAGAAGCTGCAGGTCCACAGGCTGTGTGTGCACGGGGCCACTGGGGCCTGAGGAGAGAAGAGGCATGAGCCCCCTTGCAAGCGGGACTCCTGCCACCTCGGAGTTGCCTGCCACACACCCCCCTGCTGCCTGCGCTGTCTTCCCTGCTGGCAGGCCTCTGGGTGCCCCGGCCAGTCTATGCCAAGGAAGCAAGGTGCTTGCTCTCCCCTTGCTGGAAGCTCCTCCTACAGCCTTCTGGACCAGGGGACACATGCCCCCTGGACCAGCAGCCTGCAAGGAAGCTGCAGCTGAGCCATCCAGGAAGGCCCGCAGTAGTAGGCAGGAAGCCCCCTGCTAAGGACAGCTTTGCCACGCCAAACCTTGGAGGAGCTCATGGAGGCCCGGGCCTGCAGCGTTTTCCACGGGAGAGCACTGGGTTGCCCAAAGCCTCCCCTGCGGCTTCGGAGCACCCTCCAGCCCCCACGCCCTGGCAACCCACTCTGTTGCCGGAGGGAAGTTCCAAGCAGGGCGCTCTCGCTTGGGGAGCCAGGGTGCCTCCTGCTTGGAGAGTTGCTCAGGAACTCCTGTGGAGCGAGGCTTCCCCTCCCATGCTTGGCGGCCAGCAGATGGTGTCCTCGCTCCACCGAAAAACTCGCTGCTTTGAATTCAGCCCTGGATCTCCTAGCTGACCTCTCTGCCCCAAGCAGCAACTCCAGCGTGCACCCAGCCCCCAACAAGGAGAGTGCCTTTCCTGAGCGCTGCTATGCCATGGCAGCTCCGGGAAGGCCTCCTAGGGCCTCCTCTCCCCTCACACCGTCGTGTCATTCAGCCCACCCGGGGAGCAAAGGGCCCCCTGGGCAGGGCTCAGGGTGCAGCCCGTGTGTGGTTTCACGGCTGGGAAAGGGGAGATCCTGAAGCTGGCTGCCCGCTTGTGAATGGGGCCGGAGGGCAAGAGCCGGCATTCGTTTCGTGGGAAGCGGGAGATCGGGGGTCTCCAAGCTGCACGCAGATCCCCTCCCTGGCTGCCCCTCTTGCTGCTTCCCGGCTGCCAAGCCTCTCTTCCCCACGCGTGCGTCTCACCGAAAGGAGCAGGCTGCTTGCCATTCCTGGCAAGGGCCTCGTCCCACAGGCCCCGTTGCCTCCAAGGGGAGTGCACATTGACCCAGAGCCTCCAGAGGAGCTGCAGTCTCTCCAGCCACAGAGGCCTTGCAGCTGAGCCCAGGACAGCCTGCTGCGTGGAGGGCTTCGATGGGAGAGGGCCGTGCTTCCCTGGCGGGGGCTCTGGCTCACACTGCTTTCCGTGGGGAAACACTGTGTGCGCCAAGTGTCTCCTGGGTGCAGAAGATCTCTCCCCAGCGCCGGAGGTGCGGGGAACCCTCTCTGGACACAGCGCAGTGTTCTAGGCAGGCCTCCCGGGCTGGGAGAGCCTCCACTGCCCCAACTGTCCAACGGCCTCAGGACCACACTTCTAGGGAGTGTGGGTCTGACAGGCAGGGCGGCCTGAGGGAGGAACGTGGATGGCAGGCCCAAGCCACTGCGCTGAGCATTGCCCCTGGAAGTCCCAGCTGCAGGCTCTCTGCTCCACGCCCAAGCTGGAGTGAGCCTGGACCCTGGCCTGCAGACCCAGGCTTGCCCTGGGCACTGCTAGGGCGGGACCCATCCCAGGCTCAGCCAGGCCTCCCTAGGGCTTGTGCTGGCCTAGGCCCCTGCCAGCCAGCAGGAGCTGGACGGAACACAGTTCATTGGAGAAGGCCCCAGGGTGTTGCCGGTGTGTCTCTTGCACTGCTCGGAAGAAGCTGCAGGTCCACAGGCTGTGTGTGCACGGGGCCACTGGGGCCTGAGGAGAGAAGAGGCATGAGCCCCCTTGCAAGCGGGACTCCTGCCACCTCGGAGTTGCCTGCCACACACCCCCCTGCTGCCTGCGCTGTCTTCCCTGCTGGCAGGCCTCTGGGTGCCCCGGCCAGTCTATGCCAAGGAAGCAAGGTGCTTGCTCTCCCCTTGCTGGAAGCTCCTCCTACAGCCTTCTGGACCAGGGGACACATGCCCCCTGGACCAGCAGCCTGCAAGGAAGCTGCAGCTGAGCCATCCAGGAAGGCCCGCAGTAGTAGGCAGGAAGCCCCCTGCTAAGGACAGCTTTGCCACGCCAAACCTTGGAGGAGCTCATGGAGGCCCGGGCCTGCAGCGTTTTCCACGGGAGAGCACTGGGTTGCCCAAAGCCTCCCCTGCGGCTTCGGAGCACCCTCCAGCCCCCACGCCCTGGCAACCCACTCTGTTGCCGGAGGGAAGTTCCAAGCAGGGCGCTCTCGCTTGGGGAGCCAGGGTGCCTCCTGCTTGGAGAGTTGCTCAGGAACTCCTGTGGAGCGAGGCTTCCCCTCCCATGCTTGGCGGCCAGCAGATGGTGTCCTCGCTCCACCGAAAAACTCGCTGCTTTGAATTCAGCCCTGGATCTCCTAGCTGACCTCTCTGCCCCAAGCAGCAACTCCAGCGTGCACCCAGCCCCCAACAAGGAGAGTGCCTTTCCTGAGCGCTGCTATGCCATGGCAGCTCCGGGAAGGCCTCCTAGGGCCTCCTCTCCCCTCACACCGTCGTGTCATTCAGCCCACCCGGGGAGCAAAGGGCCCCCTGGGCAGGGCTCAGGGTGCAGCCCGTGTGTGGTTTCATGGCTGGGAAAGGGGAGATCCTGAAGCTGGCTGCCCGCTTGTGAATGGGGCCGGAGGGCAAGAGCCGGCATTCGTTTCGTGGGAAGCGGGAGATCGGGGGTCTCCAAGCTGCACGCAGATCCCCTCCCTGGCTGCCCCTCTTGCTGCTTCCCGGCTGCCAAGCCTCTCTTCCCCACGCGTGCGTCTCACCGAAAGGAGCAGGCTGCTTGCCATTCCTGGCAAGGGCCTCGTCCCACAGGCCCCGTTGCCTCCAAGGGGAGTGCACATTGACCCAGAGCCTCCAGAGGAGCTGCAGTCTCTCCAGCCACAGAGGCCTTGCAGCTGAGCCCAGGACAGCCTGCTGCGTGGAGGGCTTCGATGGGAGAGGGCCGTGCTTCCCTGGCGGGGGCTCTGGCTCACACTGCTTTCCGTGGGGAAACACTGTGTGCGCCAAGTGTCTCCTGGGTGCAGAAGATCTCTCCCCAGCGCCGGAGGTGCGGGGAACCCTCTCTGGACACAGAGCAGTGTTCTAGGCAGGCCTCCCGGGCTGGGAGAGCCTCCACTGCCCCAACTGTCCAACGGCCTCAGGACCACACTTCTAGGGAGTGTGGGTCTGACAGGCAGGGCGGCCTGAGGGAGGAACGTGGATGGCAGGCCCAAGCCACTGCGCTGAGCATTGCCCCTGGAAGTCCCAGCTGCAGGCTCTCTGCTCCACGCCCAAGCTGGAGTGAGCCTGGACCCTGGCCTGCAGACCCAGGCTTGCCCTGGGCACTGCTAGGGCGGGACCCATCCCAGGCTCAGCCAGGCCTCCCTAGGGCTTGTGCTGGCCTAGGCCCCTGCCAGCCAGCAGGAGCTGGACGGAACACAGTTCATTGGAGAAGGCCCCAGGGTGTTGCCGGTGTGTCTCTTGCACTGCTCGGAAGAAGCTGCAGGTCCACAGGCTGTGTGTGCACGTGGCCACTGGGGCCTGAGGAGAGAAGAGGCATGAGCCCCCTTGCAAGCGGGACTCCTGCCACCTCGGAGTTGCCTGCCACACACCCCCCTGCTGCCTGCGCTGTCTTCCCTGCTGGCAGGCCTCTGGGTGCCCCGGCCAGTCTATGCCAAGGAAGCAAGGTGCTTGCTCTCCCCTTGCTGGAAGCTCCTCCTACAGCCTTCTGGACCAGGGGACACATGCCCCCTGGGCCAGCAGCCTGCAAGGAAGCTGCAGCTTAGCCATCCAGGAAGGCCCGCAGTAGTAGGCAGGAAGCCCCCTGCTAAGGACAGCTTTGCCACGCCAAACCTTGGAGGAGCTCATGGAGGCCCGGGCCTGCAGCGTTTTCCACGGGAGAGCACTGGGTTGCCCAAAGCCTCCCCTGCGGCTTCGGAGCACCCTCCAGCCCCCACGCCCTGGCAACCCACTCTGTTGCCGGAGGGAAGTTCCAAGCAGGGCGCTCTCGCTTGGGGAGCCAGGGTGCCTCCTGCTTGGAGAGTTGCTCAGGAACTCCTGTGGAGCGAGGCTTCCCCTCCCATGCTTGGCGGCCAGCAGATGGTGTCCTCGCTCCACCGAAAAACTCGCTGCTTTGAATTCAGCCCTGGATCTCCTAGCTGACCTCTCTGCCCCAAGCAGCAACTCCAGCGTGCACCCAGCCCCCAACAAGGAGAGTGCCTTTCCTGAGCGCTGCTATGCCATGGCAGCTCCGGGAAGGCCTCCTAGGGCCTCCTCTCCCCTCACACCGTCGTGTCATTCAGCCCACCCGGGGAGCAAAGGGCCCCCTGGGCAGGGCTCAGGGTGCAGCCCGTGTGTGGTTTCACGGCTGGGAAAGGGGAGATCCTGAAGCTGGCTGCCCGCTTGTGAATGGGGCCGGAGGGCAAGAGCCGGCATTCGTTTCGTGGGAAGCGGGAGATCGGGGGTCTCCAAGCTGCACGCAGATCCCCTCCCTGGCTGCCCCTCTTGCTGCTTCCCGGCTGCCAAGCCTCTCTTCCCCACGCGTGCGTCTCACCGAAAGGAGCAGGCTGCTTGCCATTCCTGGCAAGGGCCTCGTCCCACAGGCCCCGTTGCCTCCAAGGGGAGTGCACATTGACCCAGAGCCTCCAGAGGAGCTGCAGTCTCTCCAGCCACAGAGGCCTTGCAGCTGAGCCCAGGACAGCCTGCTGCGTGGAGGGCTTCGATGGGAGAGGGCCGTGCTTCCCTGGCGGGGGCTCTGGCTCACACTGCTTTCCGTGGGGAAACACTGTGTGCGCCAAGTGTCTCCTGGGTGCAGAAGATCTCTCCCCAGCGCCGGAGGTGCGGGGAACCCTCTCTGGACACAGAGCAGTGTTCTAGGCAGGCCTCCCGGGCTGGGAGAGCCTCCACTGCCCCAACTGTCCAACGGCCTCAGGACCACACTTCTAGGGAGTGTGGGTCTGACAGGCAGGGCGGCCTGAGGGAGGAACGTGGATGGCAGGCCCAAGCCACTGCGCTGAGCATTGCCCCTGGAAGTCCCAGCTGCAGGCTCTCTGCTCCACGCCCAAGCTGGAGTGAGCCTGGACCCTGGCCTGCAGACCCAGGCTTGCCCTGGGCACTGCTAGGGCGGGACCCATCCCAGGCTCAGCCAGGCCTCCCTAGGGCTTGTGCTGGCCTAGGCCCCTGCCAGCCAGCAGGAGCTGGACGGAACACAGTTCATTGGAGAAGGCCCCAGGGTGTTGCCGGTGTGTCTCTTGCACTGCTCGGAAGAAGCTGCAGGTCCACAGGCTGTGTGTGCACGTGGCCACTGGGGCCTGAGGAGAGAAGAGGCATGAGCCCCCTTGCAAGCGGGACTCCTGCCACCTCGGAGTTGCCTGCCACACACCCCCCTGCTGCCTGCGCTGTCTTCCCTGCTGGCAGGCCTCTGGGTGCCCCGGCCAGTCTATGCCAAGGAAGCAAGGTGCTTGCTCTCCCCTTGCTGGAAGCTCCTCCTACAGCCTTCTGGACCAGGGGACACATGCCCCCTGGGCCAGCAGCCTGCAAGGAAGCTGCAGCTGAGCCATCCAGGAAGGCCCGCAGTAGTAGGCAGGAAGCCCCCTGCTAAGGACAGCTTTGCCACGCCAAACCTTGGAGGAGCTCATGGAGGCCCGGGCCTGCAGCGTTTTCCACGGGAGAGCACTGGGTTGCCCAAAGCCTCCCCTGCGGCTTCGGAGCACCCTCCAGCCCCCACGCCCTGGCAACCCACTCTGTTGCCGGAGGGAAGTTCCAAGCAGGGCGCTCTCGCTTGGGGAGCCAGGGTGCCTCCTGCTTGGAGAGTTGCTCAGGAACTCCTGTGGAGCGAGGCTTCCCCTCCCATGCTTGGCGGCCAGCAGATGGTGTCCTCGCTCCACCGAAAAACTCGCTGCTTTGAATTCAGCCCTGGATCTCCTAGCTGACCTCTCTGCCCCAAGCAGCAACTCCAGCGTGCACCCAGCCCCCAACAAGGAGAGTGCCTTTCCTGAGCGCTGCTATGCCATGGCAGCTCCGGGAAGGCCTCCTAGGGCCTCCTCTCCCCTCACACCGTCGTGTCATTCAGCCCACCCGGGGAGCAAAGGGCCCCCTGGGCAGGGCTCAGGGTGCAGCCCGTGTGTGGTTTCACGGCTGGGAAAGGGGAGATCCTGAAGCTGGCTGCCCGCTTGTGAATGGGGCCGGAGGGCAAGAGCCGGCATTCGTTTCGTGGGAAGCGGGAGATCGGGGGTCTCCAAGCTGCACGCAGATCCCCTCCCTGGCTGCCCCTCTTGCTGCTTCCCGGCTGCCAAGCCTCTCTTCCCCACGCGTGCGTCTCACCGAAAGGAGCAGGCTGCTTGCCATTCCTGGCAAGGGCCTCGTCCCACAGGCCCCGTTGCCTCCAAGGGGAGTGCACATTGACCCAGAGCCTCCAGAGGAGCTGCAGTCTCTCCAGCCACAGAGGCCTTGCAGCTGAGCCCAGGACAGCCTGCTGCGTGGAGGGCTTCGATGGGAGAGGGCCGTGCTTCCCTGGCGGGGGCTCTGGCTCACACTGCTTTCCGTGGGGAAACACTGTGTGCGCCAAGTGTCTCCTGGGTGCAGAAGATCTCTCCCCAGCGCCGGAGGTGCGGGGAACCCTCTCTGGACACAGAGCAGTGTTCTAGGCAGGCCTCCCGGGCTGGGAGAGCCTCCACTGCCCCAACTGTCCAACGGCCTCAGGACCACACTTCTAGGGAGTGTGGGTCTGACAGGCAGGGCGGCCTGAGGGAGGAACGTGGATGGCAGGCCCAAGCCACTGTGCTGAGCATTGCCCCTGGAAGTCCCAGCTGCAGGCTCTCTGCTCCACGCCCAAGCTGGAGTGAGCCTGGACCCTGGCCTGCAGACCCAGGCTTGCCCTGGGCACTGCTAGGGCGGGACCCATCCCAGGCTCAGCCAGGCCTCCCTAGGGCTTGTGCTGGCCTAGGCCCCTGCCAGCCAGCAGGAGCTGGACGGAACACAGTTCATTGGAGAAGGCCCCAGGGTGTTGCCGGTGTGTCTCTTGCACTGCTCGGAAGAAGCTGCAGGTCCACAGGCTGTGTGTGCACGTGGCCACTGGGGCCTGAGGAGAGAAGAGGCATGAGCCCCCTTGCAAGCGGGACTCCTGCCACCTCGGAGTTGCCTGCCACACACCCCCCTGCTGCCTGCGCTGTCTTCCCTGCTGGCAGGCCTCTGGGTGCCCCGGCCAGTCTATGCCAAGGAAGCAAGGTGCTTGCTCTCCCCTTGCTGGAAGCTCCTCCTACAGCCTTCTGGACCAGGGGACACATGCCCCCTGGGCCAGCAGCCTGCAAGGAAGCTGCAGCTGAGCCATCCAGGAAGGCCCGCAGTAGTAGGCAGGAAGCCCCCTGCTAAGGACAGCTTTGCCACGCCAAACCTTGGAGGAGCTCATGGAGGCCCGGGCCTGCAGCGTTTTCCACGGGAGAGCACTGGGTTGCCCAAAGCCTCCCCTGCGGCTTCGGAGCACCCTCCAGCCCCCACGCCCTGGCAACCCACTCTGTTGCTGGAGGGAAGTTCCAAGCAGGGCGCTCTCGCTTGGGGAGCCAGGGTGCCTCCTGCTTGGAGAGTTGCTCAGGAACTCCTGTGGAGCGAGGCTTCCCCTCCCATGCTTGGCGGCCAGCAGATGGTGTCCTCGCTCCACCGAAAAACTCGCTGCTTTGAATTCAGCCCTGGATCTCCTAGCTGACCTCTCTGCCCCAAGCAGCAACTCCAGCGTGCACCCAGCCCCCAACAAGGAGAGTGCCTTTCCTGAGCGCTGCTATGCCATGGCAGCTCCGGGAAGGCCTCCTAGGGCCTCCTCTCCCCTCACACCGTCGTGTCATTCAGCCCACCCGGGGAGCAAAGGGCCCCCTGGGCAGGGCTCAGGGTGCAGCCCGTGTGTGGTTTCACGGCTGGGAAAGGGGAGATCCTGAAGCTGGCTGCCCGCTTGTGAATGGGGCCGGAGGGCAAGAGCCGGCATTCGTTTCGTGGGAAGCGGGAGATCGGGGGTCTCCAAGCTGCACGCAGATCCCCTCCCTGGCTGCCCCTCTTGCTGCTTCCCGGCTGCCAAGCCTCTCTTCCCCACGCGTGCGTCTCACCGAAAGGAGCAGGCTGCTTGCCATTCCTGGCAAGGGCCTCGTCCCACAGGCCCCGTTGCCTCCAAGGGGAGTGCACATTGACCCAGAGCCTCCAGAGGAGCTGCAGTCTCTCCAGCCACAGAGGCCTTGCAGCTGAGCCCAGGACAGCCTGCTGCGTGGAGGGCTTCGATGGGAGAGGGCCGTGCTTCCCTGGCGGGGGCTCTGGCTCACACTGCTTTCCGTGGGGAAACACTGTGTGCGCCAAGTGTCTCCTGGGTGCAGAAGATCTCTCCCCAGCGCCGGAGGTGCGGGGAACCCTCTCTGGACACAGAGCAGTGTTCTAGGCAGGCCTCCCGGGCTGGGAGAGCCTCCACTGCCCCAACTGTCCAACGGCCTCAGGACCACACTTCTAGGGAGTGTGGGTCTGACAGGCAGGGCGGCCTGAGGGAGGAACGTGGATGGCAGGCCCAAGCCACTGCGCTGAGCATTGCCCCTGGAAGTCCCAGCTGCAGGCTCTCTGCTCCACGCCCAAGCTGGAGTGAGCCTGGACCCTGGCCTGCAGACCCAGGCTTGCCCTGGGCACTGCTAGGGCGGGACCCATCCCAGGCTCAGCCAGGCCTCCCTAGGGCTTGTGCTGGCCTAGGCCCCTGCCAGCCAGCAGGAGCTGGACGGAACACAGTTCATTGGAGAAGGCCCCAGGGTGTTGCCGGTGTGTCTCTTGCACTGCTCGGAAGAAGCTGCAGGTCCACAGGCTGTGTGTGCACGTGGCCACTGGGGCCTGAGGAGAGAAGAGGCATGAGCCCCCTTGCAAGCGGGACTCCTGCCACCTCGGAGTTGCCTGCCACACACCCCCCTGCTGCCTGCGCTGTCTTCCCTGCTGGCAGGCCTCTGGGTGCCCCGGCCAGTCTATGCCAAGGAAGCAAGGTGCTTGCTCTCCCCTTGCTGGAAGCTCCTCCTACAGCCTTCTGGACCAGGGGACACATGCCCCCTGGGCCAGCAGCCTGCAAGGAAGCTGCAGCTGAGCCATCCAGGAAGGCCCGCAGTAGTAGGCAGGAAGCCCCCTGCTAAGGACAGCTTTGCCACGCCAAACCTTGGAGGAGCTCATGGAGGCCCGGGCCTGCAGCGTTTTCCACGGGAGAGCACTGGGTTGCCCAAAGCCTCCCCTGCGGCTTCGGAGCACCCTCCAGCCCCCACGCCCTGGCAACCCACTCTGTTGCCGGAGGGAAGTTCCAAGCAGGGCGCTCTCGCTTGGGGAGCCAGGGTGCCTCCTGCTTGGAGAGTTGCTCAGGAACTCCTGTGGAGCGAGGCTTCCCCTCCCATGCTTGGCGGCCAGCAGATGGTGTCCTCGCTCCACCGAAAAACTCGCTGCTTTGAATTCAGCCCTGGATCTCCTAGCTGACCTCTCTGCCCCAAGCAGCAACTCCAGCGTGCACCCAGCCCCCAACAAGGAGAGTGCCTTTCCTGAGCGCTGCTATGCCATGGCAGCTCCGGGAAGGCCTCCTAGGGCCTCCTCTCCCCTCACACCGTCGTGTCATTCAGCCCACCCGGGGAGCAAAGGGCCCCCTGGGCAGGGCTCAGGGTGCAGCCCGTGTGTGGTTTCACGGCTGGGAAAGGGGAGATCCTGAAGCTGGCTGCCCGCTTGTGAATGGGGCCGGAGGGCAAGAGCCGGCATTCGTTTCGTGGGAAGCGGGAGATCGGGGGTCTCCAAGCTGCACGCAGATCCCCTCCCTGGCTGCCCCTCTTGCTGCTTCCCGGCTGCCAAGCCTCTCTTCCCCACGCGTGCGTCTCACCGAAAGGAGCAGGCTGCTTGCCATTCCTGGCAAGGGCCTCGTCCCACAGGCCCCGTTGCCTCCAAGGGGAGTGCACATTGACCCAGAGCCTCCAGAGGAGCTGCAGTCTCTCCAGCCACAGAGGCCTTGCAGCTGAGCCCAGGACAGCCTGCTGCGTGGAGGGCTTCGATGGGAGAGGGCCGTGCTTCCCTGGCGGGGGCTCTGGCTCACACTGCTTTCCGTGGGGAAACACTGTGTGCGCCAAGTGTCTCCTGGGTGCAGAAGATCTCTCCCCAGCGCCGGAGGTGCGGGGAACCCTCTCTGGACACAGAGCAGTGTTCTAGGCAGGCCTCCCGGGCTGGGAGAGCCTCCACTGCCCCAACTGTCCAACGGCCTCAGGACCACACTTCTAGGGAGTGTGGGTCTGACAGGCAGGGCGGCCTGAGGGAGGAACGTGGATGGCAGGCCCAAGCCACTGCGCTGAGCATTGCCCCTGGAAGTCCCAGCTGCAGGCTCTCTGCTCCACGCCCAAGCTGGAGTGAGCCTGGACCCTGGCCTGCAGACCCAGGCTTGCCCTGGGCACTGCTAGGGCGGGACCCATCCCAGGCTCAGCCAGGCCTCCCTAGGGCTTGTGCTGGCCTAGGCCCCTGCCAGCCAGCAGGAGCTGGACGGAACACAGTTCATTGGAGAAGGCCCCAGGGTGTTGCCGGTGTGTCTCTTGCACTGCTCGGAAGAAGCTGCAGGTCCACAGGCTGTGTGTGCACGTGGCCACTGGGGCCTGAGGAGAGAAGAGGCATGAGCCCCCTTGCAAGCGGGACTCCTGCCACCTCGGAGTTGCCTGCCACACACCCCCCTGCTGCCTGCGCTGTCTTCCCTGCTGGCAGGCCTCTGGGTGCCCCGGCCAGTCTATGCCAAGGAAGCAAGGTGCTTGCTCTCCCCTTGCTGGAAGCTCCTCCTACAGCCTTCTGGACCAGGGGACACATGCCCCCTGGGCCAGCAGCCTGCAAGGAAGCTGCAGCTGAGCCATCCAGGAAGGCCCGCAGTAGTAGGCAGGAAGCCCCCTGCTAAGGACAGCTTTGCCACGCCAAACCTTGGAGGAGCTCATGGAGGCCCGGGCCTGCAGCGTTTTCCACGGGAGAGCACTGGGTTGCCCAAAGCCTCCCCTGCGGCTTCGGAGCACCCTCCAGCCCCCACGCCCTGGCAACCCACTCTGTTGCCGGAGGGAAGTTCCAAGCAGGGCGCTCTCGCTTGGGGAGCCAGGGTGCCTCCTGCTTGGAGAGTTGCTCAGGAACTCCTGTGGAGCGAGGCTTCCCCTCCCATGCTTGGCGGCCAGCAGATGGTGTCCTCGCTCCACCGAAAAACTCGCTGCTTTGAATTCAGCCCTGGATCTCCTAGCTGACCTCTCTGCCCCAAGCAGCAACTCCAGCGTGCACCCAGCCCCCAACAAGGAGAGTGCCTTTCCTGAGCGCTGCTATGCCATGGCAGCTCCGGGAAGGCCTCCTAGGGCCTCCTCTCCCCTCACACCGTCGTGTCATTCAGCCCACCCGGGGAGCAAAGGGCCCCCTGGGCAGGGCTCAGGGTGCAGCCCGTGTGTGGTTTCACGGCTGGGAAAGGGGAGATCCTGAAGCTGGCTGCCCGCTTGTGAATGGGGCCGGAGGGCAAGAGCCGGCATTCGTTTCGTGGGAAGCGGGAGATCGGGGGTCTCCAAGCTGCACGCAGATCCCCTCCCTGGCTGCCCCTCTTGCTGCTTCCCGGCTGCCAAGCCTCTCTTCCCCACGCGTGCGTCTCACCGAAAGGAGCAGGCTGCTTGCCATTCCTGGCAAGGGCCTCGTCCCACAGGCCCCGTTGCCTCCAAGGGGAGTGCACATTGACCCAGAGCCTCCAGAGGAGCTGCAGTCTCTCCAGCCACAGAGGCCTTGCAGCTGAGCCCAGGACAGCCTGCTGCGTGGAGGGCTTCGATGGGAGAGGGCCGTGCTTCCCTGGCGGGGGCTCTGGCTCACACTGCTTTCCGTGGGGAAACACTGTGTGCGCCAAGTGTCTCCTGGGTGCAGAAGATCTCTCCCCAGCGCCGGAGGTGCGGGGAACCCTCTCTGGACACAGAGCAGTGTTCTAGGCAGGCCTCCCGGGCTGGGAGAGCCTCCACTGCCCCAACTGTCCAACGGCCTCAGGACCACACTTCTAGGGAGTGTGGGTCTGACAGGCAGGGCGGCCTGAGGGAGGAACGTGGATGGCAGGCCCAAGCCACTGTGCTGAGCATTGCCCCTGGAAGTCCCAGCTGCAGGCTCTCTGCTCCACGCCCAAGCTGGAGTGAGCCTGGACCCTGGCCTGCAGACCCAGGCTTGCCCTGGGCACTGCTAGGGCGGGACCCATCCCAGGCTCAGCCAGGCCTCCCTAGGGCTTGTGCTGGCCTAGGCCCCTGCCAGCCAGCAGGAGCTGGACGGAACACAGTTCATTGGAGAAGGCCCCAGGGTGTTGCCGGTGTGTCTCTTGCACTGCTCGGAAGAAGCTGCAGGTCCACAGGCTGTGTGTGCACGTGGCCACTGGGGCCTGAGGAGAGAAGAGGCATGAGCCCCCTTGCAAGCGGGACTCCTGCCACCTCGGAGTTGCCTGCCACACACCCCCCTGCTGCCTGCGCTGTCTTCCCTGCTGGCAGGCCTCTGGGTGCCCCGGCCAGTCTATGCCAAGGAAGCAAGGTGCTTGCTCTCCCCTTGCTGGAAGCTCCTCCTACAGCCTTCTGGACCAGGGGACACATGCCCCCTGGGCCAGCAGCCTGCAAGGAAGCTGCAGCTGAGCCATCCAGGAAGGCCCGCAGTAGTAGGCAGGAAGCCCCCTGCTAAGGACAGCTTTGCCACGCCAAACCTTGGAGGAGCTCATGGAGGCCCGGGCCTGCAGCGTTTTCCACGGGAGAGCACTGGGTTGCCCAAAGCCTCCCCTGCGGCTTCGGAGCACCCTCCAGCCCCCACGCCCTGGCAACCCACTCTGTTGCCGGAGGGAAGTTCCAAGCAGGGCGCTCTCGCTTGGGGAGCCAGGGTGCCTCCTGCTTGGAGAGTTGCTCAGGAACTCCTGTGGAGCGAGGCTTCCCCTCCATGCTTGGCGGCCAGCAGATGGTGTCCTCGCTCCACCGAAAAACTCGCTGCTTTGAATTCAGCCCTGGATCTCCTAGCTGACCTCTCTGCCCCAAGCAGCAACTCCAGCGTGCACCCAGCCCCCAACAAGGAGAGTGCCTTTCCTGAGCGCTGCTATGCCATGGCAGCTCCGGGAAGGCCTCCTAGGGCCTCCTCTCCCCTCACACCGTCGTGTCATTCAGCCCACCCGGGGAGCAAAGGGCCCCCTGGGCAGGGCTCAGGGTGCAGCCCGTGTGTGGTTTCACGGCTGGGAAAGGGGAGATCCTGAAGCTGGCTGCCCGCTTGTGAATGGGGCCGGAGGGCAAGAGCCGGCATTCGTTTCGTGGGAAGCGGGAGATCGGGGGTCTCCAAGCTGCACGCAGATCCCCTCCCTGGCTGCCCCTCTTGCTGCTTCCCGGCTGCCAAGCCTCTCTTCCCCACGCGTGCGTCTCACCGAAAGGAGCAGGCTGCTTGCCATTCCTGGCAAGGGCCTCGTCCCACAGGCCCCGTTGCCTCCAAGGGGAGTGCACATTGACCCAGAGCCTCCAGAGGAGCTGCAGTCTCTCCAGCCACAGAGGCCTTGCAGCTGAGCCCAGGACAGCCTGCTGCGTGGAGGGCTTCGATGGGAGAGGGCCGTGCTTCCCTGGCGGGGGCTCTGGCTCACACTGCTTTCCGTGGGGAAACACTGTGTGCGCCAAGTGTCTCCTGGGTGCAGAAGATCTCTCCCCAGCGCCGGAGGTGCGGGGAACCCTCTCTGGACACAGAGCAGTGTTCTAGGCAGGCCTCCCGGGCTGGGAGAGCCTCCACTGCCCCAACTGTCCAACGGCCTCAGGACCACACTTCTAGGGAGTGTGGGTCTGACAGGCAGGGCGGCCTGAGGGAGGAACGTGGATGGCAGGCCCAAGCCACTGCGCTGAGCATTGCCCCTGGAAGTCCCAGCTGCAGGCTCTCTGCTCCACGCCCAAGCTGGAGTGAGCCTGGACCCTGGCCTGCAGACCCAGGCTTGCCCTGGGCACTGCTAGGGCGGGACCCATCCCAGGCTCAGCCAGGCCTCCCTAGGGCTTGTGCTGGCCTAGGCCCCTGCCAGCCAGCAGGAGCTGGACGGAACACAGTTCATTGGAGAAGGCCCCAGGGTGTTGCCGGTGTGTCTCTTGCACTGCTCGGAAGAAGCTGCAGGTCCACAGGCTGTGTGTGCACGTGGCCACTGGGGCCTGAGGAGAGAAGAGGCATGAGCCCCCTTGCAAGCGGGACTCCTGCCACCTCGGAGTTGCCTGCCACACACCCCCCTGCTGCCTGCGCTGTCTTCCCTGCTGGCAGGCCTCTGGGTGCCCCGGCCAGTCTATGCCAAGGAAGCAAGGTGCTTGCTCTCCCCTTGCTGGAAGCTCCTCCTACAGCCTTCTGGACCAGGGGACACATGCCCCCTGGGCCAGCAGCCTGCAAGGAAGCTGCAGCTGAGCCATCCAGGAAGGCCCGCAGTAGTAGGCAGGAAGCCCCCTGCTAAGGACAGCTTTGCCACGCCAAACCTTGGAGGAGCTCATGGAGGCCCGGGCCTGCAGCGTTTTCCACGGGAGAGCACTGGGTTGCCCAAAGCCTCCCCTGCGGCTTCGGAGCACCCTCCAGCCCCCACGCCCTGGCAACCCACTCTGTTGCTGGAGGGAAGTTCCAAGCAGGGCGCTCTCGCTTGGGGAGCCAGGGTGCCTCCTGCTTGGAGAGTTGCTCAGGAACTCCTGTGGAGCGAGGCTTCCCCTCCCATGCTTGGCGGCCAGCAGATGGTGTCCTCGCTCCACCGAAAAACTCGCTGCTTTGAATTCAGCCCTGGATCTCCTAGCTGACCTCTCTGCCCCAAGCAGCAACTCCAGCGTGCACCCAGCCCCCAACAAGGAGAGTGCCTTTCCTGAGCGCTGCTATGCCATGGCAGCTCCGGGAAGGCCTCCTAGGGCCTCCTCTCCCCTCACACCGTCGTGTCATTCAGCCCACCCGGGGAGCAAAGGGCCCCCTGGGCAGGGCTCAGGGTGCAGCCCGTGTGTGGTTTCACGGCTGGGAAAGGGGAGATCCTGAAGCTGGCTGCCCGCTTGTGAATGGGGCCGGAGGGCAAGAGCCGGCATTCGTTTCGTGGGAAGCGGGAGATCGGGGGTCTCCAAGCTGCACGCAGATCCCCTCCCTGGCTGCCCCTCTTGCTGCTTCCCGGCTGCCAAGCCTCTCTTCCCCACGCGTGCGTCTCACCGAAAGGAGCAGGCTGCTTGCCATTCCTGGCAAGGGCCTCGTCCCACAGGCCCCGTTGCCTCCAAGGGGAGTGCACATTGACCCAGAGCCTCCAGAGGAGCTGCAGTCTCTCCAGCCACAGAGGCCTTGCAGCTGAGCCCAGGACAGCCTGCTGCGTGGAGGGCTTCGATGGGAGAGGGCCGTGCTTCCCTGGCGGGGGCTCTGGCTCACACTGCTTTCCGTGGGGAAACACTGTGTGCGCCAAGTGTCTCCTGGGTGCAGAAGATCTCTCCCCAGCGCCGGAGGTGCGGGGAACCCTCTCTGGACACAGAGCAGTGTTCTAGGCAGGCCTCCCGGGCTGGGAGAGCCTCCACTGCCCCAACTGTCCAACGGCCTCAGGACCACACTTCTAGGGAGTGTGGGTCTGACAGGCAGGGCGGCCTGAGGGAGGAACGTGGATGGCAGGCCCAAGCCACTGCGCTGAGCATTGCCCCTGGAAGTCCCAGCTGCAGGCTCTCTGCTCCACGCCCAAGCTGGAGTGAGCCTGGACCCTGGCCTGCAGACCCAGGCTTGCCCTGGGCACTGCTAGGGCGGGACCCATCCCAGGCTCAGCCAGGCCTCCCTAGGGCTTGTGCTGGCCTAGGCCCCTGCCAGCCAGCAGGAGCTGGACGGAACACAGTTCATTGGAGAAGGCCCCAGGGTGTTGCCGGTGTGTCTCTTGCACTGCTCGGAAGAAGCTGCAGGTCCACAGGCTGTGTGTGCACGGGGCCACTGGGGCCTGAGGAGAGAAGAGGCATGAGCCCCCTTGCAAGCGGGACTCCTGCCACCTCGGAGTTGCCTGCCACACACCCCCCTGCTGCCTGCGCTGTCTTCCCTGCTGGCAGGCCTCTGGGTGCCCCGGCCAGTCTATGCCAAGGAAGCAAGGTGCTTGCTCTCCCCTTGCTGGAAGCTCCTCCTACAGCCTTCTGGACCAGGGGACACATGCCCCCTGGACCAGCAGCCTGCAAGGAAGCTGCAGCTGAGCCATCCAGGAAGGCCCGCAGTAGTAGGCAGGAAGCCCCCTGCTAAGGACAGCTTTGCCACGCCAAACCTTGGAGGAGCTCACGGAGGCCCGGGCCTGCAGCGTTTTCCACGGGAGAGCACTGGGTTGCCCAAAGCCTCCCCTGCGGCTTCGGAGCACCCTCCAGCCCCCACGCCCTGGCAACCCACTCTGTTGCCGGAGGGAAGTTCCAAGCAGGGCGCTCTCGCTTGGGGAGCCAGGGTGCCTCCTGCTTGGAGAGTTGCTCAGGAACTCCTGTGGAGCGAGGCTTCCCCTCCCATGCTTGGCGGCCAGCAGATGGTGTCCTCGCTCCACCGAAAAACTCGCTGCTTTGAATTCAGCCCTGGATCTCCTAGCTGACCTCTCTGCCCCAAGCAGCAACTCCAGCGTGCACCCAGCCCCCAACAAGGAGAGTGCCTTTCCTGAGCGCTGCTATGCCATGGCAGCTCCGGGAAGGCCTCCTAGGGCCTCCTCTCCCCTCACACCGTCGTGTCATTCAGCCCACCCGGGGAGCAAAGGGCCCCCTGGGCAGGGCTCAGGGTGCAGCCCGTGTGTGGTTTCACGGCTGGGAAAGGGGAGATCCTGAAGCTGGCTGCCCGCTTGTGAATGGGGCCGGAGGGCAAGAGCCGGCATTCGTTTCGTGGGAAGCGGGAGATCGGGGGTCTCCAAGCTGCACGCAGATCCCCTCCCTGGCTGCCCCTCTTGCTGCTTCCCGGCTGCCAAGCCTCTCTTCCCCACGCGTGCGTCTCACCGAAAGGAGCAGGCTGCTTGCCATTCCTGGCAAGGGCCTCGTCCCACAGGCCCCGTTGCCTCCAAGGGGAGTGCACATTGACCCAGAGCCTCCAGAGGAGCTGCAGTCTCTCCAGCCACAGAGGCCTTGCAGCTGAGCCCAGGACAGCCTGCTGCGTGGAGGGCTTCGATGGGAGAGGGCCGTGCTTCCCTGGCGGGGGCTCTGGCTCACACTGCTTTCCGTGGGGAAACACTGTGTGCGCCAAGTGTCTCCTGGGTGCAGAAGATCTCTCCCCAGCGCCGGAGGTGCGGGGAACCCTCTCTGGACACAGAGCAGTGTTCTAGGCAGGCCTCCCGGGCTGGGAGAGCCTCCACTGCCCCAACTGTCCAACGGCCTCAGGACCACACTTCTAGGGAGTGTGGGTCTGACAGGCAGGGCGGCCTGAGGGAGGAACGTGGATGGCAGGCCCAAGCCACTGCGCTGAGCATTGCCCCTGGAAGTCCCAGCTGCAGGCTCTCTGCTCCACGCCCAAGCTGGAGTGAGCCTGGACCCTGGCCTGCAGACCCAGGCTTGCCCTGGGCACTGCTAGGGCGGGACCCATCCCAGGCTCAGCCAGGCCTCCCTAGGGCTTGTGCTGGCCTAGGCCCCTGCCAGCCAGCAGGAGCTGGACGGAACACAGTTCATTGGAGAAGGCCCCAGGGTGTTGCCGGTGTGTCTCTTGCACTGCTCGGAAGAAGCTGCAGGTCCACAGGCTGTGTGTGCACGTGGCCACTGGGGCCTGAGGAGAGAAGAGGCATGAGCCCCCTTGCAAGCGGGACTCCTGCCACCTCGGAGTTGCCTGCCACACACCCCCCTGCTGCCTGCGCTGTCTTCCCTGCTGGCAGGCCTCTGGGTGCCCCGGCCAGTCTATGCCAAGGAAGCAAGGTGCTTGCTCTCCCCTTGCTGGAAGCTCCTCCTACAGCCTTCTGGACCAGGGGACACATGCCCCCTGGGCCAGCAGCCTGCAAGGAAGCTGCAGCTGAGCCATCCAGGAAGGCCCGCAGTAGTAGGCAGGAAGCCCCCTGCTAAGGACAGCTTTGCCACGCCAAACCTTGGAGGAGCTCATGGAGGCCCGGGCCTGCAGCGTTTTCCACGGGAGAGCACTGGGTTGCCCAAAGCCTCCCCTGCGGCTTCGGAGCACCCTCCAGCCCCCACGCCCTGGCAACCCACTCTGTTGCTGGAGGGAAGTTCCAAGCAGGGCGCTCTCGCTTGGGGAGCCAGGGTGCCTCCTGCTTGGAGAGTTGCTCAGGAACTCCTGTGGAGCGAGGCTTCCCCTCCCATGCTTGGCGGCCAGCAGATGGTGTCCTCGCTCCACCGAAAAACTCGCTGCTTTGAATTCAGCCCTGGATCTCCTAGCTGACCTCTCTGCCCCAAGCAGCAACTCCAGCGTGCACCCAGCCCCCAACAAGGAGAGTGCCTTTCCTGAGCGCTGCTATGCCATGGCAGCTCCGGGAAGGCCTCCTAGGGCCTCCTCTCCCCTCACACCGTCGTGTCATTCAGCCCACCCGGGGAGCAAAGGGCCCCCTGGGCAGGGCTCAGGGTGCAGCCCGTGTGTGGTTTCACGGCTGGGAAAGGGGAGATCCTGAAGCTGGCTGCCCGCTTGTGAATGGGGCCGGAGGGCAAGAGCCGGCATTCGTTTCGTGGGAAGCGGGAGATCGGGGGTCTCCAAGCTGCACGCAGATCCCCTCCCTGGCTGCCCCTCTTGCTGCTTCCCGGCTGCCAAGCCTCTCTTCCCCACGCGTGCGTCTCACCGAAAGGAGCAGGCTGCTTGCCATTCCTGGCAAGGGCCTCGTCCCACAGGCCCCGTTGCCTCCAAGGGGAGTGCACATTGACCCAGAGCCTCCAGAGGAGCTGCAGTCTCTCCAGCCACAGAGGCCTTGCAGCTGAGCCCAGGACAGCCTGCTGCGTGGAGGGCTTCGATGGGAGAGGGCCGTGCTTCCCTGGCGGGGGCTCTGGCTCACACTGCTTTCCGTGGGGAAACACTGTGTGCGCCAAGTGTCTCCTGGGTGCAGAAGATCTCTCCCCAGCGCCGGAGGTGCGGGGAACCCTCTCTGGACACAGAGCAGTGTTCTAGGCAGGCCTCCCGGGCTGGGAGAGCCTCCACTGCCCCAACTGTCCAACGGCCTCAGGACCACACTTCTAGGGAGTGTGGGTCTGACAGGCAGGGCGGCCTGAGGGAGGAACGTGGATGGCAGGCCCAAGCCACTGCGCTGAGCATTGCCCCTGGAAGTCCCAGCTGCAGGCTCTCTGCTCCACGCCCAAGCTGGAGTGAGCCTGGACCCTGGCCTGCAGACCCAGGCTTGCCCTGGGCACTGCTAGGGCGGGACCCATCCCAGGCTCAGCCAGGCCTCCCTAGGGCTTGTGCTGGCCTAGGCCCCTGCCAGCCAGCAGGAGCTGGACGGAACACAGTTCATTGGAGAAGGCCCCAGGGTGTTGCCGGTGTGTCTCTTGCACTGCTCGGAAGAAGCTGCAGGTCCACAGGCTGTGTGTGCACGTGGCCACTGGGGCCTGAGGAGAGAAGAGGCATGAGCCCCCTTGCAAGCGGGACTCCTGCCACCTCGGAGTTGCCTGCCACACACCCCCCTGCTGCCTGCGCTGTCTTCCCTGCTGGCAGGCCTCTGGGTGCCCCGGCCAGTCTATGCCAAGGAAGCAAGGTGCTTGCTCTCCCCTTGCTGGAAGCTCCTCCTACAGCCTTCTGGACCAGGGGACACATGCCCCCTGGACCAGCAGCCTGCAAGGAAGCTGCAGCTGAGCCATCCAGGAAGGCCCGCAGTAGTAGGCAGGAAGCCCCCTGCTAAGGACAGCTTTGCCACGCCAAACCTTGGAGGAGCTCACGGAGGCCCGGGCCTGCAGCGTTTTCCACGGGAGAGCACTGGGTTGCCCAAAGCCTCCCCTGCGGCTTCGGAGCACCCTCCAGCCCCCACGCCCTGGCAACCCACTCTGTTGCCGGAGGGAAGTTCCAAGCAGGGCGCTCTCGCTTGGGGAGCCAGGGTGCCTCCTGCTTGGAGAGTTGCTCAGGAACTCCTGTGGAGCGAGGCTTCCCCTCCCATGCTTGGCGGCCAGCAGATGGTGTCCTCGCTCCACCGAAAAACTCGCTGCTTTGAATTCAGCCCTGGATCTCCTAGCTGACCTCTCTGCCCCAAGCAGCAACTCCAGCGTGCACCCAGCCCCCAACAAGGAGAGTGCCTTTCCTGAGCGCTGCTATGCCATGGCAGCTCCGGGAAGGCCTCCTAGGGCCTCCTCTCCCCTCACACCGTCGTGTCATTCAGCCCACCCGGGGAGCAAAGGGCCCCCTGGGCAGGGCTCAGGGTGCAGCCCGTGTGTGGTTTCACGGCTGGGAAAGGGGAGATCCTGAAGCTGGCTGCCCGCTTGTGAATGGGGCCGGAGGGCAAGAGCCGGCATTCGTTTCGTGGGAAGCGGGAGATCGGGGGTCTCCAAGCTGCACGCAGATCCCCTCCCTGGCTGCCCCTCTTGCTGCTTCCCGGCTGCCAAGCCTCTCTTCCCCACGCGTGCGTCTCACCGAAAGGAGCAGGCTGCTTGCCATTCCTGGCAAGGGCCTCGTCCCACAGGCCCCGTTGCCTCCAAGGGGAGTGCACATTGACCCAGAGCCTCCAGAGGAGCTGCAGTCTCTCCAGCCACAGAGGCCTTGCAGCTGAGCCCAGGACAGCCTGCTGCGTGGAGGGCTTCGATGGGAGAGGGCCGTGCTTCCCTGGCGGGGGCTCTGGCTCACACTGCTTTCCGTGGGGAAACACTGTGTGCGCCAAGTGTCTCCTGGGTGCAGAAGATCTCTCCCCAGCGCCGGAGGTGCGGGGAACCCTCTCTGGACACAGAGCAGTGTTCTAGGCAGGCCTCCCGGGCTGGGAGAGCCTCCACTGCCCCAACTGTCCAACGGCCTCAGGACCACACTTCTAGGGAGTGTGGGTCTGACAGGCAGGGCGGCCTGAGGGAGGAACGTGGATGGCAGGCCCAAGCCACTGCGCTGAGCATTGCCCCTGGAAGTCCCAGCTGCAGGCTCTCTGCTCCACGCCCAAGCTGGAGTGAGCCTGGACCCTGGCCTGCAGACCCAGGCTTGCCCTGGGCACTGCTAGGGCGGGACCCATCCCAGGCTCAGCCAGGCCTCCCTAGGGCTTGTGCTGGCCTAGGCCCCTGCCAGCCAGCAGGAGCTGGACGGAACACAGTTCATTGGAGAAGGCCCCAGGGTGTTGCCGGTGTGTCTCTTGCACTGCTCGGAAGAAGCTGCAGGTCCACAGGCTGTGTGTGCACGTGGCCACTGGGGCCTGAGGAGAGAAGAGGCATGAGCCCCCTTGCAAGCGGGACTCCTGCCACCTCGGAGTTGCCTGCCACACACCCCCCTGCTGCCTGCGCTGTCTTCCCTGCTGGCAGGCCTCTGGGTGCCCCGGCCAGTCTATGCCAAGGAAGCAAGGTGCTTGCTCTCCCCTTGCTGGAAGCTCCTCCTACAGCCTTCTGGACCAGGGGACACATGCCCCCTGGACCAGCAGCCTGCAAGGAAGCTGCAGCTGAGCCATCCAGGAAGGCCCGCAGTAGTAGGCAGGAAGCCCCCTGCTAAGGACAGCTTTGCCACGCCAAACCTTGGAGGAGCTCACGGAGGCCCGGGCCTGCAGCGTTTTCCACGGGAGAGCACTGGGTTGCCCAAAGCCTCCCCTGCGGCTTCGGAGCACCCTCCAGCCCCCACGCCCTGGCAACCCACTCTGTTGCCGGAGGGAAGTTCCAAGCAGGGCGCTCTCGCTTGGGGAGCCAGGGTGCCTCCTGCTTGGAGAGTTGCTCAGGAACTCCTGTGGAGCGAGGCTTCCCCTCCCATGCTTGGCGGCCAGCAGATGGTGTCCTCGCTCCACCGAAAAACTCGCTGCTTTGAATTCAGCCCTGGATCTCCTAGCTGACCTCTCTGCCCCAAGCAGCAACTCCAGCGTGCACCCAGCCCCCAACAAGGAGAGTGCCTTTCCTGAGCGCTGCTATGCCATGGCAGCTCCGGGAAGGCCTCCTAGGGCCTCCTCTCCCCTCACACCGTCGTGTCATTCAGCCCACCCGGGGAGCAAAGGGCCCCCTGGGCAGGGCTCAGGGTGCAGCCCGTGTGTGGTTTCATGGCTGGGAAAGGGGAGATCCTGAAGCTGGCTGCCCGCTTGTGAATGGGGCCGGAGGGCAAGAGCCGGCATTCGTTTCGTGGGAAGCGGGAGATCGGGGGTCTCCAAGCTGCACGCAGATCCCCTCCCTGGCTGCCCCTCTTGCTGCTTCCCGGCTGCCAAGCCTCTCTTCCCCACGCGTGCGTCTCACCGAAAGGAGCAGGCTGCTTGCCATTCCTGGCAAGGGCCTCGTCCCACAGGCCCCGTTGCCTCCAAGGGGAGTGCACATTGACCCAGAGCCTCCAGAGGAGCTGCAGTCTCTCCAGCCACAGAGGCCTTGCAGCTGAGCCCAGGACAGCCTGCTGCGTGGAGGGCTTCGATGGGAGAGGGCCGTGCTTCCCTGGCGGGGGCTCTGGCTCACACTGCTTTCCGTGGGGAAACACTGTGTGCGCCAAGTGTCTCCTGGGTGCAGAAGATCTCTCCCCAGCGCCGGAGGTGCGGGGAACCCTCTCTGGACACAGAGCAGTGTTCTAGGCAGGCCTCCCGGGCTGGGAGAGCCTCCACTGCCCCAACTGTCCAACGGCCTCAGGACCACACTTCTAGGGAGTGTGGGTCTGACAGGCAGGGCGGCCTGAGGGAGGAACGTGGATGGCAGGCCCAAGCCACTGCGCTGAGCATTGCCCCTGGAAGTCCCAGCTGCAGGCTCTCTGCTCCACGCCCAAGCTGGAGTGAGCCTGGACCCTGGCCTGCAGACCCAGGCTTGCCCTGGGCACTGCTAGGGCGGGACCCATCCCAGGCTCAGCCAGGCCTCCCTAGGGCTTGTGCTGGCCTAGGCCCCTGCCAGCCAGCAGGAGCTGGACGGAACACAGTTCATTGGAGAAGGCCCCAGGGTGTTGCCGGTGTGTCTCTTGCACTGCTCGGAAGAAGCTGCAGGTCCACAGGCTGTGTGTGCATGGGGCCACTGGGGCCTGAGGAGAGAAGAGGCATGAGCCCCCTTGCAAGCGGGACTCCTGCCACCTCGGAGTTGCCTGCCACACACCCCCCTGCTGCCTGCGCTGTCTTCCCTGCTGGCAGGCCTCTGGGTGCCCCGGCCAGTCTATGCCAAGGAAGCAAGGTGCTTGCTCTCCCCTTGCTGGAAGCTCCTCCTACAGCCTTCTGGACCAGGGGACACATGCCCCCTGGACCAGCAGCCTGCAAGGAAGCTGCAGCTTAGCCATCCAGGAAGGCCCGCAGTAGTAGGCAGGAAGCCCCCTGCTAAGGACAGCTTTGCCACGCCAAACCTTGGAGGAGCTCATGGAGGCCCGGGCCTGCAGCGTTTTCCACGGGAGAGCACTGGGTTGCCCAAAGCCTCCCCTGCGGCTTCGGAGCACCCTCCAGCCCCCACGCCCTGGCAACCCACTCTGTTGCCGGAGGGAAGTTCCAAGCAGGGCGCTCTCGCTTGGGGAGCCAGGGTGCCTCCTGCTTGGAGAGTTGCTCAGGAACTCCTGTGGAGCGAGGCTTCCCCTCCCATGCTTGGCGGCCAGCAGATGGTGTCCTCGCTCCACCGAAAAACTCGCTGCTTTGAATTCAGCCCTGGATCTCCTAGCTGACCTCTCTGCCCCAAGCAGCAACTCCAGCGTGCACCCAGCCCCCAACAAGGAGAGTGCCTTTCCTGAGCGCTGCTATGCCATGGCAGCTCCGGGAAGGCCTCCTAGGGCCTCCTCTCCCCTCACACCGTCGTGTCATTCAGCCCACCCGGGGAGCAAAGGGCCCCCTGGGCAGGGCTCAGGGTGCAGCCCGTGTGTGGTTTCATGGCTGGGAAAGGGGAGATCCTGAAGCTGGCTGCCCGCTTGTGAATGGGGCCGGAGGGCAAGAGCCGGCATTCGTTTCGTGGGAAGCGGGAGATCGGGGGTCTCCAAGCTGCACGCAGATCCCCTCCCTGGCTGCCCCTCTTGCTGCTTCCCGGCTGCCAAGCCTCTCTTCCCCACGCGTGCGTCTCACCGAAAGGAGCAGGCTGCTTGCCATTCCTGGCAAGGGCCTCGTCCCACAGGCCCCGTTGCCTCCAAGGGGAGTGCACATTGACCCAGAGCCTCCAGAGGAGCTGCAGTCTCTCCAGCCACAGAGGCCTTGCAGCTGAGCCCAGGACAGCCTGCTGCGTGGAGGGCTTCGATGGGAGAGGGCCGTGCTTCCCTGGCGGGGGCTCTGGCTCACACTGCTTTCCGTGGGGAAACACTGTGTGCGCCAAGTGTCTCCTGGGTGCAGAAGATCTCTCCCCAGCGCCGGAGGTGCGGGGAACCCTCTCTGGACACAGAGCAGTGTTCTAGGCAGGCCTCCCGGGCTGGGAGAGCCTCCACTGCCCCAACTGTCCAACGGCCTCAGGACCACACTTCTAGGGAGTGTGGGTCTGAGAGGCAGGGCGGCCTGAGGGAGGAACGTGGATGGCAGGCCCAAGCCACTGCGCTGAGCATTGCCCCTGGAAGTCCCAGCTGCAGGCTCTCTGCTCCACGCCCAAGCTGGAGTGAGCCTGGACCCTGGCCTGCAGACCCAGGCTTGCCCTGGGCACTGCTAGGGCGGGACCCATCCCAGGCTCAGCCAGGCCTCCCTAGGGCTTGTGCTGGCCTAGGCCCCTGCCAGCCAGCAGGAGCTGGACGGAACACAGTTCATTGGAGAAGGCCCCAGGGTGTTGCCGGTGTGTCTCTTGCACTGCTCGGAAGAAGCTGCAGGTCCACAGGCTGTGTGTGCACGGGGCCACTGGGGCCTGAGGAGAGAAGAGGCATGAGCCCCCTTGCAAGCGGGACTCCTGCCACCTCGGAGTTGCCTGCCACACACCCCCCTGCTGCCTGCGCTGTCTTCCCTGCTGGCAGGCCTCTGGGTGCCCCGGCCAGTCTATGCCAAGGAAGCAAGGTGCTTGCTCTCCCCTTGCTGGAAGCTCCTCCTACAGCCTTCTGGACCAGGGGACACATGCCCCCTGGACCAGCAGCCTGCAAGGAAGCTGCAGCTTAGCCATCCAGGAAGGCCCGCAGTAGTAGGCAGGAAGCCCCCTGCTAAGGACAGCTTTGCCACGCCAAACCTTGGAGGAGCTCATGGAGGCCCGGGCCTGCAGCGTTTTCCACGGGAGAGCACTGGGTTGCCCAAAGCCTCCCCTGCGGCTTCGGAGCACCCTCCAGCCCCCACGCCCTGGCAACCCACTCTGTTGCCGGAGGGAAGTTCCAAGCAGGGCGCTCTCGCTTGGGGAGCCAGGGTGCCTCCTGCTTGGAGAGTTGCTCAGGAACTCCTGTGGAGCGAGGCTTCCCCTCCCATGCTTGGCGGCCAGCAGATGGTGTCCTCGCTCCACCGAAAAACTCGCTGCTTTGAATTCAGCCCTGGATCTCCTAGCTGACCTCTCTGCCCCAAGCAGCAACTCCAGCGTGCACCCAGCCCCCAACAAGGAGAGTGCCTTTCCTGAGCGCTGCTATGCCATGGCAGCTCCGGGAAGGCCTCCTAGGGCCTCCTCTCCCCTCACACCGTCGTGTCATTCAGCCCACCCGGGGAGCAAAGGGCCCCCTGGGCAGGGCTCAGGGTGCAGCCCGTGTGTGGTTTCATGGCTGGGAAAGGGGAGATCCTGAAGCTGGCTGCCCGCTTGTGAATGGGGCCGGAGGGCAAGAGCCGGCATTCGTTTCGTGGGAAGCGGGAGATCGGGGGTCTCCAAGCTGCACGCAGATCCCCTCCCTGGCTGCCCCTCTTGCTGCTTCCCGGCTGCCAAGCCTCTCTTCCCCACGCGTGCGTCTCACCGAAAGGAGCAGGCTGCTTGCCATTCCTGGCAAGGGCCTCGTCCCACAGGCCCCGTTGCCTCCAAGGGGAGTGCACATTGACCCAGAGCCTCCAGAGGAGCTGCAGTCTCTCCAGCCACAGAGGCCTTGCAGCTGAGCCCAGGACAGCCTGCTGCGTGGAGGGCTTCGATGGGAGAGGGCCGTGCTTCCCTGGCGGGGGCTCTGGCTCACACTGCTTTCCGTGGGGAAACACTGTGTGCGCCAAGTGTCTCCTGGGTGCAGAAGATCTCTCCCCAGCGCCGGAGGTGCGGGGAACCCTCTCTGGACACAGAGCAGTGTTCTAGGCAGGCCTCCCGGGCTGGGAGAGCCTCCACTGCCCCAACTGTCCAACGGCCTCAGGACCACACTTCTAGGGAGTGTGGGTCTGAGAGGCAGGGTGGCCTGAGGGAGGAACGTGGATGGCAGGCCCAAGCCACTGCGCTGAGCATTGCCCCTGGAAGTCCCAGCTGCAGGCTCTCTGCTCCACGCCCAAGCTGGAGTGAGCCTGGACCCTGGCCTGCAGACCCAGGCTTGCCCTGGGCACTGCTAGGGCGGGACCCATCCCAGGCTCAGCCAGGCCTCCCTAGGGCTTGTGCTGGCCTAGGCCCCTGCCAGCCAGCAGGAGCTGGACGGAACACAGTTCATTGGAGAAGGCCCCAGGGTGTTGCCGGTGTGTCTCTTGCACTGCTCGGAAGAAGCTGCAGGTCCACAGGCTGTGTGTGCACGGGGCCACTGGGGCCTGAGGAGAGAAGAGGCATGAGCCCCCTTGCAAGCGGGACTCCTGCCACCTCGGAGTTGCCTGCCACACACCCCCCTGCTGCCTGCGCTGTCTTCCCTGCTGGCAGGCCTCTGGGTGCCCCGGCCAGTCTATGCCAAGGAAGCAAGGTGCTTGCTCTCCCCTTGCTGGAAGCTCCTCCTACAGCCTTCTGGACCAGGGGACACATGCCCCCTGGACCAGCAGCCTGCAAGGAAGCTGCAGCTTAGCCATCCAGGAAGGCCCGCAGTAGTAGGCAGGAAGCCCCCTGCTAAGGACAGCTTTGCCACGCCAAACCTTGGAGGAGCTCATGGAGGCCCGGGCCTGCAGCGTTTTCCACGGGAGAGCACTGGGTTGCCCAAAGCCTCCCCTGCGGCTTCGGAGCACCCTCCAGCCCCCACGCCCTGGCAACCCACTCTGTTGCCGGAGGGAAGTTCCAAGCAGGGCGCTCTCGCTTGGGGAGCCAGGGTGCCTCCTGCTTGGAGAGTTGCTCAGGAACTCCTGTGGAGCGAGGCTTCCCCTCCCATGCTTGGCGGCCAGCAGATGGTGTCCTCGCTCCACCGAAAAACTCGCTGCTTTGAATTCAGCCCTGGATCTCCTAGCTGACCTCTCTGCCCCAAGCAGCAACTCCAGCGTGCACCCAGCCCCCAACAAGGAGAGTGCCTTTCCTGAGCGCTGCTATGCCATGGCAGCTCCGGGAAGGCCTCCTAGGGCCTCCTCTCCCCTCACACCGTCGTGTCATTCAGCCCACCCGGGGAGCAAAGGGCCCCCTGGGCAGGGCTCAGGGTGCAGCCCGTGTGTGGTTTCATGGCTGGGAAAGGGGAGATCCTGAAGCTGGCTGCCCGCTTGTGAATGGGGCCGGAGGGCAAGAGCCGGCATTCGTTTCGTGGGAAGCGGGAGATCGGGGGTCTCCAAGCTGCACGCAGATCCCCTCCCTGGCTGCCCCTCTTGCTGCTTCCCGGCTGCCAAGCCTCTCTTCCCCACGCGTGCGTCTCACCGAAAGGAGCAGGCTGCTTGCCATTCCTGGCAAGGGCCTCGTCCCACAGGCCCCGTTGCCTCCAAGGGGAGTGCACATTGACCCAGAGCCTCCAGAGGAGCTGCAGTCTCTCCAGCCACAGAGGCCTTGCAGCTGAGCCCAGGACAGCCTGCTGCGTGGAGGGCTTCGATGGGAGAGGGCCGTGCTTCCCTGGCGGGGGCTCTGGCTCACACTGCTTTCCGTGGGGAAACACTGTGTGCGCCAAGTGTCTCCTGGGTGCAGAAGATCTCTCCCCAGCGCCGGAGGTGCGGGGAACCCTCTCTGGACACAGAGCAGTGTTCTAGGCAGGCCTCCCGGGCTGGGAGAGCCTCCACTGCCCCAACTGTCCAACGGCCTCAGGACCACACTTCTAGGGAGTGTGGGTCTGACAGGCAGGGCGGCCTGAGGGAGGAACGTGGATGGCAGGCCCAAGCCACTGCGCTGAGCATTGCCCCTGGAAGTCCCAGCTGCAGGCTCTCTGCTCCACGCCCAAGCTGGAGTGAGCCTGGACCCTGGCCTGCAGACCCAGGCTTGCCCTGGGCACTGCTAGGGCGGGACCCATCCCAGGCTCAGCCAGGCCTCCCTAGGGCTTGTGCTGGCCTAGGCCCCTGCCAGCCAGCAGGAGCTGGACGGAACACAGTTCATTGGAGAAGGCCCCAGGGTGTTGCCGGTGTGTCTCTTGCACTGCTCGGAAGAAGCTGCAGGTCCACAGGCTGTGTGTGCACGGGGCCACTGGGGCCTGAGGAGAGAAGAGGCATGAGCCCCCTTGCAAGCGGGACTCCTGCCACCTCGGAGTTGCCTGCCACACACCCCCCTGCTGCCTGCGCTGTCTTCCCTGCTGGCAGGCCTCTGGGTGCCCCGGCCAGTCTATGCCAAGGAAGCAAGGTGCTTGCTCTCCCCTTGCTGGAAGCTCCTCCTACAGCCTTCTGGACCAGGGGACACATGCCCCCTGGACCAGCAGCCTGCAAGGAAGCTGCAGCTTAGCCATCCAGGAAGGCCCGCAGTAGTAGGCAGGAAGCCCCCTGCTAAGGACAGCTTTGCCACGCCAAACCTTGGAGGAGCTCATGGAGGCCCGGGCCTGCAGCGTTTTCCACGGGAGAGCACTGGGTTGCCCAAAGCCTCCCCTGCGGCTTCGGAGCACCCTCCAGCCCCCACGCCCTGGCAACCCACTCTGTTGCCGGAGGGAAGTTCCAAGCAGGGCGCTCTCGCTTGGGGAGCCAGGGTGCCTCCTGCTTGGAGAGTTGCTCAGGAACTCCTGTGGAGCGAGGCTTCCCCTCCCATGCTTGGCGGCCAGCAGATGGTGTCCTCGCTCCACCGAAAAACTCGCTGCTTTGAATTCAGCCCTGGATCTCCTAGCTGACCTCTCTGCCCCAAGCAGCAACTCCAGCGTGCACCCAGCCCCCAACAAGGAGAGTGCCTTTCCTGAGCGCTGCTATGCCATGGCAGCTCCGGGAAGGCCTCCTAGGGCCTCCTCTCCCCTCACACCGTCGTGTCATTCAGCCCACCCGGGGAGCAAAGGGCCCCCTGGGCAGGGCTCAGGGTGCAGCCCGTGTGTGGTTTCATGGCTGGGAAAGGGGAGATCCTGAAGCTGGCTGCCCGCTTGTGAATGGGGCCGGAGGGCAAGAGCCGGCATTCGTTTCGTGGGAAGCGGGAGATCGGGGGTCTCCAAGCTGCACGCAGATCCCCTCCCTGGCTGCCCCTCTTGCTGCTTCCCGGCTGCCAAGCCTCTCTTCCCCACGCGTGCGTCTCACCGAAAGGAGCAGGCTGCTTGCCATTCCTGGCAAGGGCCTCGTCCCACAGGCCCCGTTGCCTCCAAGGGGAGTGCACATTGACCCAGAGCCTCCAGAGGAGCTGCAGTCTCTCCAGCCACAGAGGCCTTGCAGCTGAGCCCAGGACAGCCTGCTGCGTGGAGGGCTTCGATGGGAGAGGGCCGTGCTTCCCTGGCGGGGGCTCTGGCTCACACTGCTTTCCGTGGGGAAACACTGTGTGCGCCAAGTGTCTCCTGGGTGCAGAAGATCTCTCCCCAGCGCCGGAGGTGCGGGGAACCCTCTCTGGACACAGAGCAGTGTTCTAGGCAGGCCTCCCGGGCTGGGAGAGCCTCCACTGCCCCAACTGTCCAACGGCCTCAGGACCACACTTCTAGGGAGTGTGGGTCTGACAGGCAGGGCGGCCTGAGGGAGGAACGTGGATGGCAGGCCCAAGCCACTGCGCTGAGCATTGCCCCTGGAAGTCCCAGCTGCAGGCTCTCTGCTCCACGCCCAAGCTGGAGTGAGCCTGGACCCTGGCCTGCAGACCCAGGCTTGCCCTGGGCACTGCTAGGGCGGGACCCATCCCAGGCTCAGCCAGGCCTCCCTAGGGCTTGTGCTGGCCTAGGCCCCTGCCAGCCAGCAGGAGCTGGACGGAACACAGTTCATTGGAGAAGGCCCCAGGGTGTTGCCGGTGTGTCTCTTGCACTGCTCGGAAGAAGCTGCAGGTCCACAGGCTGTGTGTGCACGGGGCCACTGGGGCCTGAGGAGAGAAGAGGCATGAGCCCCCTTGCAAGCGGGACTCCTGCCACCTCGGAGTTGCCTGCCACACACCCCCCTGCTGCCTGCGCTGTCTTCCCTGCTGGCAGGCCTCTGGGTGCCCCGGCCAGTCTATGCCAAGGAAGCAAGGTGCTTGCTCTCCCCTTGCTGGAAGCTCCTCCTACAGCCTTCTGGACCAGGGGACACATGCCCCCTGGACCAGCAGCCTGCAAGGAAGCTGCAGCTTAGCCATCCAGGAAGGCCCGCAGTAGTAGGCAGGAAGCCCCCTGCTAAGGACAGCTTTGCCACGCCAAACCTTGGAGGAGCTCATGGAGGCCCGGGCCTGCAGCGTTTTCCACGGGAGAGCACTGGGTTGCCCAAAGCCTCCCCTGCGGCTTCGGAGCACCCTCCAGCCCCCACGCCCTGGCAACCCACTCTGTTGCCGGAGGGAAGTTCCAAGCAGGGCGCTCTCGCTTGGGGAGCCAGGGTGCCTCCTGCTTGGAGAGTTGCTCAGGAACTCCTGTGGAGCGAGGCTTCCCCTCCCATGCTTGGCGGCCAGCAGATGGTGTCCTCGCTCCACCGAAAAACTCGCTGCTTTGAATTCAGCCCTGGATCTCCTAGCTGACCTCTCTGCCCCAAGCAGCAACTCCAGCGTGCACCCAGCCCCCAACAAGGAGAGTGCCTTTCCTGAGCGCTGCTATGCCATGGCAGCTCCGGGAAGGCCTCCTAGGGCCTCCTCTCCCCTCACACCGTCGTGTCATTCAGCCCACCCGGGGAGCAAAGGGCCCCCTGGGCAGGGCTCAGGGTGCAGCCCGTGTGTGGTTTCATGGCTGGGAAAGGGGAGATCCTGAAGCTGGCTGCCCGCTTGTGAATGGGGCCGGAGGGCAAGAGCCGGCATTCGTTTCGTGGGAAGCGGGAGATCGGGGGTCTCCAAGCTGCACGCAGATCCCCTCCCTGGCTGCCCCTCTTGCTGCTTCCCGGCTGCCAAGCCTCTCTTCCCCACGCGTGCGTCTCACCGAAAGGAGCAGGCTGCTTGCCATTCCTGGCAAGGGCCTCGTCCCACAGGCCCCGTTGCCTCCAAGGGGAGTGCACATTGACCCAGAGCCTCCAGAGGAGCTGCAGTCTCTCCAGCCACAGAGGCCTTGCAGCTGAGCCCAGGACAGCCTGCTGCGTGGAGGGCTTCGATGGGAGAGGGCCGTGCTTCCCTGGCGGGGGCTCTGGCTCACACTGCTTTCCGTGGGGAAACACTGTGTGCGCCAAGTGTCTCCTGGGTGCAGAAGATCTCTCCCCAGCGCCGGAGGTGCGGGGAACCCTCTCTGGACACAGAGCAGTGTTCTAGGCAGGCCTCCCGGGCTGGGAGAGCCTCCACTGCCCCAACTGTCCAACGGCCTCAGGACCACACTTCTAGGGAGTGTGGGTCTGACAGGCAGGGCGGCCTGAGGGAGGAACGTGGATGGCAGGCCCAAGCCACTGCGCTGAGCATTGCCCCTGGAAGTCCCAGCTGCAGGCTCTCTGCTCCACGCCCAAGCTGGAGTGAGCCTGGACCCTGGCCTGCAGACCCAGGCTTGCCCTGGGCACTGCTAGGGCGGGACCCATCCCAGGCTCAGCCAGGCCTCCCTAGGGCTTGTGCTGGCCTAGGCCCCTGCCAGCCAGCAGGAGCTGGACGGAACACAGTTCATTGGAGAAGGCCCCAGGGTGTTGCCGGTGTGTCTCTTGCACTGCTCGGAAGAAGCTGCAGGTCCACAGGCTGTGTGTGCACGGGGCCACTGGGGCCTGAGGAGAGAAGAGGCATGAGCCCCCTTGCAAGCGGGACTCCTGCCACCTCGGAGTTGCCTGCCACACACCCCCCTGCTGCCTGCGCTGTCTTCCCTGCTGGCAGGCCTCTGGGTGCCCCGGCCAGTCTATGCCAAGGAAGCAAGGTGCTTGCTCTCCCCTTGCTGGAAGCTCCTCCTACAGCCTTCTGGACCAGGGGACACATGCCCCCTGGACCAGCAGCCTGCAAGGAAGCTGCAGCTTAGCCATCCAGGAGGGCCCGCAGTAGTAGGCAGGAAGCCCCCTGCTAAGGACAGCTTTGCCACGCCAAACCTTGGAGGAGCTCATGGAGGCCCGGGCCTGCAGCGTTTTCCACGGGAGAGCACTGGGTTGCCCAAAGCCTCCCCTGCGGCTTCGGAGCACCCTCCAGCCCCCACGCCCTGGCAACCCACTCTGTTGCCGGAGGGAAGTTCCAAGCAGGGCGCTCTCGCTTGGGGAGCCAGGGTGCCTCCTGCTTGGAGAGTTGCTCAGGAACTCCTGTGGAGCGAGGCTTCCCCTCCCATGCTTGGCGGCCAGCAGATGGTGTCCTCGCTCCACCGAAAAACTCGCTGCTTTGAATTCAGCCCTGGATCTCCTAGCTGACCTCTCTGCCCCAAGCAGCAACTCCAGCGTGCACCCAGCCCCCAACAAGGAGAGTGCCTTTCCTGAGCGCTGCTATGCCATGGCAGCTCCGGGAAGGCCTCCTAGGGCCTCCTCTCCCCTCACACCGTCGTGTCATTCAGCCCACCCGGGGAGCAAAGGGCCCCCTGGGCAGGGCTCAGGGTGCAGCCCGTGTGTGGTTTCATGGCTGGGAAAGGGGAGATCCTGAAGCTGGCTGCCCGCTTGTGAATGGGGCCGGAGGGCAAGAGCCGGCATTCGTTTCGTGGGAAGCGGGAGATCGGGGGTCTCCAAGCTGCACGCAGATCCCCTCCCTGGCTGCCCCTCTTGCTGCTTCCCGGCTGCCAAGCCTCTCTTCCCCACGCGTGCGTCTCACCGAAAGGAGCAGGCTGCTTGCCATTCCTGGCAAGGGCCTCGTCCCACAGGCCCCGTTGCCTCCAAGGGGAGTGCACATTGACCCAGAGCCTCCAGAGGAGCTGCAGTCTCTCCAGCCACAGAGGCCTTGCAGCTGAGCCCAGGACAGCCTGCTGCGTGGAGGGCTTCGATGGGAGAGGGCCGTGCTTCCCTGGCGGGGGCTCTGGCTCACACTGCTTTCCGTGGGGAAACACTGTGTGCGCCAAGTGTCTCCTGGGTGCAGAAGATCTCTCCCCAGCGCCGGAGGTGCGGGGAACCCTCTCTGGACACAGAGCAGTGTTCTAGGCAGGCCTCCCGGGCTGGGAGAGCCTCCACTGCCCCAACTGTCCAACGGCCTCAGGACCACACTTCTAGGGAGTGTGGGTCTGACAGGCAGGGCGGCCTGAGGGAGGAACGTGGATGGCAGGCCCAAGCCACTGCGCTGAGCATTGCCCCTGGAAGTCCCAGCTGCAGGCTCTCTGCTCCACGCCCAAGCTGGAGTGAGCCTGGACCCTGGCCTGCAGACCCAGGCTTGCCCTGGGCACTGCTAGGGCGGGACCCATCCCAGGCTCAGCCAGGCCTCCCTAGGGCTTGTGCTGGCCTAGGCCCCTGCCAGCCAGCAGGAGCTGGACGGAACACAGTTCATTGGAGAAGGCCCCAGGGTGTTGCCGGTGTGTCTCTTGCACTGCTCGGAAGAAGCTGCAGGTCCACAGGCTGTGTGTGCACGGGGCCACTGGGGCCTGAGGAGAGAAGAGGCATGAGCCCCCTTGCAAGCGGGACTCCTGCCACCTCGGAGTTGCCTGCCACACACCCCCCTGCTGCCTGCGCTGTCTTCCCTGCTGGCAGGCCTCTGGGTGCCCCGGCCAGTCTATGCCAAGGAAGCAAGGTGCTTGCTCTCCCCTTGCTGGAAGCTCCTCCTACAGCCTTCTGGACCAGGGGACACATGCCCCCTGGACCAGCAGCCTGCAAGGAAGCTGCAGCTTAGCCATCCAGGAGGGCCCGCAGTAGTAGGCAGGAAGCCCCCTGCTAAGGACAGCTTTGCCACGCCAAACCTTGGAGGAGCTCATGGAGGCCCGGGCCTGCAGCGTTTTCCACGGGAGAGCACTGGGTTGCCCAAAGCCTCCCCTGCGGCTTCGGAGCACCCTCCAGCCCCCACGCCCTGGCAACCCACTCTGTTGCCGGAGGGAAGTTCCAAGCAGGGCGCTCTCGCTTGGGGAGCCAGGGTGCCTCCTGCTTGGAGAGTTGCTCAGGAACTCCTGTGGAGCGAGGCTTCCCCTCCCATGCTTGGCGGCCAGCAGATGGTGTCCTCGCTCCACCGAAAAACTCGCTGCTTTGAATTCAGCCCTGGATCTCCTAGCTGACCTCTCTGCCCCAAGCAGCAACTCCAGCGTGCACCCAGCCCCCAACAAGGAGAGTGCCTTTCCTGAGCGCTGCTATGCCATGGCAGCTCCGGGAAGGCCTCCTAGGGCCTCCTCTCCCCTCACACCGTCGTGTCATTCAGCCCACCCGGGGAGCAAAGGGCCCCCTGGGCAGGGCTCAGGGTGCAGCCCGTGTGTGGTTTCACGGCTGGGAAAGGGGAGATCCTGAAGCTGGCTGCCCGCTTGTGAATGGGGCCGGAGGGCAAGAGCCGGCATTCGTTTCGTGGGAAGCGGGAGATCGGGGGTCTCCAAGCTGCACGCAGATCCCCTCCCTGGCTGCCCCTCTTGCTGCTTCCCGGCTGCCAAGCCTCTCTTCCCCACGCGTGCGTCTCACCGAAAGGAGCAGGCTGCTTGCCATTCCTGGCAAGGGCCTCGTCCCACAGGCCCCGTTGCCTCCAAGGGGAGTGCACATTGACCCAGAGCCTCCAGAGGAGCTGCAGTCTCTCCAGCCACAGAGGCCTTGCAGCTGAGCCCAGGACAGCCTGCTGCGTGGAGGGCTTCGATGGGAGAGGGCCGTGCTTCCCTGGCGGGGGCTCTGGCTCACACTGCTTTCCGTGGGGAAACACTGTGTGCGCCAAGTGTCTCCTGGGTGCAGAAGATCTCTCCCCAGCGCCGGAGGTGCGGGGAACCCTCTCTGGACACAGAGCAGTGTTCTAGGCAGGCCTCCCGGGCTGGGAGAGCCTCCACTGCCCCAACTGTCCAACGGCCTCAGGACCACACTTCTAGGGAGTGTGGGTCTGACAGGCAGGGCGGCCTGAGGGAGGAACGTGGATGGCAGGCCCAAGCCACTGCGCTGAGCATTGCCCCTGGAAGTCCCAGCTGCAGGCTCTCTGCTCCACGCCCAAGCTGGAGTGAGCCTGGACCCTGGCCTGCAGACCCAGGCTTGCCCTGGGCACTGCTAGGGCGGGACCCATCCCAGGCTCAGCCAGGCCTCCCTAGGGCTTGTGCTGGCCTAGGCCCCTGCCAGCCAGCAGGAGCTGGACGGAACACAGTTCATTGGAGAAGGCCCCAGGGTGTTGCCGGTGTGTCTCTTGCACTGCTCGGAAGAAGCTGCAGGTCCACAGGCTGTGTGTGCACGGGGCCACTGGGGCCTGAGGAGAGAAGAGGCATGAGCCCCCTTGCAAGCGGGACTCCTGCCACCTCGGAGTTGCCTGCCACACACCCCCTGCTGCCTGCGCTGTCTTCCCTGCTGGCAGGCCTCTGGGTGCCCCGGCCAGTCTATGCCAAGGAAGCAAGGTGCTTGCTCTCCCCTTGCTGGAAGCTCCTCCTACAGCCTTCTGGACCAGGGGACACATGCCCCCTGGACCAGCAGCCTGCAAGGAAGCTGCAGCTTAGCCATCCAGGAAGGCCCGCAGTAGTAGGCAGGAAGCCCCCTGCTAAGGACAGCTTTGCCACGCCAAACCTTGGAGGAGCTCATGGAGGCCCGGGCCTGCAGCGTTTTCCACGGGAGAGCACTGGGTTGCCCAAAGCCTCCCCTGCGGCTTCGGAGCACCCTCCAGCCCCCACGCCCTGGCAACCCACTCTGTTGCCGGAGGGAAGTTCCAAGCAGGGCGCTCTCGCTTGGGGAGCCAGGGTGCCTCCTGCTTGGAGAGTTGCTCAGGAACTCCTGTGGAGCGAGGCTTCCCCTCCCATGCTTGGCGGCCAGCAGATGGTGTCCTCGCTCCACCGAAAAACTCGCTGCTTTGAATTCAGCCCTGGATCTCCTAGCTGACCTCTCTGCCCCAAGCAGCAACTCCAGCGTGCACCCAGCCCCCAACAAGGAGAGTGCCTTTCCTGAGCGCTGCTATGCCATGGCAGCTCCGGGAAGGCCTCCTAGGGCCTCCTCTCCCCTCACACCGTCGTGTCATTCAGCCCACCCGGGGAGCAAAGGGCCCCCTGGGCAGGGCTCAGGGTGCAGCCCGTGTGTGGTTTCATGGCTGGGAAAGGGGAGATCCTGAAGCTGGCTGCCCGCTTGTGAATGGGGCCGGAGGGCAAGAGCCGGCATTCGTTTCGTGGGAAGCGGGAGATCGGGGGTCTCCAAGCTGCACGCAGATCCCCTCCCTGGCTGCCCCTCTTGCTGCTTCCCGGCTGCCAAGCCTCTCTTCCCCACGCGTGCGTCTCACCGAAAGGAGCAGGCTGCTTGCCATTCCTGGCAAGGGCCTCGTCCCACAGGCCCCGTTGCCTCCAAGGGGAGTGCACATTGACCCAGAGCCTCCAGAGGAGCTGCAGTCTCTCCAGCCACAGAGGCCTTGCAGCTGAGCCCAGGACAGCCTGCTGCGTGGAGGGCTTCGATGGGAGAGGGCCGTGCTTCCCTGGCGGGGGCTCTGGCTCACACTGCTTTCCGTGGGGAAACACTGTGTGCGCCAAGTGTCTCCTGGGTGCAGAAGATCTCTCCCCAGCGCCGGAGGTGCGGGGAACCCTCTCTGGACACAGAGCAGTGTTCTAGGCAGGCCTCCCGGGCTGGGAGAGCCTCCACTGCCCCAACTGTCCAACGGCCTCAGGACCACACTTCTAGGGAGTGTGGGTCTGACAGGCAGGGCGGCCTGAGGGAGGAACGTGGATGGCAGGCCCAAGCCACTGCGCTGAGCATTGCCCCTGGAAGTCCCAGCTGCAGGCTCTCTGCTCCACGCCCAAGCTGGAGTGAGCCTGGACCCTGGCCTGCAGACCCAGGCTTGCCCTGGGCACTGCTAGGGCGGGACCCATCCCAGGCTCAGCCAGGCCTCCCTAGGGCTTGTGCTGGCCTAGGCCCCTGCCAGCCAGCAGGAGCTGGACGGAACACAGTTCATTGGAGAAGGCCCCAGGGTGTTGCCGGTGTGTCTCTTGCACTGCTCGGAAGAAGCTGCAGGTCCACAGGCTGTGTGTGCACGGGGCCACTGGGGCCTGAGGAGAGAAGAGGCATGAGCCCCCTTGCAAGCGGGACTCCTGCCACCTCGGAGTTGCCTGCCACACACCCCCCTGCTGCCTGCGCTGTCTTCCCTGCTGGCAGGCCTCTGGGTGCCCCGGCCAGTCTATGCCAAGGAAGCAAGGTGCTTGCTCTCCCCTTGCTGGAAGCTCCTCCTACAGCCTTCTGGACCAGGGGACACATGCCCCCTGGACCAGCAGCCTGCAAGGAAGCTGCAGCTTAGCCATCCAGGAAGGCCCGCAGTAGTAGGCAGGAAGCCCCCTGCTAAGGACAGCTTTGCCACGCCAAACCTTGGAGGAGCTCATGGAGGCCCGGGCCTGCAGCGTTTTCCACGGGAGAGCACTGGGTTGCCCAAAGCCTCCCCTGCGGCTTCGGAGCACCCTCCAGCCCCCACGCCCTGGCAACCCACTCTGTTGCCGGAGGGAAGTTCCAAGCAGGGCGCTCTCGCTTGGGGAGCCAGGGTGCCTCCTGCTTGGAGAGTTGCTCAGGAACTCCTGTGGAGCGAGGCTTCCCCTCCCATGCTTGGCGGCCAGCAGATGGTGTCCTCGCTCCACCGAAAAACTCGCTGCTTTGAATTCAGCCCTGGATCTCCTAGCTGACCTCTCTGCCCCAAGCAGCAACTCCAGCGTGCACCCAGCCCCCAACAAGGAGAGTGCCTTTCCTGAGCGCTGCTATGCCATGGCAGCTCCGGGAAGGCCTCCTAGGGCCTCCTCTCCCCTCACACCGTCGTGTCATTCAGCCCACCCGGGGAGCAAAGGGCCCCCTGGGCAGGGCTCAGGGTGCAGCCCGTGTGTGGTTTCACGGCTGGGAAAGGGGAGATCCTGAAGCTGGCTGCCCGCTTGTGAATGGGGCCGGAGGGCAAGAGCCGGCATTCGTTTCGTGGGAAGCGGGAGATCGGGGGTCTCCAAGCTGCACGCAGATCCCCTCCCTGGCTGCCCCTCTTGCTGCTTCCCGGCTGCCAAGCCTCTCTTCCCCACGCGTGCGTCTCACCGAAAGGAGCAGGCTGCTTGCCATTCCTGGCAAGGGCCTCGTCCCACAGGCCCCGTTGCCTCCAAGGGGAGTGCACATTGACCCAGAGCCTCCAGAGGAGCTGCAGTCTCTCCAGCCACAGAGGCCTTGCAGCTGAGCCCAGGACAGCCTGCTGCGTGGAGGGCTTCGATGGGAGAGGGCCGTGCTTCCCTGGCGGGGGCTCTGGCTCACACTGCTTTCCGTGGGGAAACACTGTGTGCGCCAAGTGTCTCCTGGGTGCAGAAGATCTCTCCCCAGCGCCGGAGGTGCGGGGAACCCTCTCTGGACACAGAGCAGTGTTCTAGGCAGGCCTCCCGGGCTGGGAGAGCCTCCACTGCCCCAACTGTCCAACGGCCTCAGGACCACACTTCTAGGGAGTGTGGGTCTGACAGGCAGGGCGGCCTGAGGGAGGAACGTGGATGGCAGGCCCAAGCCACTGCGCTGAGCATTGCCCCTGGAAGTCCCAGCTGCAGGCTCTCTGCTCCACGCCCAAGCTGGAGTGAGCCTGGACCCTGGCCTGCAGACCCAGGCTTGCCCTGGGCACTGCTAGGGCGGGACCCATCCCAGGCTCAGCCAGGCCTCCCTAGGGCTTGTGCTGGCCTAGGCCCCTGCCAGCCAGCAGGAGCTGGACGGAACACAGTTCATTGGAGAAGGCCCCAGGGTGTTGCCGGTGTGTCTCTTGCACTGCTCGGAAGAAGCTGCAGGTCCACAGGCTGTGTGTGCACGGGGCCACTGGGGCCTGAGGAGAGAAGAGGCATGAGCCCCCTTGCAAGCGGGACTCCTGCCACCTCGGAGTTGCCTGCCACACACCCCCTGCTGCCTGCGCTGTCTTCCCTGCTGGCAGGCCTCTGGGTGCCCCGGCCAGTCTATGCCAAGGAAGCAAGGTGCTTGCTCTCCCCTTGCTGGAAGCTCCTCCTACAGCCTTCTGGACCAGGGGACACATGCCCCCTGGACCAGCAGCCTGCAAGGAAGCTGCAGCTTAGCCATCCAGGAAGGCCCGCAGTAGTAGGCAGGAAGCCCCCTGCTAAGGACAGCTTTGCCACGCCAAACCTTGGAGGAGCTCATGGAGGCCCGGGCCTGCAGCGTTTTCCACGGGAGAGCACTGGGTTGCCCAAAGCCTCCCCTGCGGCTTCGGAGCACCCTCCAGCCCCCACGCCCTGGCAACCCACTCTGTTGCCGGAGGGAAGTTCCAAGCAGGGCGCTCTCGCTTGGGGAGCCAGGGTGCCTCCTGCTTGGAGAGTTGCTCAGGAACTCCTGTGGAGCGAGGCTTCCCCTCCCATGCTTGGCGGCCAGCAGATGGTGTCCTCGCTCCACCGAAAAACTCGCTGCTTTGAATTCAGCCCTGGATCTCCTAGCTGACCTCTCTGCCCCAAGCAGCAACTCCAGCGTGCACCCAGCCCCCAACAAGGAGAGTGCCTTTCCTGAGCGCTGCTATGCCATGGCAGCTCCGGGAAGGCCTCCTAGGGCCTCCTCTCCCCTCACACCGTCGTGTCATTCAGCCCACCCGGGGAGCAAAGGGCCCCCTGGGCAGGGCTCAGGGTGCAGCCCGTGTGTGGTTTCATGGCTGGGAAAGGGGAGATCCTGAAGCTGGCTGCCCGCTTGTGAATGGGGCCGGAGGGCAAGAGCCGGCATTCGTTTCGTGGGAAGCGGGAGATCGGGGGTCTCCAAGCTGCACGCAGATCCCCTCCCTGGCTGCCCCTCTTGCTGCTTCCCGGCTGCCAAGCCTCTCTTCCCCACGCGTGCGTCTCACCGAAAGGAGCAGGCTGCTTGCCATTCCTGGCAAGGGCCTCGTCCCACAGGCCCCGTTGCCTCCAAGGGGAGTGCACATTGACCCAGAGCCTCCAGAGGAGCTGCAGTCTCTCCAGCCACAGAGGCCTTGCAGCTGAGCCCAGGACAGCCTGCTGCGTGGAGGGCTTCGATGGGAGAGGGCCGTGCTTCCCTGGCGGGGGCTCTGGCTCACACTGCTTTCCGTGGGGAAACACTGTGTGCGCCAAGTGTCTCCTGGGTGCAGAAGATCTCTCCCCAGCGCCGGAGGTGCGGGGAACCCTCTCTGGACACAGAGCAGTGTTCTAGGCAGGCCTCCCGGGCTGGGAGAGCCTCCACTGCCCCAACTGTCCAACGGCCTCAGGACCACACTTCTAGGGAGTGTGGGTCTGACAGGCAGGGCGGCCTGAGGGAGGAACGTGGATGGCAGGCCCAAGCCACTGCGCTGAGCATTGCCCCTGGAAGTCCCAGCTGCAGGCTCTCTGCTCCACGCCCAAGCTGGAGTGAGCCTGGACCCTGGCCTGCAGACCCAGGCTTGCCCTGGGCACTGCTAGGGCGGGACCCATCCCAGGCTCAGCCAGGCCTCCCTAGGGCTTGTGCTGGCCTAGGCCCCTGCCAGCCAGCAGGAGCTGGACGGAACACAGTTCATTGGAGAAGGCCCCAGGGTGTTGCCGGTGTGTCTCTTGCACTGCTCGGAAGAAGCTGCAGGTCCACAGGCTGTGTGTGCATGGGGCCACTGGGGCCTGAGGAGAGAAGAGGCATGAGCCCCCTTGCAAGCGGGACTCCTGCCACCTCGGAGTTGCCTGCCACACACCCCCCTGCTGCCTGCGCTGTCTTCCCTGCTGGCAGGCCTCTGGGTGCCCCGGCCAGTCTATGCCAAGGAAGCAAGGTGCTTGCTCTCCCCTTGCTGGAAGCTCCTCCTACAGCCTTCTGGACCAGGGGACACATGCCCCCTGGACCAGCAGCCTGCAAGGAAGCTGCAGCTTAGCCATCCAGGAAGGCCCGCAGTAGTAGGCAGGAAGCCCCCTGCTAAGGACAGCTTTGCCACGCCAAACCTTGGAGGAGCTCATGGAGGCCCGGGCCTGCAGCGTTTTCCACGGGAGAGCACTGGGTTGCCCAAAGCCTCCCCTGCGGCTTCGGAGCACCCTCCAGCCCCCACGCCCTGGCAACCCACTCTGTTGCCGGAGGGAAGTTCCAAGCAGGGCGCTCTCGCTTGGGGAGCCAGGGTGCCTCCTGCTTGGAGAGTTGCTCAGGAACTCCTGTGGAGCGAGGCTTCCCCTCCCATGCTTGGCGGCCAGCAGATGGTGTCCTCGCTCCACCGAAAAACTCGCTGCTTTGAATTCAGCCCTGGATCTCCTAGCTGACCTCTCTGCCCCAAGCAGCAACTCCAGCGTGCACCCAGCCCCCAACAAGGAGAGTGCCTTTCCTGAGCGCTGCTATGCCATGGCAGCTCCGGGAAGGCCTCCTAGGGCCTCCTCTCCCCTCACACCGTCGTGTCATTCAGCCCACCCGGGGAGCAAAGGGCCCCCTGGGCAGGGCTCAGGGTGCAGCCCGTGTGTGGTTTCATGGCTGGGAAAGGGGAGATCCTGAAGCTGGCTGCCCGCTTGTGAATGGGGCCGGAGGGCAAGAGCCGGCATTCGTTTCGTGGGAAGCGGGAGATCGGGGGTCTCCAAGCTGCACGCAGATCCCCTCCCTGGCTGCCCCTCTTGCTGCTTCCCGGCTGCCAAGCCTCTCTTCCCCACGCGTGCGTCTCACCGAAAGGAGCAGGCTGCTTGCCATTCCTGGCAAGGGCCTCGTCCCACAGGCCCCGTTGCCTCCAAGGGGAGTGCACATTGACCCAGAGCCTCCAGAGGAGCTGCAGTCTCTCCAGCCACAGAGGCCTTGCAGCTGAGCCCAGGACAGCCTGCTGCGTGGAGGGCTTCGATGGGAGAGGGCCGTGCTTCCCTGGCGGGGGCTCTGGCTCACACTGCTTTCCGTGGGGAAACACTGTGTGCGCCAAGTGTCTCCTGGGTGCAGAAGATCTCTCCCCAGCGCCGGAGGTGCGGGGAACCCTCTCTGGACACAGAGCAGTGTTCTAGGCAGGCCTCCCGGGCTGGGAGAGCCTCCACTGCCCCAACTGTCCAACGGCCTCAGGACCACACTTCTAGGGAGTGTGGGTCTGACAGGCAGGGCGGCCTGAGGGAGGAACGTGGATGGCAGGCCCAAGCCACTGCGCTGAGCATTGCCCCTGGAAGTCCCAGCTGCAGGCTCTCTGCTCCACGCCCAAGCTGGAGTGAGCCTGGACCCTGGCCTGCAGACCCAGGCTTGCCCTGGGCACTGCTAGGGCGGGACCCATCCCAGGCTCAGCCAGGCCTCCCTAGGGCTTGTGCTGGCCTAGGCCCCTGCCAGCCAGCAGGAGCTGGACGGAACACAGTTCATTGGAGAAGGCCCCAGGGTGTTGCCGGTGTGTCTCTTGCACTGCTCGGAAGAAGCTGCAGGTCCACAGGCTGTGTGTGCACGGGGCCACTGGGGCCTGAGGAGAGAAGAGGCATGAGCCCCCTTGCAAGCGGGACTCCTGCCACCTCGGAGTTGCCTGCCACACACCCCCCTGCTGCCTGCGCTGTCTTCCCTGCTGGCAGGCCTCTGGGTGCCCCGGCCAGTCTATGCCAAGGAAGCAAGGTGCTTGCTCTCCCCTTGCTGGAAGCTCCTCCTACAGCCTTCTGGACCAGGGGACACATGCCCCCTGGACCAGCAGCCTGCAAGGAAGCTGCAGCTTAGCCATCCAGGAGGGCCCGCAGTAGTAGGCAGGAAGCCCCCTGCTAAGGACAGCTTTGCCACGCCAAACCTTGGAGGAGCTCATGGAGGCCCGGGCCTGCAGCGTTTTCCACGGGAGAGCACTGGGTTGCCCAAAGCCTCCCCTGCGGCTTCGGAGCACCCTCCAGCCCCCACGCCCTGGCAACCCACTCTGTTGCCGGAGGGAAGTTCCAAGCAGGGCGCTCTCGCTTGGGGAGCCAGGGTGCCTCCTGCTTGGAGAGTTGCTCAGGAACTCCTGTGGAGCGAGGCTTCCCCTCCCATGCTTGGCGGCCAGCAGATGGTGTCCTCGCTCCACCGAAAAACTCGCTGCTTTGAATTCAGCCCTGGATCTCCTAGCTGACCTCTCTGCCCCAAGCAGCAACTCCAGCGTGCACCCAGCCCCCAACAAGGAGAGTGCCTTTCCTGAGCGCTGCTATGCCATGGCAGCTCCGGGAAGGCCTCCTAGGGCCTCCTCTCCCCTCACACCGTCGTGTCATTCAGCCCACCCGGGGAGCAAAGGGCCCCCTGGGCAGGGCTCAGGGTGCAGCCCGTGTGTGGTTTCACGGCTGGGAAAGGGGAGATCCTGAAGCTGGCTGCCCGCTTGTGAATGGGGCCGGAGGGCAAGAGCCGGCATTCGTTTCGTGGGAAGCGGGAGATCGGGGGTCTCCAAGCTGCACGCAGATCCCCTCCCTGGCTGCCCCTCTTGCTGCTTCCCGGCTGCCAAGCCTCTCTTCCCCACGCGTGCGTCTCACCGAAAGGAGCAGGCTGCTTGCCATTCCTGGCAAGGGCCTCGTCCCACAGGCCCCGTTGCCTCCAAGGGGAGTGCACATTGACCCAGAGCCTCCAGAGGAGCTGCAGTCTCTCCAGCCACAGAGGCCTTGCAGCTGAGCCCAGGACAGCCTGCTGCGTGGAGGGCTTCGATGGGAGAGGGCCGTGCTTCCCTGGCGGGGGCTCTGGCTCACACTGCTTTCCGTGGGGAAACACTGTGTGCGCCAAGTGTCTCCTGGGTGCAGAAGATCTCTCCCCAGCGCCGGAGGTGCGGGGAACCCTCTCTGGACACAGAGCAGTGTTCTAGGCAGGCCTCCCGGGCTGGGAGAGCCTCCACTGCCCCAACTGTCCAACGGCCTCAGGACCACACTTCTAGGGAGTGTGGGTCTGACAGGCAGGGCGGCCTGAGGGAGGAACGTGGATGGCAGGCCCAAGCCACTGCGCTGAGCATTGCCCCTGGAAGTCCCAGCTGCAGGCTCTCTGCTCCACGCCCAAGCTGGAGTGAGCCTGGACCCTGGCCTGCAGACCCAGGCTTGCCCTGGGCACTGCTAGGGCGGGACCCATCCCAGGCTCAGCCAGGCCTCCCTAGGGCTTGTGCTGGCCTAGGCCCCTGCCAGCCAGCAGGAGCTGGACGGAACACAGTTCATTGGAGAAGGCCCCAGGGTGTTGCCGGTGTGTCTCTTGCACTGCTCGGAAGAAGCTGCAGGTCCACAGGCTGTGTGTGCACGTGGCCACTGGGGCCTGAGGAGAGAAGAGGCATGAGCCCCCTTGCAAGCGGGACTCCTGCCACCTCGGAGTTGCCTGCCACACACCCCCCTGCTGCCTGCGCTGTCTTCCCTGCTGGCAGGCCTCTGGGTGCCCCGGCCAGTCTATGCCAAGGAAGCAAGGTGCTTGCTCTCCCCTTGCTGGAAGCTCCTCCTACAGCCTTCTGGACCAGGGGACACATGCCCCCTGGGCCAGCAGCCTGCAAGGAAGCTGCAGCTGAGCCATCCAGGAAGGCCCGCAGTAGTAGGCAGGAAGCCCCCTGCTAAGGACAGCTTTGCCACGCCAAACCTTGGAGGAGCTCATGGAGGCCCGGGCCTGCAGCGTTTTCCACGGGAGAGCACTGGGTTGCCCAAAGCCTCCCCTGCGGCTTCGGAGCACCCTCCAGCCCCCACGCCCTGGCAACCCACTCTGTTGCTGGAGGGAAGTTCCAAGCAGGGCGCTCTCGCTTGGGGAGCCAGGGTGCCTCCTGCTTGGAGAGTTGCTCAGGAACTCCTGTGGAGCGAGGCTTCCCCTCCCATGCTTGGCGGCCAGCAGATGGTGTCCTCGCTCCACCGAAAAACTCGCTGCTTTGAATTCAGCCCTGGATCTCCTAGCTGACCTCTCTGCCCCAAGCAGCAACTCCAGCGTGCACCCAGCCCCCAACAAGGAGAGTGCCTTTCCTGAGCGCTGCTATGCCATGGCAGCTCCGGGAAGGCCTCCTAGGGCCTCCTCTCCCCTCACACCGTCGTGTCATTCAGCCCACCCGGGGAGCAAAGGGCCCCCTGGGCAGGGCTCAGGGTGCAGCCCGTGTGTGGTTTCACGGCTGGGAAAGGGGAGATCCTGAAGCTGGCTGCCCGCTTGTGAATGGGGCCGGAGGGCAAGAGCCGGCATTCGTTTCGTGGGAAGCGGGAGATCGGGGGTCTCCAAGCTGCACGCAGATCCCCTCCCTGGCTGCCCCTCTTGCTGCTTCCCGGCTGCCAAGCCTCTCTTCCCCACGCGTGCGTCTCACCGAAAGGAGCAGGCTGCTTGCCATTCCTGGCAAGGGCCTCGTCCCACAGGCCCCGTTGCCTCCAAGGGGAGTGCACATTGACCCAGAGCCTCCAGAGGAGCTGCAGTCTCTCCAGCCACAGAGGCCTTGCAGCTGAGCCCAGGACAGCCTGCTGCGTGGAGGGCTTCGATGGGAGAGGGCCGTGCTTCCCTGGCGGGGGCTCTGGCTCACACTGCTTTCCGTGGGGAAACACTGTGTGCGCCAAGTGTCTCCTGGGTGCAGAAGATCTCTCCCCAGCGCCGGAGGTGCGGGGAACCCTCTCTGGACACAGAGCAGTGTTCTAGGCAGGCCTCCCGGGCTGGGAGAGCCTCCACTGCCCCAACTGTCCAACGGCCTCAGGACCACACTTCTAGGGAGTGTGGGTCTGACAGGCAGGGCGGCCTGAGGGAGGAACGTGGATGGCAGGCCCAAGCCACTGCGCTGAGCATTGCCCCTGGAAGTCCCAGCTGCAGGCTCTCTGCTCCACGCCCAAGCTGGAGTGAGCCTGGACCCTGGCCTGCAGACCCAGGCTTGCCCTGGGCACTGCTAGGGCGGGACCCATCCCAGGCTCAGCCAGGCCTCCCTAGGGCTTGTGCTGGCCTAGGCCCCTGCCAGCCAGCAGGAGCTGGACGGAACACAGTTCATTGGAGAAGGCCCCAGGGTGTTGCCGGTGTGTCTCTTGCACTGCTCGGAAGAAGCTGCAGGTCCACAGGCTGTGTGTGCACGTGGCCACTGGGGCCTGAGGAGAGAAGAGGCATGAGCCCCCTTGCAAGCGGGACTCCTGCCACCTCGGAGTTGCCTGCCACACACCCCCCTGCTGCCTGCGCTGTCTTCCCTGCTGGCAGGCCTCTGGGTGCCCCGGCCAGTCTATGCCAAGGAAGCAAGGTGCTTGCTCTCCCCTTGCTGGAAGCTCCTCCTACAGCCTTCTGGACCAGGGGACACATGCCCCCTGGACCAGCAGCCTGCAAGGAAGCTGCAGCTGAGCCATCCAGGAAGGCCCGCAGTAGTAGGCAGGAAGCCCCCTGCTAAGGACAGCTTTGCCACGCCAAACCTTGGAGGAGCTCACGGAGGCCCGGGCCTGCAGCGTTTTCCACGGGAGAGCACTGGGTTGCCCAAAGCCTCCCCTGCGGCTTCGGAGCACCCTCCAGCCCCCACGCCCTGGCAACCCACTCTGTTGCCGGAGGGAAGTTCCAAGCAGGGCGCTCTCGCTTGGGGAGCCAGGGTGCCTCCTGCTTGGAGAGTTGCTCAGGAACTCCTGTGGAGCGAGGCTTCCCCTCCCATGCTTGGCGGCCAGCAGATGGTGTCCTCGCTCCACCGAAAAACTCGCTGCTTTGAATTCAGCCCTGGATCTCCTAGCTGACCTCTCTGCCCCAAGCAGCAACTCCAGCGTGCACCCAGCCCCCAACAAGGAGAGTGCCTTTCCTGAGCGCTGCTATGCCATGGCAGCTCCGGGAAGGCCTCCTAGGGCCTCCTCTCCCCTCACACCGTCGTGTCATTCAGCCCACCCGGGGAGCAAAGGGCCCCCTGGGCAGGGCTCAGGGTGCAGCCCGTGTGTGGTTTCACGGCTGGGAAAGGGGAGATCCTGAAGCTGGCTGCCCGCTTGTGAATGGGGCCGGAGGGCAAGAGCCGGCATTCGTTTCGTGGGAAGCGGGAGATCGGGGGTCTCCAAGCTGCACGCAGATCCCCTCCCTGGCTGCCCCTCTTGCTGCTTCCCGGCTGCCAAGCCTCTCTTCCCCACGCGTGCGTCTCACCGAAAGGAGCAGGCTGCTTGCCATTCCTGGCAAGGGCCTCGTCCCACAGGCCCCGTTGCCTCCAAGGGGAGTGCACATTGACCCAGAGCCTCCAGAGGAGCTGCAGTCTCTCCAGCCACAGAGGCCTTGCAGCTGAGCCCAGGACAGCCTGCTGCGTGGAGGGCTTCGATGGGAGAGGGCCGTGCTTCCCTGGCGGGGGCTCTGGCTCACACTGCTTTCCGTGGGGAAACACTGTGTGCGCCAAGTGTCTCCTGGGTGCAGAAGATCTCTCCCCAGCGCCGGAGGTGCGGGGAACCCTCTCTGGACACAGAGCAGTGTTCTAGGCAGGCCTCCCGGGCTGGGAGAGCCTCCACTGCCCCAACTGTCCAACGGCCTCAGGACCACACTTCTAGGGAGTGTGGGTCTGACAGGCAGGGCGGCCTGAGGGAGGAACGTGGATGGCAGGCCCAAGCCACTGCGCTGAGCATTGCCCCTGGAAGTCCCAGCTGCAGGCTCTCTGCTCCACGCCCAAGCTGGAGTGAGCCTGGACCCTGGCCTGCAGACCCAGGCTTGCCCTGGGCACTGCTAGGGCGGGACCCATCCCAGGCTCAGCCAGGCCTCCCTAGGGCTTGTGCTGGCCTAGGCCCCTGCCAGCCAGCAGGAGCTGGACGGAACACAGTTCATTGGAGAAGGCCCCAGGGTGTTGCCGGTGTGTCTCTTGCACTGCTCGGAAGAAGCTGCAGGTCCACAGGCTGTGTGTGCACGTGGCCACTGGGGCCTGAGGAGAGAAGAGGCATGAGCCCCCTTGCAAGCGGGACTCCTGCCACCTCGGAGTTGCCTGCCACACACCCCCCTGCTGCCTGCGCTGTCTTCCCTGCTGGCAGGCCTCTGGGTGCCCCGGCCAGTCTATGCCAAGGAAGCAAGGTGCTTGCTCTCCCCTTGCTGGAAGCTCCTCCTACAGCCTTCTGGACCAGGGGACACATGCCCCCTGGACCAGCAGCCTGCAAGGAAGCTGCAGCTGAGCCATCCAGGAAGGCCCGCAGTAGTAGGCAGGAAGCCCCCTGCTAAGGACAGCTTTGCCACGCCAAACCTTGGAGGAGCTCACGGAGGCCCGGGCCTGCAGCGTTTTCCACGGGAGAGCACTGGGTTGCCCAAAGCCTCCCCTGCGGCTTCGGAGCACCCTCCAGCCCCCACGCCCTGGCAACCCACTCTGTTGCCGGAGGGAAGTTCCAAGCAGGGCGCTCTCGCTTGGGGAGCCAGGGTGCCTCCTGCTTGGAGAGTTGCTCAGGAACTCCTGTGGAGCGAGGCTTCCCCTCCCATGCTTGGCGGCCAGCAGATGGTGTCCTCGCTCCACCGAAAAACTCGCTGCTTTGAATTCAGCCCTGGATCTCCTAGCTGACCTCTCTGCCCCAAGCAGCAACTCCAGCGTGCACCCAGCCCCCAACAAGGAGAGTGCCTTTCCTGAGCGCTGCTATGCCATGGCAGCTCCGGGAAGGCCTCCTAGGGCCTCCTCTCCCCTCACACCGTCGTGTCATTCAGCCCACCCGGGGAGCAAAGGGCCCCCTGGGCAGGGCTCAGGGTGCAGCCCGTGTGTGGTTTCACGGCTGGGAAAGGGGAGATCCTGAAGCTGGCTGCCCGCTTGTGAATGGGGCCGGAGGGCAAGAGCCGGCATTCGTTTCGTGGGAAGCGGGAGATCGGGGGTCTCCAAGCTGCACGCAGATCCCCTCCCTGGCTGCCCCTCTTGCTGCTTCCCGGCTGCCAAGCCTCTCTTCCCCACGCGTGCGTCTCACCGAAAGGAGCAGGCTGCTTGCCATTCCTGGCAAGGGCCTCGTCCCACAGGCCCCGTTGCCTCCAAGGGGAGTGCACATTGACCCAGAGCCTCCAGAGGAGCTGCAGTCTCTCCAGCCACAGAGGCCTTGCAGCTGAGCCCAGGACAGCCTGCTGCGTGGAGGGCTTCGATGGGAGAGGGCCGTGCTTCCCTGGCGGGGGCTCTGGCTCACACTGCTTTCCGTGGGGAAACACTGTGTGCGCCAAGTGTCTCCTGGGTGCAGAAGATCTCTCCCCAGCGCCGGAGGTGCGGGGAACCCTCTCTGGACACAGAGCAGTGTTCTAGGCAGGCCTCCCGGGCTGGGAGAGCCTCCACTGCCCCAACTGTCCAACGGCCTCAGGACCACACTTCTAGGGAGTGTGGGTCTGACAGGCAGGGCGGCCTGAGGGAGGAACGTGGATGGCAGGCCCAAGCCACTGCGCTGAGCATTGCCCCTGGAAGTCCCAGCTGCAGGCTCTCTGCTCCACGCCCAAGCTGGAGTGAGCCTGGACCCTGGCCTGCAGACCCAGGCTTGCCCTGGGCACTGCTAGGGCGGGACCCATCCCAGGCTCAGCCAGGCCTCCCTAGGGCTTGTGCTGGCCTAGGCCCCTGCCAGCCAGCAGGAGCTGGACGGAACACAGTTCATTGGAGAAGGCCCCAGGGTGTTGCCGGTGTGTCTCTTGCACTGCTCGGAAGAAGCTGCAGGTCCACAGGCTGTGTGTGCACGTGGCCACTGGGGCCTGAGGAGAGAAGAGGCATGAGCCCCCTTGCAAGCGGGACTCCTGCCACCTCGGAGTTGCCTGCCACACACCCCCCTGCTGCCTGCGCTGTCTTCCCTGCTGGCAGGCCTCTGGGTGCCCCGGCCAGTCTATGCCAAGGAAGCAAGGTGCTTGCTCTCCCCTTGCTGGAAGCTCCTCCTACAGCCTTCTGGACCAGGGGACACATGCCCCCTGGACCAGCAGCCTGCAAGGAAGCTGCAGCTGAGCCATCCAGGAAGGCCCGCAGTAGTAGGCAGGAAGCCCCCTGCTAAGGACAGCTTTGCCACGCCAAACCTTGGAGGAGCTCACGGAGGCCCGGGCCTGCAGCGTTTTCCACGGGAGAGCACTGGGTTGCCCAAAGCCTCCCCTGCGGCTTCGGAGCACCCTCCAGCCCCCACGCCCTGGCAACCCACTCTGTTGCCGGAGGGAAGTTCCAAGCAGGGCGCTCTCGCTTGGGGAGCCAGGGTGCCTCCTGCTTGGAGAGTTGCTCAGGAACTCCTGTGGAGCGAGGCTTCCCCTCCCATGCTTGGCGGCCAGCAGATGGTGTCCTCGCTCCACCGAAAAACTCGCTGCTTTGAATTCAGCCCTGGATCTCCTAGCTGACCTCTCTGCCCCAAGCAGCAACTCCAGCGTGCACCCAGCCCCCAACAAGGAGAGTGCCTTTCCTGAGCGCTGCTATGCCATGGCAGCTCCGGGAAGGCCTCCTAGGGCCTCCTCTCCCCTCACACCGTCGTGTCATTCAGCCCACCCGGGGAGCAAAGGGCCCCCTGGGCAGGGCTCAGGGTGCAGCCCGTGTGTGGTTTCATGGCTGGGAAAGGGGAGATCCTGAAGCTGGCTGCCCGCTTGTGAATGGGGCCGGAGGGCAAGAGCCGGCATTCGTTTCGTGGGAAGCGGGAGATCGGGGGTCTCCAAGCTGCACGCAGATCCCCTCCCTGGCTGCCCCTCTTGCTGCTTCCCGGCTGCCAAGCCTCTCTTCCCCACGCGTGCGTCTCACCGAAAGGAGCAGGCTGCTTGCCATTCCTGGCAAGGGCCTCGTCCCACAGGCCCCGTTGCCTCCAAGGGGAGTGCACATTGACCCAGAGCCTCCAGAGGAGCTGCAGTCTCTCCAGCCACAGAGGCCTTGCAGCTGAGCCCAGGACAGCCTGCTGCGTGGAGGGCTTCGATGGGAGAGGGCCGTGCTTCCCTGGCGGGGGCTCTGGCTCACACTGCTTTCCGTGGGGAAACACTGTGTGCGCCAAGTGTCTCCTGGGTGCAGAAGATCTCTCCCCAGCGCCGGAGGTGCGGGGAACCCTCTCTGGACACAGAGCAGTGTTCTAGGCAGGCCTCCCGGGCTGGGAGAGCCTCCACTGCCCCAACTGTCCAACGGCCTCAGGACCACACTTCTAGGGAGTGTGGGTCTGACAGGCAGGGCGGCCTGAGGGAGGAACGTGGATGGCAGGCCCAAGCCACTGCGCTGAGCATTGCCCCTGGAAGTCCCAGCTGCAGGCTCTCTGCTCCACGCCCAAGCTGGAGTGAGCCTGGACCCTGGCCTGCAGACCCAGGCTTGCCCTGGGCACTGCTAGGGCGGGACCCATCCCAGGCTCAGCCAGGCCTCCCTAGGGCTTGTGCTGGCCTAGGCCCCTGCCAGCCAGCAGGAGCTGGACGGAACACAGTTCATTGGAGAAGGCCCCAGGGTGTTGCCGGTGTGTCTCTTGCACTGCTCGGAAGAAGCTGCAGGTCCACAGGCTGTGTGTGCACGGGGCCACTGGGGCCTGAGGAGAGAAGAGGCATGAGCCCCCTTGCAAGCGGGACTCCTGCCACCTCGGAGTTGCCTGCCACACACCCCTCTGCTGCCTGCGCTGTCTTCCCTGCTGGCAGGCCTCTGGGTGCCCCGGCCAGTCTATGCCAAGGAAGCAAGGTGCTTGCTCTCCCCTTGCTGGAAGCTCCTCCTACAGCCTTCTGGACCAGGGGACACATGCCCCCTGGACCAGCAGCCTGCAAGGAAGCTGCAGCTTAGCCATCCAGGAAGGCCCGCAGTAGTAGGCAGGAAGCCCCCTGCTAAGGACAGCTTTGCCACGCCAAACCTTGGAGGAGCTCATGGAGGCCCGGGCCTGCAGCGTTTTCCACGGGAGAGCACTGGGTTGCCCAAAGCCTCCCCTGCGGCTTCGGAGCACCCTCCAGCCCCCACGCCCTGGCAACCCACTCTGTTGCCGGAGGGAAGTTCCAAGCAGGGCGCTCTCGCTTGGGGAGCCAGGGTGCCTCCTGCTTGGAGAGTTGCTCAGGAACTCCTGTGGAGCGAGGCTTCCCCTCCCATGCTTGGCGGCCAGCAGATGGTGTCCTCGCTCCACCGAAAAACTCGCTGCTTTGAATTCAGCCCTGGATCTCCTAGCTGACCTCTCTGCCCCAAGCAGCAACTCCAGCGTGCACCCAGCCCCCAACAAGGAGAGTGCCTTTCCTGAGCGCTGCTATGCCATGGCAGCTCCGGGAAGGCCTCCTAGGGCCTCCTCTCCCCTCACACCGTCGTGTCATTCAGCCCACCCGGGGAGCAAAGGGCCCCCTGGGCAGGGCTCAGGGTGCAGCCCGTGTGTGGTTTCATGGCTGGGAAAGGGGAGATCCTGAAGCTGGCTGCCCGCTTGTGAATGGGGCCGGAGGGCAAGAGCCGGCATTCGTTTCGTGGGAAGCGGGAGATCGGGGGTCTCCAAGCTGCACGCAGATCCCCTCCCTGGCTGCCCCTCTTGCTGCTTCCCGGCTGCCAAGCCTCTCTTCCCCACGCGTGCGTCTCACCGAAAGGAGCAGGCTGCTTGCCATTCCTGGCAAGGGCCTCGTCCCACAGGCCCCGTTGCCTCCAAGGGGAGTGCACATTGACCCAGAGCCTCCAGAGGAGCTGCAGTCTCTCCAGCCACAGAGGCCTTGCAGCTGAGCCCAGGACAGCCTGCTGCGTGGAGGGCTTCGATGGGAGAGGGCCGTGCTTCCCTGGCGGGGGCTCTGGCTCACACTGCTTTCCGTGGGGAAACACTGTGTGCGCCAAGTGTCTCCTGGGTGCAGAAGATCTCTCCCCAGCGCCGGAGGTGCGGGGAACCCTCTCTGGACACAGAGCAGTGTTCTAGGCAGGCCTCCCGGGCTGGGAGAGCCTCCACTGCCCCAACTGTCCAACGGCCTCAGGACCACACTTCTAGGGAGTGTGGGTCTGACAGGCAGGGCGGCCTGAGGGAGGAACGTGGATGGCAGGCCCAAGCCACTGCGCTGAGCATTGCCCCTGGAAGTCCCAGCTGCAGGCTCTCTGCTCCACGCCCAAGCTGGAGTGAGCCTGGACCCTGGCCTGCAGACCCAGGCTTGCCCTGGGCACTGCTAGGGCGGGACCCATCCCAGGCTCAGCCAGGCCTCCCTAGGGCTTGTGCTGGCCTAGGCCCCTGCCAGCCAGCAGGAGCTGGACGGAACACAGTTCATTGGAGAAGGCCCCAGGGTGTTGCCGGTGTGTCTCTTGCACTGCTCGGAAGAAGCTGCAGGTCCACAGGCTGTGTGTGCACGGGGCCACTGGGGCCTGAGGAGAGAAGAGGCATGAGCCCCCTTGCAAGCGGGACTCCTGCCACCTCGGAGTTGCCTGCCACACACCCCCCTGCTGCCTGCGCTGTCTTCCCTGCTGGCAGGCCTCTGGGTGCCCCGGCCAGTCTATGCCAAGGAAGCAAGGTGCTTGCTCTCCCCTTGCTGGAAGCTCCTCCTACAGCCTTCTGGACCAGGGGACACATGCCCCCTGGACCAGCAGCCTGCAAGGAAGCTGCAGCTTAGCCATCCAGGAAGGCCCGCAGTAGTAGGCAGGAAGCCCCCTGCTAAGGACAGCTTTGCCACGCCAAACCTTGGAGGAGCTCATGGAGGCCCGGGCCTGCAGCGTTTTCCACGGGAGAGCACTGGGTTGCCCAAAGCCTCCCCTGCGGCTTCGGAGCACCCTCCAGCCCCCACGCCCTGGCAACCCACTCTGTTGCCGGAGGGAAGTTCCAAGCAGGGCGCTCTCGCTTGGGGAGCCAGGGTGCCTCCTGCTTGGAGAGTTGCTCAGGAACTCCTGTGGAGCGAGGCTTCCCCTCCCATGCTTGGCGGCCAGCAGATGGTGTCCTCGCTCCACCGAAAAACTCGCTGCTTTGAATTCAGCCCTGGATCTCCTAGCTGACCTCTCTGCCCCAAGCAGCAACTCCAGCGTGCACCCAGCCCCCAACAAGGAGAGTGCCTTTCCTGAGCGCTGCTATGCCATGGCAGCTCCGGGAAGGCCTCCTAGGGCCTCCTCTCCCCTCACACCGTCGTGTCATTCAGCCCACCCGGGGAGCAAAGGGCCCCCTGGGCAGGGCTCAGGGTGCAGCCCGTGTGTGGTTTCATGGCTGGGAAAGGGGAGATCCTGAAGCTGGCTGCCCGCTTGTGAATGGGGCCGGAGGGCAAGAGCCGGCATTCGTTTCGTGGGAAGCGGGAGATCGGGGGTCTCCAAGCTGCACGCAGATCCCCTCCCTGGCTGCCCCTCTTGCTGCTTCCCGGCTGCCAAGCCTCTCTTCCCCACGCGTGCGTCTCACCGAAAGGAGCAGGCTGCTTGCCATTCCTGGCAAGGGCCTCGTCCCACAGGCCCCGTTGCCTCCAAGGGGAGTGCACATTGACCCAGAGCCTCCAGAGGAGCTGCAGTCTCTCCAGCCACAGAGGCCTTGCAGCTGAGCCCAGGACAGCCTGCTGCGTGGAGGGCTTCGATGGGAGAGGGCCGTGCTTCCCTGGCGGGGGCTCTGGCTCACACTGCTTTCCGTGGGGAAACACTGTGTGCGCCAAGTGTCTCCTGGGTGCAGAAGATCTCTCCCCAGCGCCGGAGGTGCGGGGAACCCTCTCTGGACACAGAGCAGTGTTCTAGGCAGGCCTCCCGGGCTGGGAGAGCCTCCACTGCCCCAACTGTCCAACGGCCTCAGGACCACACTTCTAGGGAGTGTGGGTCTGAGAGGCAGGGCGGCCTGAGGGAGGAACGTGGATGGCAGGCCCAAGCCACTGCGCTGAGCATTGCCCCTGGAAGTCCCAGCTGCAGGCTCTCTGCTCCACGCCCAAGCTGGAGTGAGCCTGGACCCTGGCCTGCAGACCCAGGCTTGCCCTGGGCACTGCTAGGGCGGGACCCATCCCAGGCTCAGCCAGGCCTCCCTAGGGCTTGTGCTGGCCTAGGCCCCTGCCAGCCAGCAGGAGCTGGACGGAACACAGTTCATTGGAGAAGGCCCCAGGGTGTTGCCGGTGTGTCTCTTGCACTGCTCGGAAGAAGCTGCAGGTCCACAGGCTGTGTGTGCACGGGGCCACTGGGGCCTGAGGAGAGAAGAGGCATGAGCCCCCTTGCAAGCGGGACTCCTGCCACCTCGGAGTTGCCTGCCACACACCCCCCTGCTGCCTGCGCTGTCTTCCCTGCTGGCAGGCCTCTGGGTGCCCCGGCCAGTCTATGCCAAGGAAGCAAGGTGCTTGCTCTCCCCTTGCTGGAAGCTCCTCCTACAGCCTTCTGGACCAGGGGACACATGCCCCCTGGACCAGCAGCCTGCAAGGAAGCTGCAGCTTAGCCATCCAGGAAGGCCCGCAGTAGTAGGCAGGAAGCCCCCTGCTAAGGACAGCTTTGCCACGCCAAACCTTGGAGGAGCTCATGGAGGCCCGGGCCTGCAGCGTTTTCCACGGGAGAGCACTGGGTTGCCCAAAGCCTCCCCTGCGGCTTCGGAGCACCCTCCAGCCCCCACGCCCTGGCAACCCACTCTGTTGCCGGAGGGAAGTTCCAAGCAGGGCGCTCTCGCTTGGGGAGCCAGGGTGCCTCCTGCTTGGAGAGTTGCTCAGGAACTCCTGTGGAGCGAGGCTTCCCCTCCCATGCTTGGCGGCCAGCAGATGGTGTCCTCGCTCCACCGAAAAACTCGCTGCTTTGAATTCAGCCCTGGATCTCCTAGCTGACCTCTCTGCCCCAAGCAGCAACTCCAGCGTGCACCCAGCCCCCAACAAGGAGAGTGCCTTTCCTGAGCGCTGCTATGCCATGGCAGCTCCGGGAAGGCCTCCTAGGGCCTCCTCTCCCCTCACACCGTCGTGTCATTCAGCCCACCCGGGGAGCAAAGGGCCCCCTGGGCAGGGCTCAGGGTGCAGCCCGTGTGTGGTTTCATGGCTGGGAAAGGGGAGATCCTGAAGCTGGCTGCCCGCTTGTGAATGGGGCCGGAGGGCAAGAGCCGGCATTCGTTTCGTGGGAAGCGGGAGATCGGGGGTCTCCAAGCTGCACGCAGATCCCCTCCCTGGCTGCCCCTCTTGCTGCTTCCCGGCTGCCAAGCCTCTCTTCCCCACGCGTGCGTCTCACCGAAAGGAGCAGGCTGCTTGCCATTCCTGGCAAGGGCCTCGTCCCACAGGCCCCGTTGCCTCCAAGGGGAGTGCACATTGACCCAGAGCCTCCAGAGGAGCTGCAGTCTCTCCAGCCACAGAGGCCTTGCAGCTGAGCCCAGGACAGCCTGCTGCGTGGAGGGCTTCGATGGGAGAGGGCCGTGCTTCCCTGGCGGGGGCTCTGGCTCACACTGCTTTCCGTGGGGAAACACTGTGTGCGCCAAGTGTCTCCTGGGTGCAGAAGATCTCTCCCCAGCGCCGGAGGTGCGGGGAACCCTCTCTGGACACAGAGCAGTGTTCTAGGCAGGCCTCCCGGGCTGGGAGAGCCTCCACTGCCCCAACTGTCCAACGGCCTCAGGACCACACTTCTAGGGAGTGTGGGTCTGAGAGGCAGGGTGGCCTGAGGGAGGAACGTGGATGGCAGGCCCAAGCCACTGCGCTGAGCATTGCCCCTGGAAGTCCCAGCTGCAGGCTCTCTGCTCCACGCCCAAGCTGGAGTGAGCCTGGACCCTGGCCTGCAGACCCAGGCTTGCCCTGGGCACTGCTAGGGCGGGACCCATCCCAGGCTCAGCCAGGCCTCCCTAGGGCTTGTGCTGGCCTAGGCCCCTGCCAGCCAGCAGGAGCTGGACGGAACACAGTTCATTGGAGAAGGCCCCAGGGTGTTGCCGGTGTGTCTCTTGCACTGCTCGGAAGAAGCTGCAGGTCCACAGGCTGTGTGTGCACGGGGCCACTGGGGCCTGAGGAGAGAAGAGGCATGAGCCCCCTTGCAAGCGGGACTCCTGCCACCTCGGAGTTGCCTGCCACACACCCCCCTGCTGCCTGCGCTGTCTTCCCTGCTGGCAGGCCTCTGGGTGCCCCGGCCAGTCTATGCCAAGGAAGCAAGGTGCTTGCTCTCCCCTTGCTGGAAGCTCCTCCTACAGCCTTCTGGACCAGGGGACACATGCCCCCTGGACCAGCAGCCTGCAAGGAAGCTGCAGCTTAGCCATCCAGGAAGGCCCGCAGTAGTAGGCAGGAAGCCCCCTGCTAAGGACAGCTTTGCCACGCCAAACCTTGGAGGAGCTCATGGAGGCCCGGGCCTGCAGCGTTTTCCACGGGAGAGCACTGGGTTGCCCAAAGCCTCCCCTGCGGCTTCGGAGCACCCTCCAGCCCCCACGCCCTGGCAACCCACTCTGTTGCCGGAGGGAAGTTCCAAGCAGGGCGCTCTCGCTTGGGGAGCCAGGGTGCCTCCTGCTTGGAGAGTTGCTCAGGAACTCCTGTGGAGCGAGGCTTCCCCTCCCATGCTTGGCGGCCAGCAGATGGTGTCCTCGCTCCACCGAAAAACTCGCTGCTTTGAATTCAGCCCTGGATCTCCTAGCTGACCTCTCTGCCCCAAGCAGCAACTCCAGCGTGCACCCAGCCCCCAACAAGGAGAGTGCCTTTCCTGAGCGCTGCTATGCCATGGCAGCTCCGGGAAGGCCTCCTAGGGCCTCCTCTCCCCTCACACCGTCGTGTCATTCAGCCCACCCGGGGAGCAAAGGGCCCCCTGGGCAGGGCTCAGGGTGCAGCCCGTGTGTGGTTTCATGGCTGGGAAAGGGGAGATCCTGAAGCTGGCTGCCCGCTTGTGAATGGGGCCGGAGGGCAAGAGCCGGCATTCGTTTCGTGGGAAGCGGGAGATCGGGGGTCTCCAAGCTGCACGCAGATCCCCTCCCTGGCTGCCCCTCTTGCTGCTTCCCGGCTGCCAAGCCTCTCTTCCCCACGCGTGCGTCTCACCGAAAGGAGCAGGCTGCTTGCCATTCCTGGCAAGGGCCTCGTCCCACAGGCCCCGTTGCCTCCAAGGGGAGTGCACATTGACCCAGAGCCTCCAGAGGAGCTGCAGTCTCTCCAGCCACAGAGGCCTTGCAGCTGAGCCCAGGACAGCCTGCTGCGTGGAGGGCTTCGATGGGAGAGGGCCGTGCTTCCCTGGCGGGGGCTCTGGCTCACACTGCTTTCCGTGGGGAAACACTGTGTGCGCCAAGTGTCTCCTGGGTGCAGAAGATCTCTCCCCAGCGCCGGAGGTGCGGGGAACCCTCTCTGGACACAGAGCAGTGTTCTAGGCAGGCCTCCCGGGCTGGGAGAGCCTCCACTGCCCCAACTGTCCAACGGCCTCAGGACCACACTTCTAGGGAGTGTGGGTCTGACAGGCAGGGCGGCCTGAGGGAGGAACGTGGATGGCAGGCCCAAGCCACTGCGCTGAGCATTGCCCCTGGAAGTCCCAGCTGCAGGCTCTCTGCTCCACGCCCAAGCTGGAGTGAGCCTGGACCCTGGCCTGCAGACCCAGGCTTGCCCTGGGCACTGCTAGGGCGGGACCCATCCCAGGCTCAGCCAGGCCTCCCTAGGGCTTGTGCTGGCCTAGGCCCCTGCCAGCCAGCAGGAGCTGGACGGAACACAGTTCATTGGAGAAGGCCCCAGGGTGTTGCCGGTGTGTCTCTTGCACTGCTCGGAAGAAGCTGCAGGTCCACAGGCTGTGTGTGCACGGGGCCACTGGGGCCTGAGGAGAGAAGAGGCATGAGCCCCCTTGCAAGCGGGACTCCTGCCACCTCGGAGTTGCCTGCCACACACCCCCCTGCTGCCTGCGCTGTCTTCCCTGCTGGCAGGCCTCTGGGTGCCCCGGCCAGTCTATGCCAAGGAAGCAAGGTGCTTGCTCTCCCCTTGCTGGAAGCTCCTCCTACAGCCTTCTGGACCAGGGGACACATGCCCCCTGGACCAGCAGCCTGCAAGGAAGCTGCAGCTTAGCCATCCAGGAAGGCCCGCAGTAGTAGGCAGGAAGCCCCCTGCTAAGGACAGCTTTGCCACGCCAAACCTTGGAGGAGCTCATGGAGGCCCGGGCCTGCAGCGTTTTCCACGGGAGAGCACTGGGTTGCCCAAAGCCTCCCCTGCGGCTTCGGAGCACCCTCCAGCCCCCACGCCCTGGCAACCCACTCTGTTGCCGGAGGGAAGTTCCAAGCAGGGCGCTCTCGCTTGGGGAGCCAGGGTGCCTCCTGCTTGGAGAGTTGCTCAGGAACTCCTGTGGAGCGAGGCTTCCCCTCCCATGCTTGGCGGCCAGCAGATGGTGTCCTCGCTCCACCGAAAAACTCGCTGCTTTGAATTCAGCCCTGGATCTCCTAGCTGACCTCTCTGCCCCAAGCAGCAACTCCAGCGTGCACCCAGCCCCCAACAAGGAGAGTGCCTTTCCTGAGCGCTGCTATGCCATGGCAGCTCCGGGAAGGCCTCCTAGGGCCTCCTCTCCCCTCACACCGTCGTGTCATTCAGCCCACCCGGGGAGCAAAGGGCCCCCTGGGCAGGGCTCAGGGTGCAGCCCGTGTGTGGTTTCATGGCTGGGAAAGGGGAGATCCTGAAGCTGGCTGCCCGCTTGTGAATGGGGCCGGAGGGCAAGAGCCGGCATTCGTTTCGTGGGAAGCGGGAGATCGGGGGTCTCCAAGCTGCACGCAGATCCCCTCCCTGGCTGCCCCTCTTGCTGCTTCCCGGCTGCCAAGCCTCTCTTCCCCACGCGTGCGTCTCACCGAAAGGAGCAGGCTGCTTGCCATTCCTGGCAAGGGCCTCGTCCCACAGGCCCCGTTGCCTCCAAGGGGAGTGCACATTGACCCAGAGCCTCCAGAGGAGCTGCAGTCTCTCCAGCCACAGAGGCCTTGCAGCTGAGCCCAGGACAGCCTGCTGCGTGGAGGGCTTCGATGGGAGAGGGCCGTGCTTCCCTGGCGGGGGCTCTGGCTCACACTGCTTTCCGTGGGGAAACACTGTGTGCGCCAAGTGTCTCCTGGGTGCAGAAGATCTCTCCCCAGCGCCGGAGGTGCGGGGAACCCTCTCTGGACACAGAGCAGTGTTCTAGGCAGGCCTCCCGGGCTGGGAGAGCCTCCACTGCCCCAACTGTCCAACGGCCTCAGGACCACACTTCTAGGGAGTGTGGGTCTGACAGGCAGGGCGGCCTGAGGGAGGAACGTGGATGGCAGGCCCAAGCCACTGCGCTGAGCATTGCCCCTGGAAGTCCCAGCTGCAGGCTCTCTGCTCCACGCCCAAGCTGGAGTGAGCCTGGACCCTGGCCTGCAGACCCAGGCTTGCCCTGGGCACTGCTAGGGCGGGACCCATCCCAGGCTCAGCCAGGCCTCCCTAGGGCTTGTGCTGGCCTAGGCCCCTGCCAGCCAGCAGGAGCTGGACGGAACACAGTTCATTGGAGAAGGCCCCAGGGTGTTGCCGGTGTGTCTCTTGCACTGCTCGGAAGAAGCTGCAGGTCCACAGGCTGTGTGTGCACGGGGCCACTGGGGCCTGAGGAGAGAAGAGGCATGAGCCCCCTTGCAAGCGGGACTCCTGCCACCTCGGAGTTGCCTGCCACACACCCCCCTGCTGCCTGCGCTGTCTTCCCTGCTGGCAGGCCTCTGGGTGCCCCGGCCAGTCTATGCCAAGGAAGCAAGGTGCTTGCTCTCCCCTTGCTGGAAGCTCCTCCTACAGCCTTCTGGACCAGGGGACACATGCCCCCTGGACCAGCAGCCTGCAAGGAAGCTGCAGCTTAGCCATCCAGGAGGGCCCGCAGTAGTAGGCAGGAAGCCCCCTGCTAAGGACAGCTTTGCCACGCCAAACCTTGGAGGAGCTCATGGAGGCCCGGGCCTGCAGCGTTTTCCACGGGAGAGCACTGGGTTGCCCAAAGCCTCCCCTGCGGCTTCGGAGCACCCTCCAGCCCCCACGCCCTGGCAACCCACTCTGTTGCCGGAGGGAAGTTCCAAGCAGGGCGCTCTCGCTTGGGGAGCCAGGGTGCCTCCTGCTTGGAGAGTTGCTCAGGAACTCCTGTGGAGCGAGGCTTCCCCTCCCATGCTTGGCGGCCAGCAGATGGTGTCCTCGCTCCACCGAAAAACTCGCTGCTTTGAATTCAGCCCTGGATCTCCTAGCTGACCTCTCTGCCCCAAGCAGCAACTCCAGCGTGCACCCAGCCCCCAACAAGGAGAGTGCCTTTCCTGAGCGCTGCTATGCCATGGCAGCTCCGGGAAGGCCTCCTAGGGCCTCCTCTCCCCTCACACCGTCGTGTCATTCAGCCCACCCGGGGAGCAAAGGGCCCCCTGGGCAGGGCTCAGGGTGCAGCCCGTGTGTGGTTTCATGGCTGGGAAAGGGGAGATCCTGAAGCTGGCTGCCCGCTTGTGAATGGGGCCGGAGGGCAAGAGCCGGCATTCGTTTCGTGGGAAGCGGGAGATCGGGGGTCTCCAAGCTGCACGCAGATCCCCTCCCTGGCTGCCCCTCTTGCTGCTTCCCGGCTGCCAAGCCTCTCTTCCCCACGCGTGCGTCTCACCGAAAGGAGCAGGCTGCTTGCCATTCCTGGCAAGGGCCTCGTCCCACAGGCCCCGTTGCCTCCAAGGGGAGTGCACATTGACCCAGAGCCTCCAGAGGAGCTGCAGTCTCTCCAGCCACAGAGGCCTTGCAGCTGAGCCCAGGACAGCCTGCTGCGTGGAGGGCTTCGATGGGAGAGGGCCGTGCTTCCCTGGCGGGGGCTCTGGCTCACACTGCTTTCCGTGGGGAAACACTGTGTGCGCCAAGTGTCTCCTGGGTGCAGAAGATCTCTCCCCAGCGCCGGAGGTGCGGGGAACCCTCTCTGGACACAGAGCAGTGTTCTAGGCAGGCCTCCCGGGCTGGGAGAGCCTCCACTGCCCCAACTGTCCAACGGCCTCAGGACCACACTTCTAGGGAGTGTGGGTCTGACAGGCAGGGCGGCCTGAGGGAGGAACGTGGATGGCAGGCCCAAGCCACTGCGCTGAGCATTGCCCCTGGAAGTCCCAGCTGCAGGCTCTCTGCTCCACGCCCAAGCTGGAGTGAGCCTGGACCCTGGCCTGCAGACCCAGGCTTGCCCTGGGCACTGCTAGGGCGGGACCCATCCCAGGCTCAGCCAGGCCTCCCTAGGGCTTGTGCTGGCCTAGGCCCCTGCCAGCCAGCAGGAGCTGGACGGAACACAGTTCATTGGAGAAGGCCCCAGGGTGTTGCCGGTGTGTCTCTTGCACTGCTCGGAAGAAGCTGCAGGTCCACAGGCTGTGTGTGCACGTGGCCACTGGGGCCTGAGGAGAGAAGAGGCATGAGCCCCCTTGCAAGCGGGACTCCTGCCACCTCGGAGTTGCCTGCCACACACCCCCCTGCTGCCTGCGCTGTCTTCCCTGCTGGCAGGCCTCTGGGTGCCCCGGCCAGTCTATGCCAAGGAAGCAAGGTGCTTGCTCTCCCCTTGCTGGAAGCTCCTCCTACAGCCTTCTGGACCAGGGGACACATGCCCCCTGGACCAGCAGCCTGCAAGGAAGCTGCAGCTTAGCCATCCAGGAGGGCCCGCAGTAGTAGGCAGGAAGCCCCCTGCTAAGGACAGCTTTGCCACGCCAAACCTTGGAGGAGCTCATGGAGGCCCGGGCCTGCAGCGTTTTCCACGGGAGAGCACTGGGTTGCCCAAAGCCTCCCCTGCGGCTTCGGAGCACCCTCCAGCCCCCACGCCCTGGCAACCCACTCTGTTGCCGGAGGGAAGTTCCAAGCAGGGCGCTCTCGCTTGGGGAGCCAGGGTGCCTCCTGCTTGGAGAGTTGCTCAGGAACTCCTGTGGAGCGAGGCTTCCCCTCCCATGCTTGGCGGCCAGCAGATGGTGTCCTCGCTCCACCGAAAAACTCGCTGCTTTGAATTCAGCCCTGGATCTCCTAGCTGACCTCTCTGCCCCAAGCAGCAACTCCAGCGTGCACCCAGCCCCCAACAAGGAGAGTGCCTTTCCTGAGCGCTGCTATGCCATGGCAGCTCCGGGAAGGCCTCCTAGGGCCTCCTCTCCCCTCACACCGTCGTGTCATTCAGCCCACCCGGGGAGCAAAGGGCCCCCTGGGCAGGGCTCAGGGTGCAGCCCGTGTGTGGTTTCATGGCTGGGAAAGGGGAGATCCTGAAGCTGGCTGCCCGCTTGTGAATGGGGCCGGAGGGCAAGAGCCGGCATTCGTTTCGTGGGAAGCGGGAGATCGGGGGTCTCCAAGCTGCACGCAGATCCCCTCCCTGGCTGCCCCTCTTGCTGCTTCCCGGCTGCCAAGCCTCTCTTCCCCACGCGTGCGTCTCACCGAAAGGAGCAGGCTGCTTGCCATTCCTGGCAAGGGCCTCGTCCCACAGGCCCCGTTGCCTCCAAGGGGAGTGCACATTGACCCAGAGCCTCCAGAGGAGCTGCAGTCTCTCCAGCCACAGAGGCCTTGCAGCTGAGCCCAGGACAGCCTGCTGCGTGGAGGGCTTCGATGGGAGAGGGCCGTGCTTCCCTGGCGGGGGCTCTGGCTCACACTGCTTTCCGTGGGGAAACACTGTGTGCGCCAAGTGTCTCCTGGGTGCAGAAGATCTCTCCCCAGCGCCGGAGGTGCGGGGAACCCTCTCTGGACACAGAGCAGTGTTCTAGGCAGGCCTCCCGGGCTGGGAGAGCCTCCACTGCCCCAACTGTCCAACGGCCTCAGGACCACACTTCTAGGGAGTGTGGGTCTGAGAGGCAGGGCGGCCTGAGGGAGGAACGTGGATGGCAGGCCCAAGCCACTGCGCTGAGCATTGCCCCTGGAAGTCCCAGCTGCAGGCTCTCTGCTCCACGCCCAAGCTGGAGTGAGCCTGGACCCTGGCCTGCAGACCCAGGCTTGCCCTGGGCACTGCTAGGGCGGGACCCATCCCAGGCTCAGCCAGGCCTCCCTAGGGCTTGTGCTGGCCTAGGCCCCTGCCAGCCAGCAGGAGCTGGACGGAACACAGTTCATTGGAGAAGGCCCCAGGGTGTTGCCGGTGTGTCTCTTGCACTGCTCGGAAGAAGCTGCAGGTCCACAGGCTGTGTGTGCACGGGGCCACTGGGGCCTGAGGAGAGAAGAGGCATGAGCCCCCTTGCAAGCGGGACTCCTGCCACCTCGGAGTTGCCTGCCACACACCCCCCTGCTGCCTGCGCTGTCTTCCCTGCTGGCAGGCCTCTGGGTGCCCCGGCCAGTCTATGCCAAGGAAGCAAGGTGCTTGCTCTCCCCTTGCTGGAAGCTCCTCCTACAGCCTTCTGGACCAGGGGACACATGCCCCCTGGACCAGCAGCCTGCAAGGAAGCTGCAGCTTAGCCATCCAGGAAGGCCCGCAGTAGTAGGCAGGAAGCCCCCTGCTAAGGACAGCTTTGCCACGCCAAACCTTGGAGGAGCTCATGGAGGCCCGGGCCTGCAGCGTTTTCCACGGGAGAGCACTGGGTTGCCCAAAGCCTCCCCTGCGGCTTCGGAGCACCCTCCAGCCCCCACGCCCTGGCAACCCACTCTGTTGCCGGAGGGAAGTTCCAAGCAGGGCGCTCTCGCTTGGGGAGCCAGGGTGCCTCCTGCTTGGAGAGTTGCTCAGGAACTCCTGTGGAGCGAGGCTTCCCCTCCCATGCTTGGCGGCCAGCAGATGGTGTCCTCGCTCCACCGAAAAACTCGCTGCTTTGAATTCAGCCCTGGATCTCCTAGCTGACCTCTCTGCCCCAAGCAGCAACTCCAGCGTGCACCCAGCCCCCAACAAGGAGAGTGCCTTTCCTGAGCGCTGCTATGCCATGGCAGCTCCGGGAAGGCCTCCTAGGGCCTCCTCTCCCCTCACACCGTCGTGTCATTCAGCCCACCCGGGGAGCAAAGGGCCCCCTGGGCAGGGCTCAGGGTGCAGCCCGTGTGTGGTTTCATGGCTGGGAAAGGGGAGATCCTGAAGCTGGCTGCCCGCTTGTGAATGGGGCCGGAGGGCAAGAGCCGGCATTCGTTTCGTGGGAAGCGGGAGATCGGGGGTCTCCAAGCTGCACGCAGATCCCCTCCCTGGCTGCCCCTCTTGCTGCTTCCCGGCTGCCAAGCCTCTCTTCCCCACGCGTGCGTCTCACCGAAAGGAGCAGGCTGCTTGCCATTCCTGGCAAGGGCCTCGTCCCACAGGCCCCGTTGCCTCCAAGGGGAGTGCACATTGACCCAGAGCCTCCAGAGGAGCTGCAGTCTCTCCAGCCACAGAGGCCTTGCAGCTGAGCCCAGGACAGCCTGCTGCGTGGAGGGCTTCGATGGGAGAGGGCCGTGCTTCCCTGGCGGGGGCTCTGGCTCACACTGCTTTCCGTGGGGAAACACTGTGTGCGCCAAGTGTCTCCTGGGTGCAGAAGATCTCTCCCCAGCGCCGGAGGTGCGGGGAACCCTCTCTGGACACAGAGCAGTGTTCTAGGCAGGCCTCCCGGGCTGGGAGAGCCTCCACTGCCCCAACTGTCCAACGGCCTCAGGACCACACTTCTAGGGAGTGTGGGTCTGAGAGGCAGGGTGGCCTGAGGGAGGAACGTGGATGGCAGGCCCAAGCCACTGCGCTGAGCATTGCCCCTGGAAGTCCCAGCTGCAGGCTCTCTGCTCCACGCCCAAGCTGGAGTGAGCCTGGACCCTGGCCTGCAGACCCAGGCTTGCCCTGGGCACTGCTAGGGCGGGACCCATCCCAGGCTCAGCCAGGCCTCCCTAGGGCTTGTGCTGGCCTAGGCCCCTGCCAGCCAGCAGGAGCTGGACGGAACACAGTTCATTGGAGAAGGCCCCAGGGTGTTGCCGGTGTGTCTCTTGCACTGCTCGGAAGAAGCTGCAGGTCCACAGGCTGTGTGTGCACGGGGCCACTGGGGCCTGAGGAGAGAAGAGGCATGAGCCCCCTTGCAAGCGGGACTCCTGCCACCTCGGAGTTGCCTGCCACACACCCCCCTGCTGCCTGCGCTGTCTTCCCTGCTGGCAGGCCTCTGGGTGCCCCGGCCAGTCTATGCCAAGGAAGCAAGGTGCTTGCTCTCCCCTTGCTGGAAGCTCCTCCTACAGCCTTCTGGACCAGGGGACACATGCCCCCTGGACCAGCAGCCTGCAAGGAAGCTGCAGCTTAGCCATCCAGGAAGGCCCGCAGTAGTAGGCAGGAAGCCCCCTGCTAAGGACAGCTTTGCCACGCCAAACCTTGGAGGAGCTCATGGAGGCCCGGGCCTGCAGCGTTTTCCACGGGAGAGCACTGGGTTGCCCAAAGCCTCCCCTGCGGCTTCGGAGCACCCTCCAGCCCCCACGCCCTGGCAACCCACTCTGTTGCCGGAGGGAAGTTCCAAGCAGGGCGCTCTCGCTTGGGGAGCCAGGGTGCCTCCTGCTTGGAGAGTTGCTCAGGAACTCCTGTGGAGCGAGGCTTCCCCTCCCATGCTTGGCGGCCAGCAGATGGTGTCCTCGCTCCACCGAAAAACTCGCTGCTTTGAATTCAGCCCTGGATCTCCTAGCTGACCTCTCTGCCCCAAGCAGCAACTCCAGCGTGCACCCAGCCCCCAACAAGGAGAGTGCCTTTCCTGAGCGCTGCTATGCCATGGCAGCTCCGGGAAGGCCTCCTAGGGCCTCCTCTCCCCTCACACCGTCGTGTCATTCAGCCCACCCGGGGAGCAAAGGGCCCCCTGGGCAGGGCTCAGGGTGCAGCCCGTGTGTGGTTTCATGGCTGGGAAAGGGGAGATCCTGAAGCTGGCTGCCCGCTTGTGAATGGGGCCGGAGGGCAAGAGCCGGCATTCGTTTCGTGGGAAGCGGGAGATCGGGGGTCTCCAAGCTGCACGCAGATCCCCTCCCTGGCTGCCCCTCTTGCTGCTTCCCGGCTGCCAAGCCTCTCTTCCCCACGCGTGCGTCTCACCGAAAGGAGCAGGCTGCTTGCCATTCCTGGCAAGGGCCTCGTCCCACAGGCCCCGTTGCCTCCAAGGGGAGTGCACATTGACCCAGAGCCTCCAGAGGAGCTGCAGTCTCTCCAGCCACAGAGGCCTTGCAGCTGAGCCCAGGACAGCCTGCTGCGTGGAGGGCTTCGATGGGAGAGGGCCGTGCTTCCCTGGCGGGGGCTCTGGCTCACACTGCTTTCCGTGGGGAAACACTGTGTGCGCCAAGTGTCTCCTGGGTGCAGAAGATCTCTCCCCAGCGCCGGAGGTGCGGGGAACCCTCTCTGGACACAGAGCAGTGTTCTAGGCAGGCCTCCCGGGCTGGGAGAGCCTCCACTGCCCCAACTGTCCAACGGCCTCAGGACCACACTTCTAGGGAGTGTGGGTCTGACAGGCAGGGCGGCCTGAGGGAGGAACGTGGATGGCAGGCCCAAGCCACTGCGCTGAGCATTGCCCCTGGAAGTCCCAGCTGCAGGCTCTCTGCTCCACGCCCAAGCTGGAGTGAGCCTGGACCCTGGCCTGCAGACCCAGGCTTGCCCTGGGCACTGCTAGGGCGGGACCCATCCCAGGCTCAGCCAGGCCTCCCTAGGGCTTGTGCTGGCCTAGGCCCCTGCCAGCCAGCAGGAGCTGGACGGAACACAGTTCATTGGAGAAGGCCCCAGGGTGTTGCCGGTGTGTCTCTTGCACTGCTCGGAAGAAGCTGCAGGTCCACAGGCTGTGTGTGCACGTGGCCACTGGGGCCTGAGGAGAGAAGAGGCATGAGCCCCCTTGCAAGCGGGACTCCTGCCACCTCGGAGTTGCCTGCCACACACCCCCCTGCTGCCTGCGCTGTCTTCCCTGCTGGCAGGCCTCTGGGTGCCCCGGCCAGTCTATGCCAAGGAAGCAAGGTGCTTGCTCTCCCCTTGCTGGAAGCTCCTCCTACAGCCTTCTGGACCAGGGGACACATGCCCCCTGGACCAGCAGCCTGCAAGGAAGCTGCAGCTTAGCCATCCAGGAGGGCCCGCAGTAGTAGGCAGGAAGCCCCCTGCTAAGGACAGCTTTGCCACGCCAAACCTTGGAGGAGCTCATGGAGGCCCGGGCCTGCAGCGTTTTCCACGGGAGAGCACTGGGTTGCCCAAAGCCTCCCCTGCGGCTTCGGAGCACCCTCCAGCCCCCACGCCCTGGCAACCCACTCTGTTGCCGGAGGGAAGTTCCAAGCAGGGCGCTCTCGCTTGGGGAGCCAGGGTGCCTCCTGCTTGGAGAGTTGCTCAGGAACTCCTGTGGAGCGAGGCTTCCCCTCCCATGCTTGGCGGCCAGCAGATGGTGTCCTCGCTCCACCGAAAAACTCGCTGCTTTGAATTCAGCCCTGGATCTCCTAGCTGACCTCTCTGCCCCAAGCAGCAACTCCAGCGTGCACCCAGCCCCCAACAAGGAGAGTGCCTTTCCTGAGCGCTGCTATGCCATGGCAGCTCCGGGAAGGCCTCCTAGGGCCTCCTCTCCCCTCACACCGTCGTGTCATTCAGCCCACCCGGGGAGCAAAGGGCCCCCTGGGCAGGGCTCAGGGTGCAGCCCGTGTGTGGTTTCATGGCTGGGAAAGGGGAGATCCTGAAGCTGGCTGCCCGCTTGTGAATGGGGCCGGAGGGCAAGAGCCGGCATTCGTTTCGTGGGAAGCGGGAGATCGGGGGTCTCCAAGCTGCACGCAGATCCCCTCCCTGGCTGCCCCTCTTGCTGCTTCCCGGCTGCCAAGCCTCTCTTCCCCACGCGTGCGTCTCACCGAAAGGAGCAGGCTGCTTGCCATTCCTGGCAAGGGCCTCGTCCCACAGGCCCCGTTGCCTCCAAGGGGAGTGCACATTGACCCAGAGCCTCCAGAGGAGCTGCAGTCTCTCCAGCCACAGAGGCCTTGCAGCTGAGCCCAGGACAGCCTGCTGCGTGGAGGGCTTCGATGGGAGAGGGCCGTGCTTCCCTGGCGGGGGCTCTGGCTCACACTGCTTTCCGTGGGGAAACACTGTGTGCGCCAAGTGTCTCCTGGGTGCAGAAGATCTCTCCCCAGCGCCGGAGGTGCGGGGAACCCTCTCTGGACACAGAGCAGTGTTCTAGGCAGGCCTCCCGGGCTGGGAGAGCCTCCACTGCCCCAACTGTCCAACGGCCTCAGGACCACACTTCTAGGGAGTGTGGGTCTGAGAGGCAGGGCGGCCTGAGGGAGGAACGTGGATGGCAGGCCCAAGCCACTGCGCTGAGCATTGCCCCTGGAAGTCCCAGCTGCAGGCTCTCTGCTCCACGCCCAAGCTGGAGTGAGCCTGGACCCTGGCCTGCAGACCCAGGCTTGCCCTGGGCACTGCTAGGGCGGGACCCATCCCAGGCTCAGCCAGGCCTCCCTAGGGCTTGTGCTGGCCTAGGCCCCTGCCAGCCAGCAGGAGCTGGACGGAACACAGTTCATTGGAGAAGGCCCCAGGGTGTTGCCGGTGTGTCTCTTGCACTGCTCGGAAGAAGCTGCAGGTCCACAGGCTGTGTGTGCACGGGGCCACTGGGGCCTGAGGAGAGAAGAGGCATGAGCCCCCTTGCAAGCGGGACTCCTGCCACCTCGGAGTTGCCTGCCACACACCCCCCTGCTGCCTGCGCTGTCTTCCCTGCTGGCAGGCCTCTGGGTGCCCCGGCCAGTCTATGCCAAGGAAGCAAGGTGCTTGCTCTCCCCTTGCTGGAAGCTCCTCCTACAGCCTTCTGGACCAGGGGACACATGCCCCCTGGACCAGCAGCCTGCAAGGAAGCTGCAGCTTAGCCATCCAGGAAGGCCCGCAGTAGTAGGCAGGAAGCCCCCTGCTAAGGACAGCTTTGCCACGCCAAACCTTGGAGGAGCTCATGGAGGCCCGGGCCTGCAGCGTTTTCCACGGGAGAGCACTGGGTTGCCCAAAGCCTCCCCTGCGGCTTCGGAGCACCCTCCAGCCCCCACGCCCTGGCAACCCACTCTGTTGCCGGAGGGAAGTTCCAAGCAGGGCGCTCTCGCTTGGGGAGCCAGGGTGCCTCCTGCTTGGAGAGTTGCTCAGGAACTCCTGTGGAGCGAGGCTTCCCCTCCCATGCTTGGCGGCCAGCAGATGGTGTCCTCGCTCCACCGAAAAACTCGCTGCTTTGAATTCAGCCCTGGATCTCCTAGCTGACCTCTCTGCCCCAAGCAGCAACTCCAGCGTGCACCCAGCCCCCAACAAGGAGAGTGCCTTTCCTGAGCGCTGCTATGCCATGGCAGCTCCGGGAAGGCCTCCTAGGGCCTCCTCTCCCCTCACACCGTCGTGTCATTCAGCCCACCCGGGGAGCAAAGGGCCCCCTGGGCAGGGCTCAGGGTGCAGCCCGTGTGTGGTTTCATGGCTGGGAAAGGGGAGATCCTGAAGCTGGCTGCCCGCTTGTGAATGGGGCCGGAGGGCAAGAGCCGGCATTCGTTTCGTGGGAAGCGGGAGATCGGGGGTCTCCAAGCTGCACGCAGATCCCCTCCCTGGCTGCCCCTCTTGCTGCTTCCCGGCTGCCAAGCCTCTCTTCCCCACGCGTGCGTCTCACCGAAAGGAGCAGGCTGCTTGCCATTCCTGGCAAGGGCCTCGTCCCACAGGCCCCGTTGCCTCCAAGGGGAGTGCACATTGACCCAGAGCCTCCAGAGGAGCTGCAGTCTCTCCAGCCACAGAGGCCTTGCAGCTGAGCCCAGGACAGCCTGCTGCGTGGAGGGCTTCGATGGGAGAGGGCCGTGCTTCCCTGGCGGGGGCTCTGGCTCACACTGCTTTCCGTGGGGAAACACTGTGTGCGCCAAGTGTCTCCTGGGTGCAGAAGATCTCTCCCCAGCGCCGGAGGTGCGGGGAACCCTCTCTGGACACAGAGCAGTGTTCTAGGCAGGCCTCCCGGGCTGGGAGAGCCTCCACTGCCCCAACTGTCCAACGGCCTCAGGACCACACTTCTAGGGAGTGTGGGTCTGAGAGGCAGGGTGGCCTGAGGGAGGAACGTGGATGGCAGGCCCAAGCCACTGCGCTGAGCATTGCCCCTGGAAGTCCCAGCTGCAGGCTCTCTGCTCCACGCCCAAGCTGGAGTGAGCCTGGACCCTGGCCTGCAGACCCAGGCTTGCCCTGGGCACTGCTAGGGCGGGACCCATCCCAGGCTCAGCCAGGCCTCCCTAGGGCTTGTGCTGGCCTAGGCCCCTGCCAGCCAGCAGGAGCTGGACGGAACACAGTTCATTGGAGAAGGCCCCAGGGTGTTGCCGGTGTGTCTCTTGCACTGCTCGGAAGAAGCTGCAGGTCCACAGGCTGTGTGTGCACGGGGCCACTGGGGCCTGAGGAGAGAAGAGGCATGAGCCCCCTTGCAAGCGGGACTCCTGCCACCTCGGAGTTGCCTGCCACACACCCCCCTGCTGCCTGCGCTGTCTTCCCTGCTGGCAGGCCTCTGGGTGCCCCGGCCAGTCTATGCCAAGGAAGCAAGGTGCTTGCTCTCCCCTTGCTGGAAGCTCCTCCTACAGCCTTCTGGACCAGGGGACACATGCCCCCTGGACCAGCAGCCTGCAAGGAAGCTGCAGCTTAGCCATCCAGGAAGGCCCGCAGTAGTAGGCAGGAAGCCCCCTGCTAAGGACAGCTTTGCCACGCCAAACCTTGGAGGAGCTCATGGAGGCCCGGGCCTGCAGCGTTTTCCACGGGAGAGCACTGGGTTGCCCAAAGCCTCCCCTGCGGCTTCGGAGCACCCTCCAGCCCCCACGCCCTGGCAACCCACTCTGTTGCCGGAGGGAAGTTCCAAGCAGGGCGCTCTCGCTTGGGGAGCCAGGGTGCCTCCTGCTTGGAGAGTTGCTCAGGAACTCCTGTGGAGCGAGGCTTCCCCTCCCATGCTTGGCGGCCAGCAGATGGTGTCCTCGCTCCACCGAAAAACTCGCTGCTTTGAATTCAGCCCTGGATCTCCTAGCTGACCTCTCTGCCCCAAGCAGCAACTCCAGCGTGCACCCAGCCCCCAACAAGGAGAGTGCCTTTCCTGAGCGCTGCTATGCCATGGCAGCTCCGGGAAGGCCTCCTAGGGCCTCCTCTCCCCTCACACCGTCGTGTCATTCAGCCCACCCGGGGAGCAAAGGGCCCCCTGGGCAGGGCTCAGGGTGCAGCCCGTGTGTGGTTTCATGGCTGGGAAAGGGGAGATCCTGAAGCTGGCTGCCCGCTTGTGAATGGGGCCGGAGGGCAAGAGCCGGCATTCGTTTCGTGGGAAGCGGGAGATCGGGGGTCTCCAAGCTGCACGCAGATCCCCTCCCTGGCTGCCCCTCTTGCTGCTTCCCGGCTGCCAAGCCTCTCTTCCCCACGCGTGCGTCTCACCGAAAGGAGCAGGCTGCTTGCCATTCCTGGCAAGGGCCTCGTCCCACAGGCCCCGTTGCCTCCAAGGGGAGTGCACATTGACCCAGAGCCTCCAGAGGAGCTGCAGTCTCTCCAGCCACAGAGGCCTTGCAGCTGAGCCCAGGACAGCCTGCTGCGTGGAGGGCTTCGATGGGAGAGGGCCGTGCTTCCCTGGCGGGGGCTCTGGCTCACACTGCTTTCCGTGGGGAAACACTGTGTGCGCCAAGTGTCTCCTGGGTGCAGAAGATCTCTCCCCAGCGCCGGAGGTGCGGGGAACCCTCTCTGGACACAGAGCAGTGTTCTAGGCAGGCCTCCCGGGCTGGGAGAGCCTCCACTGCCCCAACTGTCCAACGGCCTCAGGACCACACTTCTAGGGAGTGTGGGTCTGACAGGCAGGGCGGCCTGAGGGAGGAACGTGGATGGCAGGCCCAAGCCACTGCGCTGAGCATTGCCCCTGGAAGTCCCAGCTGCAGGCTCTCTGCTCCACGCCCAAGCTGGAGTGAGCCTGGACCCTGGCCTGCAGACCCAGGCTTGCCCTGGGCACTGCTAGGGCGGGACCCATCCCAGGCTCAGCCAGGCCTCCCTAGGGCTTGTGCTGGCCTAGGCCCCTGCCAGCCAGCAGGAGCTGGACGGAACACAGTTCATTGGAGAAGGCCCCAGGGTGTTGCCGGTGTGTCTCTTGCACTGCTCGGAAGAAGCTGCAGGTCCACAGGCTGTGTGTGCACGGGGCCACTGGGGCCTGAGGAGAGAAGAGGCATGAGCCCCCTTGCAAGCGGGACTCCTGCCACCTCGGAGTTGCCTGCCACACACCCCCCTGCTGCCTGCGCTGTCTTCCCTGCTGGCAGGCCTCTGGGTGCCCCGGCCAGTCTATGCCAAGGAAGCAAGGTGCTTGCTCTCCCCTTGCTGGAAGCTCCTCCTACAGCCTTCTGGACCAGGGGACACATGCCCCCTGGACCAGCAGCCTGCAAGGAAGCTGCAGCTTAGCCATCCAGGAAGGCCCGCAGTAGTAGGCAGGAAGCCCCCTGCTAAGGACAGCTTTGCCACGCCAAACCTTGGAGGAGCTCATGGAGGCCCGGGCCTGCAGCGTTTTCCACGGGAGAGCACTGGGTTGCCCAAAGCCTCCCCTGCGGCTTCGGAGCACCCTCCAGCCCCCACGCCCTGGCAACCCACTCTGTTGCCGGAGGGAAGTTCCAAGCAGGGCGCTCTCGCTTGGGGAGCCAGGGTGCCTCCTGCTTGGAGAGTTGCTCAGGAACTCCTGTGGAGCGAGGCTTCCCCTCCCATGCTTGGCGGCCAGCAGATGGTGTCCTCGCTCCACCGAAAAACTCGCTGCTTTGAATTCAGCCCTGGATCTCCTAGCTGACCTCTCTGCCCCAAGCAGCAACTCCAGCGTGCACCCAGCCCCCAACAAGGAGAGTGCCTTTCCTGAGCGCTGCTATGCCATGGCAGCTCCGGGAAGGCCTCCTAGGGCCTCCTCTCCCCTCACACCGTCGTGTCATTCAGCCCACCCGGGGAGCAAAGGGCCCCCTGGGCAGGGCTCAGGGTGCAGCCCGTGTGTGGTTTCATGGCTGGGAAAGGGGAGATCCTGAAGCTGGCTGCCCGCTTGTGAATGGGGCCGGAGGGCAAGAGCCGGCATTCGTTTCGTGGGAAGCGGGAGATCGGGGGTCTCCAAGCTGCACGCAGATCCCCTCCCTGGCTGCCCCTCTTGCTGCTTCCCGGCTGCCAAGCCTCTCTTCCCCACGCGTGCGTCTCACCGAAAGGAGCAGGCTGCTTGCCATTCCTGGCAAGGGCCTCGTCCCACAGGCCCCGTTGCCTCCAAGGGGAGTGCACATTGACCCAGAGCCTCCAGAGGAGCTGCAGTCTCTCCAGCCACAGAGGCCTTGCAGCTGAGCCCAGGACAGCCTGCTGCGTGGAGGGCTTCGATGGGAGAGGGCCGTGCTTCCCTGGCGGGGGCTCTGGCTCACACTGCTTTCCGTGGGGAAACACTGTGTGCGCCAAGTGTCTCCTGGGTGCAGAAGATCTCTCCCCAGCGCCGGAGGTGCGGGGAACCCTCTCTGGACACAGAGCAGTGTTCTAGGCAGGCCTCCCGGGCTGGGAGAGCCTCCACTGCCCCAACTGTCCAACGGCCTCAGGACCACACTTCTAGGGAGTGTGGGTCTGACAGGCAGGGCGGCCTGAGGGAGGAACGTGGATGGCAGGCCCAAGCCACTGCGCTGAGCATTGCCCCTGGAAGTCCCAGCTGCAGGCTCTCTGCTCCACGCCCAAGCTGGAGTGAGCCTGGACCCTGGCCTGCAGACCCAGGCTTGCCCTGGGCACTGCTAGGGCGGGACCCATCCCAGGCTCAGCCAGGCCTCCCTAGGGCTTGTGCTGGCCTAGGCCCCTGCCAGCCAGCAGGAGCTGGACGGAACACAGTTCATTGGAGAAGGCCCCAGGGTGTTGCCGGTGTGTCTCTTGCACTGCTCGGAAGAAGCTGCAGGTCCACAGGCTGTGTGTGCACGGGGCCACTGGGGCCTGAGGAGAGAAGAGGCATGAGCCCCCTTGCAAGCGGGACTCCTGCCACCTCGGAGTTGCCTGCCACACACCCCCCTGCTGCCTGCGCTGTCTTCCCTGCTGGCAGGCCTCTGGGTGCCCCGGCCAGTCTATGCCAAGGAAGCAAGGTGCTTGCTCTCCCCTTGCTGGAAGCTCCTCCTACAGCCTTCTGGACCAGGGGACACATGCCCCCTGGACCAGCAGCCTGCAAGGAAGCTGCAGCTTAGCCATCCAGGAGGGCCCGCAGTAGTAGGCAGGAAGCCCCCTGCTAAGGACAGCTTTGCCACGCCAAACCTTGGAGGAGCTCATGGAGGCCCGGGCCTGCAGCGTTTTCCACGGGAGAGCACTGGGTTGCCCAAAGCCTCCCCTGCGGCTTCGGAGCACCCTCCAGCCCCCACGCCCTGGCAACCCACTCTGTTGCCGGAGGGAAGTTCCAAGCAGGGCGCTCTCGCTTGGGGAGCCAGGGTGCCTCCTGCTTGGAGAGTTGCTCAGGAACTCCTGTGGAGCGAGGCTTCCCCTCCCATGCTTGGCGGCCAGCAGATGGTGTCCTCGCTCCACCGAAAAACTCGCTGCTTTGAATTCAGCCCTGGATCTCCTAGCTGACCTCTCTGCCCCAAGCAGCAACTCCAGCGTGCACCCAGCCCCCAACAAGGAGAGTGCCTTTCCTGAGCGCTGCTATGCCATGGCAGCTCCGGGAAGGCCTCCTAGGGCCTCCTCTCCCCTCACACCGTCGTGTCATTCAGCCCACCCGGGGAGCAAAGGGCCCCCTGGGCAGGGCTCAGGGTGCAGCCCGTGTGTGGTTTCATGGCTGGGAAAGGGGAGATCCTGAAGCTGGCTGCCCGCTTGTGAATGGGGCCGGAGGGCAAGAGCCGGCATTCGTTTCGTGGGAAGCGGGAGATCGGGGGTCTCCAAGCTGCACGCAGATCCCCTCCCTGGCTGCCCCTCTTGCTGCTTCCCGGCTGCCAAGCCTCTCTTCCCCACGCGTGCGTCTCACCGAAAGGAGCAGGCTGCTTGCCATTCCTGGCAAGGGCCTCGTCCCACAGGCCCCGTTGCCTCCAAGGGGAGTGCACATTGACCCAGAGCCTCCAGAGGAGCTGCAGTCTCTCCAGCCACAGAGGCCTTGCAGCTGAGCCCAGGACAGCCTGCTGCGTGGAGGGCTTCGATGGGAGAGGGCCGTGCTTCCCTGGCGGGGGCTCTGGCTCACACTGCTTTCCGTGGGGAAACACTGTGTGCGCCAAGTGTCTCCTGGGTGCAGAAGATCTCTCCCCAGCGCCGGAGGTGCGGGGAACCCTCTCTGGACACAGAGCAGTGTTCTAGGCAGGCCTCCCGGGCTGGGAGAGCCTCCACTGCCCCAACTGTCCAACGGCCTCAGGACCACACTTCTAGGGAGTGTGGGTCTGACAGGCAGGGCGGCCTGAGGGAGGAACGTGGATGGCAGGCCCAAGCCACTGCGCTGAGCATTGCCCCTGGAAGTCCCAGCTGCAGGCTCTCTGCTCCACGCCCAAGCTGGAGTGAGCCTGGACCCTGGCCTGCAGACCCAGGCTTGCCCTGGGCACTGCTAGGGCGGGACCCATCCCAGGCTCAGCCAGGCCTCCCTAGGGCTTGTGCTGGCCTAGGCCCCTGCCAGCCAGCAGGAGCTGGACGGAACACAGTTCATTGGAGAAGGCCCCAGGGTGTTGCCGGTGTGTCTCTTGCACTGCTCGGAAGAAGCTGCAGGTCCACAGGCTGTGTGTGCACGTGGCCACTGGGGCCTGAGGAGAGAAGAGGCATGAGCCCCCTTGCAAGCGGGACTCCTGCCACCTCGGAGTTGCCTGCCACACACCCCCCTGCTGCCTGCGCTGTCTTCCCTGCTGGCAGGCCTCTGGGTGCCCCGGCCAGTCTATGCCAAGGAAGCAAGGTGCTTGCTCTCCCCTTGCTGGAAGCTCCTCCTACAGCCTTCTGGACCAGGGGACACATGCCCCCTGGACCAGCAGCCTGCAAGGAAGCTGCAGCTTAGCCATCCAGGAAGGCCCGCAGTAGTAGGCAGGAAGCCCCCTGCTAAGGACAGCTTTGCCACGCCAAACCTTGGAGGAGCTCATGGAGGCCCGGGCCTGCAGCGTTTTCCACGGGAGAGCACTGGGTTGCCCAAAGCCTCCCCTGCGGCTTCGGAGCACCCTCCAGCCCCCACGCCCTGGCAACCCACTCTGTTGCCGGAGGAAGTTCCAAGCAGGGCGCTCTCGCTTGGGGAGCCAGGGTGCCTCCTGCTTGGAGAGTTGCTCAGGAACTCCTGTGGAGCGAGGCTTCCCCTCCCATGCTTGGCGGCCAGCAGATGGTGTCCTCGCTCCACCGAAAAACTCGCTGCTTTGAATTCAGCCGTGGATCTCCTAGCTGACCTCTCTGCCCCAAGCAGCAACTCCAGCGTGCACCCAGCCCCCAACAAGGAGAGTGCCTTTCCTGAGCGCTGCTATGCCATGGCAGCTCCGGGAAGGCCTCCTAGGGCCTCCTCTCCCCTCACACCGTCGTGTCATTCAGCCCACCCGGGGAGCAAAGGGCCCCCTGGGCAGGGCTCAGGGTGCAGCCCGTGTGTGGTTTCATGGCTGGGAAAGGGGAGATCCTGAAGCTGGCTGCCCGCTTGTGAATGGGGCCGGAGGGCAAGAGCCGGCATTCGTTTCGTGGGAAGCGGGAGATCGGGGGTCTCCAAGCTGCACGCAGATCCCCTCCCTGGCTGCCCCTCTTGCTGCTTCCCGGCTGCCAAGCCTCTCTTCCCACGCGTGCGTCTCACCGAAAGGAGCAGGCTGCTTGCCATTCCTGGCAAGGGCCTCGTCCCACAGGCCCCGTTGCCTCCAAGGGGAGTGCACATTGACCCAGAGCCTCCAGAGGAGCTGCAGTCTCTCCAGCCACAGAGGCCTTGCAGCTGAGCCCAGGACAGCCTGCTGCGTGGAGGGCTTCGATGGGAGAGGGCCGTGCTTCCCTGGCGGGGGCTCTGGCTCACACTGCTTTCCGTGGGGAAACACTGTGTGCGCCAAGTGTCTCCTGGGTGCAGAAGATCTCTCCCCAGCGCCGGAGGTGCGGGGAACCCTCTCTGGACACAGAGCAGTGTTCTAGGCAGGCCTCCCGGGCTGGGAGAGCCTCCACTGCCCCAACTGTCCAACGGCCTCAGGACCACACTTCTAGGGAGTGTGGGTCTGACAGGCAGGGCGGCCTGAGGGAGGAACGTGGATGGCAGGCCCAAGCCACTGCGCTGAGCATTGCCCCTGGAAGTCCCAGCTGCAGGCTCTCTGCTCCACGCCCAAGCTGGAGTGAGCCTGGACCCTGGCCTGCAGACCCAGGCTTGCCCTGGGCACTGCTAGGGCGGGACCCATCCCAGGCTCAGCCAGGCCTCCCTAGGGCTTGTGCTGGCCTAGGCCCCTGCCAGCCAGCAGGAGCTGGACGGAACACAGTTCATTGGAGAAGGCCCCAGGGTGTTGCCGGTGTGTCTCTTGCACTGCTCGGAAGAAGCTGCAGGTCCACAGGCTGTGTGTGCACGTGGCCACTGGGGCCTGAGGAGAGAAGAGGCATGAGCCCCCTTGCAAGCGGGACTCCTGCCACCTCGGAGTTGCCTGCCACACACCCCCCTGCTGCCTGCGCTGTCTTCCCTGCTGGCAGGCCTCTGGGTGCCCCGGCCAGTCTATGCCAAGGAAGCAAGGTGCTTGCTCTCCCCTTGCTGGAAGCTCCTCCTACAGCCTTCTGGACCAGGGGACACATGCCCCCTGGACCAGCAGCCTGCAAGGAAGCTGCAGCTTAGCCATCCAGGAAGGCCCGCAGTAGTAGGCAGGAAGCCCCCTGCTAAGGACAGCTTTGCCACGCCAAACCTTGGAGGAGCTCATGGAGGCCCGGGCCTGCAGCGTTTTCCACGGGAGAGCACTGGGTTGCCCAAAGCCTCCCCTGCGGCTTCGGAGCACCCTCCAGCCCCCACGCCCTGGCAACCCACTCTGTTGCCGGAGGGAAGTTCCAAGCAGGGCGCTCTCGCTTGGGGAGCCAGGGTGCCTCCTGCTTGGAGAGTTGCTCAGGAACTCCTGTGGAGCGAGGCTTCCCCTCCCATGCTTGGCGGCCAGCAGATGGTGTCCTCGCTCCACCGAAAAACTCGCTGCTTTGAATTCAGCCGTGGATCTCCTAGCTGACCTCTCTGCCCCAAGCAGCAACTCCAGCGTGCACCCAGCCCCCAACAAGGAGAGTGCCTTTCCTGAGCGCTGCTATGCCATGGCAGCTCCGGGAAGGCCTCCTAGGGCCTCCTCTCCCCTCACACCGTCGTGTCATTCAGCCCACCCGGGGAGCAAAGGGCCCCCTGGGCAGGGCTCAGGGTGCAGCCCGTGTGTGGTTTCATGGCTGGGAAAGGGGAGATCCTGAAGCTGGCTGCCCGCTTGTGAATGGGGCCGGAGGGCAAGAGCCGGCATTCGTTTCGTGGGAAGCGGGAGATCGGGGGTCTCCAAGCTGCACGCAGATCCCCTCCCTGGCTGCCCCTCTTGCTGCTTCCCGGCTGCCAAGCCTCTCTTCCCCACGCGTGCGTCTCACCGAAAGGAGCAGGCTGCTTGCCATTCCTGGCAAGGGCCTCGTCCCACAGGCCCCGTTGCCTCCAAGGGGAGTGCACATTGACCCAGAGCCTCCAGAGGAGCTGCAGTCTCTCCAGCCACAGAGGCCTTGCAGCTGAGCCCAGGACAGCCTGCTGCGTGGAGGGCTTCGATGGGAGAGGGCCGTGCTTCCCTGGCGGGGGCTCTGGCTCACACTGCTTTCCGTGGGGAAACACTGTGTGCGCCAAGTGTCTCCTGGGTGCAGAAGATCTCTCCCCAGCGCCGGAGGTGCGGGGAACCCTCTCTGGACACAGAGCAGTGTTCTAGGCAGGCCTCCCGGGCTGGGAGAGCCTCCACTGCCCCAACTGTCCAACGGCCTCAGGACCACACTTCTAGGGAGTGTGGGTCTGACAGGCAGGGCGGCCTGAGGGAGGAACGTGGATGGCAGGCCCAAGCCACTGCGCTGAGCATTGCCCCTGGAAGTCCCAGCTGCAGGCTCTCTGCTCCACGCCCAAGCTGGAGTGAGCCTGGACCCTGGCCTGCAGACCCAGGCTTGCCCTGGGCACTGCTAGGGCGGGACCCATCCCAGGCTCAGCCAGGCCTCCCTAGGGCTTGTGCTGGCCTAGGCCCCTGCCAGCCAGCAGGAGCTGGACGGAACACAGTTCATTGGAGAAGGCCCCAGGGTGTTGCCGGTGTGTCTCTTGCACTGCTCGGAAGAAGCTGCAGGTCCACAGGCTGTGTGTGCACGTGGCCACTGGGGCCTGAGGAGAGAAGAGGCATGAGCCCCCTTGCAAGCGGGACTCCTGCCACCTCGGAGTTGCCTGCCACACACCCCCCTGCTGCCTGCGCTGTCTTCCCTGCTGGCAGGCCTCTGGGTGCCCCGGCCAGTCTATGCCAAGGAAGCAAGGTGCTTGCTCTCCCCTTGCTGGAAGCTCCTCCTACAGCCTTCTGGACCAGGGGACACATGCCCCCTGGACCAGCAGCCTGCAAGGAAGCTGCAGCTTAGCCATCCAGGAAGGCCCGCAGTAGTAGGCAGGAAGCCCCCTGCTAAGGACAGCTTTGCCACGCCAAACCTTGGAGGAGCTCATGGAGGCCCGGGCCTGCAGCGTTTTCCACGGGAGAGCACTGGGTTGCGCAAAGCCTCCCCTGCGGCTTCAGAGCACCCTCCAGCCCCCACGCCCTGGCAACCCACTCTGTTGCCGGAGGGAAGTTCCAAGCAGGGCGCTCTCGCTTGGGGAGCCAGGGTGCCTCCTGCTTGGAGAGTTGCTCAGGAACTCCTGTGGAGCGAGGCTTCCCCTCCCATGCTTGGCGGCCAGCAGATGGTGTCCTCGCTCCACCGAAAAACTCGCTGCTTTGAATTCAGCCGTGGATCTCCTAGCTGACCTCTCTGCCCCAAGCAGCAACTCCAGCGTGCACCCAGCCCCCAACAAGGAGAGTGCCTTTCCTGAGCGCTGCTATGCCATGGCAGCTCCGGGAAGGCCTCCTAGGGCCTCCTCTCCCCTCACACCGTCGTGTCATTCAGCCCACCCGGGGAGCAAAGGGCCCCCTGGGCAGGGCTCAGGGTGCAGCCCGTGTGTGGTTTCATGGCTGGGAAAGGGGAGATCCTGAAGCTGGCTGCCCGCTTGTGAATGGGGCCGGAGGGCAAGAGCCGGCATTCGTTTCGTGGGAAGCGGGAGATCGGGGGTCTCCAAGCTGCACGCAGATCCCCTCCCTGGCTGCCCCTCTTGCTGCTTCCCGGCTGCCAAGCCTCTCTTCCCCACGCGTGCGTCTCACCGAAAGGAGCAGGCTGCTTGCCATTCCTGGCAAGGGCCTCGTCCCACAGGCCCCGTTGCCTCCAAGGGGAGTGCACATTGACCCAGAGCCTCCAGAGGAGCTGCAGTCTCTCCAGCCACAGAGGCCTTGCAGCTGAGCCCAGGACAGCCTGCTGCGTGGAGGGCTTCGATGGGAGAGGGCCGTGCTTCCCTGGCGGGGGCTCTGGCTCACACTGCTTTCCGTGGGGAAACACTGTGTGCGCCAAGTGTCTCCTGGGTGCAGAAGATCTCTCCCCAGCGCCGGAGGTGCGGGGAACCCTCTCTGGACACAGAGCAGTGTTCTAGGCAGGCCTCCCGGGCTGGGAGAGCCTCCACTGCCCCAACTGTCCAACGGCCTCAGGACCACACTTCTAGGGAGTGTGGGTCTGACAGGCAGGGCGGCCTGAGGGAGGAACGTGGATGGCAGGCCCAAGCCACTGCGCTGAGCATTGCCCCTGGAAGTCCCAGCTGCAGGCTCTCTGCTCCACGCCCAAGCTGGAGTGAGCCTGGACCCTGGCCTGCAGACCCAGGCTTGCCCTGGGCACTGCTAGGGCGGGACCCATCCCAGGCTCAGCCAGGCCTCCCTAGGGCTTGTGCTGGCCTAGGCCCCTGCCAGCCAGCAGGAGCTGGACGGAACACAGTTCATTGGAGAAGGCCCCAGGGTGTTGCCGGTGTGTCTCTTGCACTGCTCGGAAGAAGCTGCAGGTCCACAGGCTGTGTGTGCACGTGGCCACTGGGGCCTGAGGAGAGAAGAGGCATGAGCCCCCTTGCAAGCGGGACTCCTGCCACCTCGGAGTTGCCTGCCACACACCCCCCTGCTGCCTGCGCTGTCTTCCCTGCTGGCAGGCCTCTGGGTGCCCCGGCCAGTCTATGCCAAGGAAGCAAGGTGCTTGCTCTCCCCTTGCTGGAAGCTCCTCCTACAGCCTTCTGGACCAGGGGACACATGCCCCCTGGACCAGCAGCCTGCAAGGAAGCTGCAGCTTAGCCATCCAGGAAGGCCCGCAGTAGTAGGCAGGAAGCCCCCTGCTAAGGACAGCTTTGCCACGCCAAACCTTGGAGGAGCTCATGGAGGCCCGGGCCTGCAGCGTTTTCCACGGGAGAGCACTGGGTTGCCCAAAGCCTCCCCTGCGGCTTCGGAGCACCCTCCAGCCCCCACGCCCTGGCAACCCACTCTGTTGCCGGAGGGAAGTTCCAAGCAGGGCGCTCTCGCTTGGGGAGCCAGGGTGCCTCCTGCTTGGAGAGTTGCTCAGGAACTCCTGTGGAGCGAGGCTTCCCCTCCCATGCTTGGCGGCCAGCAGATGGTGTCCTCGCTCCACCGAAAAACTCGCTGCTTTGAATTCAGCCCTGGATCTCCTAGCTGACCTCTCTGCCCCAAGCAGCAACTCCAGCGTGCACCCAGCCCCCAACAAGGAGAGTGCCTTTCCTGAGCGCTGCTATGCCATGGCAGCTCCGGGAAGGCCTCCTAGGGCCTCCTCTCCCCTCACACCGTCGTGTCATTCAGCCCACCCGGGGAGCAAAGGGCCCCCTGGGCAGGGCTCAGGGTGCAGCCCGTGTGTGGTTTCATGGCTGGGAAAGGGGAGATCCTGAAGCTGGCTGCCCGCTTGTGAATGGGGCCGGAGGGCAAGAGCCGGCATTCGTTTCGTGGGAAGCGGGAGATCGGGGGTCTCCAAGCTGCACGCAGATCCCCTCCCTGGCTGCCCCTCTTGCTGCTTCCCGGCTGCCAAGCCTCTCTTCCCCACGCGTGCGTCTCACCGAAAGGAGCAGGCTGCTTGCCATTCCTGGCAAGGGCCTCGTCCCACAGGCCCCGTTGCCTCCAAGGGGAGTGCACATTGACCCAGAGCCTCCAGAGGAGCTGCAGTCTCTCCAGCCACAGAGGCCTTGCAGCTGAGCCCAGGACAGCCTGCTGCGTGGAGGGCTTCGATGGGAGAGGGCCGTGCTTCCCTGGCGGGGGCTCTGGCTCACACTGCTTTCCGTGGGGAAACACTGTGTGCGCCAAGTGTCTCCTGGGTGCAGAAGATCTCTCCCCAGCGCCGGAGGTGCGGGGAACCCTCTCTGGACACAGAGCAGTGTTCTAGGCAGGCCTCCCGGGCTGGGAGAGCCTCCACTGCCCCAACTGTCCAACGGCCTCAGGACCACACTTCTAGGGAGTGTGGGTCTGACAGGCAGGGCGGCCTGAGGGAGGAACGTGGATGGCAGGCCCAAGCCACTGCGCTGAGCATTGCCCCTGGAAGTCCCAGCTGCAGGCTCTCTGCTCCACGCCCAAGCTGGAGTGAGCCTGGACCCTGGCCTGCAGACCCAGGCTTGCCCTGGGCACTGCTAGGGCGGGACCCATCCCAGGCTCAGCCAGGCCTCCCTAGGGCTTGTGCTGGCCTAGGCCCCTGCCAGCCAGCAGGAGCTGGACGGAACACAGTTCATTGGAGAAGGCCCCAGGGTGTTGCCGGTGTGTCTCTTGCACTGCTCGGAAGAAGCTGCAGGTCCACAGGCTGTGTGTGCACGTGGCCACTGGGGCCTGAGGAGAGAAGAGGCATGAGCCCCCTTGCAAGCGGGACTCCTGCCACCTCGGAGTTGCCTGCCACACACCCCCCTGCTGCCTGCGCTGTCTTCCCTGCTGGCAGGCCTCTGGGTGCCCCGGCCAGTCTATGCCAAGGAAGCAAGGTGCTTGCTCTCCCCTTGCTGGAAGCTCCTCCTACAGCCTTCTGGACCAGGGGACACATGCCCCCTGGACCAGCAGCCTGCAAGGAAGCTGCAGCTTAGCCATCCAGGAAGGCCCGCAGTAGTAGGCAGGAAGCCCCCTGCTAAGGACAGCTTTGCCACGCCAAACCTTGGAGGAGCTCATGGAGGCCCGGGCCTGCAGCGTTTTCCACGGGAGAGCACTGGGTTGCCCAAAGCCTCCCCTGCGGCTTCGGAGCACCCTCCAGCCCCCACGCCCTGGCAACCCACTCTGTTGCCGGAGGGAAGTTCCAAGCAGGGCGCTCTCGCTTGGGGAGCCAGGGTGCCTCCTGCTTGGAGAGTTGCTCAGGAACTCCTGTGGAGCGAGGCTTCCCCTCCCATGCTTGGCGGCCAGCAGATGGTGTCCTCGCTCCACCGAAAAACTCGCTGCTTTGAATTCAGCCGTGGATCTCCTAGCTGACCTCTCTGCCCCAAGCAGCAACTCCAGCGTGCACCCAGCCCCCAACAAGGAGAGTGCCTTTCCTGAGCGCTGCTATGCCATGGCAGCTCCGGGAAGGCCTCCTAGGGCCTCCTCTCCCCTCACACCGTCGTGTCATTCAGCCCACCCGGGGAGCAAAGGGCCCCCTGGGCAGGGCTCAGGGTGCAGCCCGTGTGTGGTTTCATGGCTGGGAAAGGGGAGATCCTGAAGCTGGCTGCCCGCTTGTGAATGGGGCCGGAGGGCAAGAGCCGGCATTCGTTTCGTGGGAAGCGGGAGATCGGGGGTCTCCAAGCTGCACGCAGATCCCCTCCCTGGCTGCCCCTCTTGCTGCTTCCCGGCTGCCAAGCCTCTCTTCCCCACGCGTGCGTCTCACCGAAAGGAGCAGGCTGCTTGCCATTCCTGGCAAGGGCCTCGTCCCACAGGCCCCGTTAGCCTCCAAGGGGAGTGCACATTGACCCAGAGCCTCCAGAGGAGCTGCAGTCTCTCCAGCCACAGAGGCCTTGCAGCTGAGCCCAGGACAGCCTGCTGCGTGGAGGGCTTCGATGGGAGAGGGCCGTGCTTCCCTGGCGGGGGCTCTGGCTCACACTGCTTTCCGTGGGGAAACACTGTGTGCGCCAAGTGTCTCCTGGGTGCAGAAGATCTCTCCCCAGCGCCGGAGGTGCGGGGAACCCTCTCTGGACACAGAGCAGTGTTCTAGGCAGGCCTCCCGGGCTGGGAGAGCCTCCACTGCCCCAACTGTCCAACGGCCTCAGGACCACACTTCTAGGGAGTGTGGGTCTGACAGGCAGGGCGGCCTGAGGGAGGAACGTGGATGGCAGGCCCAAGCCACTGCGCTGAGCATTGCCCCTGGAAGTCCCAGCTGCAGGCTCTCTGCTCCACGCCCAAGCTGGAGTGAGCCTGGACCCTGGCCTGCAGACCCAGGCTTGCCCTGGGCACTGCTAGGGCGGGACCCATCCCAGGCTCAGCCAGGCCTCCCTAGGGCTTGTGCTGGCCTAGGCCCCTGCCAGCCAGCAGGAGCTGGACGGAACACAGTTCATTGGAGAAGGCCCCAGGGTGTTGCCGGTGTGTCTCTTGCACTGCTCGGAAGAAGCTGCAGGTCCACAGGCTGTGTGTGCACGTGGCCACTGGGGCCTGAGGAGAGAAGAGGCATGAGCCCCCTTGCAAGCGGGACTCCTGCCACCTCGGAGTTGCCTGCCACACACCCCCCTGCTGCCTGCGCTGTCTTCCCTGCTGGCAGGCCTCTGGGTGCCCCGGCCAGTCTATGCCAAGGAAGCAAGGTGCTTGCTCTCCCCTTGCTGGAAGCTCCTCCTACAGCCTTCTGGACCAGGGGACACATGCTCCCTGGACCAGCAGCCTGCAAGGAAGCTGCAGCTTAGCCATCCAGGAAGGCCCGCAGTAGTAGGCAGGAAGCCCCCTGCTAAGGACAGCTTTGCCACGCCAAACCTTGGAGGAGCTCATGGAGGCCCGGGCCTGCAGCGTTTTCCACGGGAGAGCACTGGGTTGCCCAAAGCCTCCCCTGCGGCTTCGGAGCACCCTCCAGCCCCCACGCCCTGGCAACCCACTCTGTTGCCGGAGGGAAGTTCCAAGCAGGGCGCTCTCGCTTGGGGAGCCAGGGTGCCTCCTGCTTGGAGAGTTGCTCAGGAACTCCTGTGGAGCGAGGCTTCCCCTCCCATGCTTGGCGGCCAGCAGATGGTGTCCTCGCTCCACCGAAAAACTCGCTGCTTTGAATTCAGCCGTGGATCTCCTAGCTGACCTCTCTGCCCCAAGCAGCAACTCCAGCGTGCACCCAGCCCCCAACAAGGAGAGTGCCTTTCCTGAGCGCTGCTATGCCATGGCAGCTCCGGGAAGGCCTCCTAGGGCCTCCTCTCCCCTCACACCGTCGTGTCATTCAGCCCACCCGGGGAGCAAAGGGCCCCCTGGGCAGGGCTCAGGGTGCAGCCCGTGTGTGGTTTCATGGCTGGGAAAGGGGAGATCCTGAAGCTGGCTGCCCGCTTGTGAATGGGGCCGGAGGGCAAGAGCCGGCATTCGTTTCGTGGGAAGCGGGAGATCGGGGGTCTCCAAGCTGCACGCAGATCCCCTCCCTGGCTGCCCCTCTTGCTGCTTCCCGGCTGCCAAGCCTCTCTTCCCCACGCGTGCGTCTCACCGAAAGGAGCAGGCTGCTTGCCATTCCTGGCAAGGGCCTCGTCCCACAGGCCCCGTTAGCCTCCAAGGGGAGTGCACATTGACCCAGAGCCTCCAGAGGAGCTGCAGTCTCTCCAGCCACAGAGGCCTTGCAGCTGAGCCCAGGACAGCCTGCTGCGTGGAGGGCTTCGATGGGAGAGGGCCGTGCTTCCCTGGCGGGGGCTCTGGCTCACACTGCTTTCCGTGGGGAAACACTGTGTGCGCCAAGTGTCTCCTGGGTGCAGAAGATCTCTCCCCAGCGCCGGAGGTGCGGGGAACCCTCTCTGGACACAGAGCAGTGTTCTAGGCAGGCCTCCCGGGCTGGGAGAGCCTCCACTGCCCCAACTGTCCAACGGCCTCAGGACCACACTTCTAGGGAGTGTGGGTCTGACAGGCAGGGCGGCCTGAGGGAGGAACGTGGATGGCAGGCCCAAGCCACTGCGCTGAGCATTGCCCCTGGAAGTCCCAGCTGCAGGCTCTCTGCTCCACGCCCAAGCTGGAGTGAGCCTGGACCCTGGCCTGCAGACCCAGGCTTGCCCTGGGCACTGCTAGGGCGGGACCCATCCCAGGCTCAGCCAGGCCTCCCTAGGGCTTGTGCTGGCCTAGGCCCCTGCCAGCCAGCAGGAGCTGGACGGAACACAGTTCATTGGAGAAGGCCCCAGGGTGTTGCCGGTGTGTCTCTTGCACTGCTCGGAAGAAGCTGCAGGTCCACAGGCTGTGTGTGCACGTGGCCACTGGGGCCTGAGGAGAGAAGAGGCATGAGCCCCCTTGCAAGCGGGACTCCTGCCACCTCGGAGTTGCCTGCCACACACCCCCCTGCTGCCTGCGCTGTCTTCCCTGCTGGCAGGCCTCTGGGTGCCCCGGCCAGTCTATGCCAAGGAAGCAAGGTGCTTGCTCTCCCCTTGCTGGAAGCTCCTCCTACAGCCTTCTGGACCAGGGGACACATGCCCCCTGGACCAGCAGCCTGCAAGGAAGCTGCAGCTTAGCCATCCAGGAAGGCCCGCAGTAGTAGGCAGGAAGCCCCCTGCTAAGGACAGCTTTGCCACGCCAAACCTTGGAGGAGCTCATGGAGGCCCGGGCCTGCAGCGTTTTCCACGGGAGAGCACTGGGTTGCCCAAAGCCTCCCCTGCGGCTTCGGAGCACCCTCCAGCCCCCACGCCCTGGCAACCCACTCTGTTGCCGGAGGGAAGTTCCAAGCAGGGCGCTCTCGCTTGGGGAGCCAGGGTGCCTCCTGCTTGGAGAGTTGCTCAGGAACTCCTGTGGAGCGAGGCTTCCCCTCCCATGCTTGGCGGCCAGCAGATGGTGTCCTCGCTCCACCGAAAAACTCGCTGCTTTGAATTCAGCCGTGGATCTCCTAGCTGACCTCTCTGCCCCAAGCAGCAACTCCAGCGTGCACCCAGCCCCCAACAAGGAGAGTGCCTTTCCTGAGCGCTGCTATGCCATGGCAGCTCCGGGAAGGCCTCCTAGGGCCTCCTCTCCCCTCACACCGTCGTGTCATTCAGCCCACCCGGGGAGCAAAGGGCCCCCTGGGCAGGGCTCAGGGTGCAGCCCGTGTGTGGTTTCATGGCTGGGAAAGGGGAGATCCTGAAGCTGGCTGCCCGCTTGTGAATGGGGCCGGAGGGCAAGAGCCGGCATTCGTTTCGTGGGAAGCGGGAGATCGGGGGTCTCCAAGCTGCACGCAGATCCCCTCCCTGGCTGCCCCTCTTGCTGCTTCCCGGCTGCCAAGCCTCTCTTCCCCACGCGTGCGTCTCACCGAAAGGAGCAGGCTGCTTGCCATTCCTGGCAAGGGCCTCGTCCCACAGGCCCCGTTGCCTCCAAGGGGAGTGCACATTGACCCAGAGCCTCCAGAGGAGCTGCAGTCTCTCCAGCCACAGAGGCCTTGCAGCTGAGCCCAGGACAGCCTGCTGCGTGGAGGGCTTCGATGGGAGAGGGCCGTGCTTCCCTGGCGGGGGCTCTGGCTCACACTGCTTTCCGTGGGGAAACACTGTGTGCGCCAAGTGTCTCCTGGGTGCAGAAGATCTCTCCCCAGCGCCGGAGGTGCGGGGAACCCTCTCTGGACACAGAGCAGTGTTCTAGGCAGGCCTCCCGGGCTGGGAGAGCCTCCACTGCCCCAACTGTCCAACGGCCTCAGGACCACACTTCTAGGGAGTGTGGGTCTGACAGGCAGGGCGGCCTGAGGGAGGAACGTGGATGGCAGGCCCAAGCCACTGCGCTGAGCATTGCCCCTGGAAGTCCCAGCTGCAGGCTCTCTGCTCCACGCCCAAGCTGGAGTGAGCCTGGACCCTGGCCTGCAGACCCAGGCTTGCCCTGGGCACTGCTAGGGCGGGACCCATCCCAGGCTCAGCCAGGCCTCCCTAGGGCTTGTGCTGGCCTAGGCCCCTGCCAGCCAGCAGGAGCTGGACGGAACACAGTTCATTGGAGAAGGCCCCAGGGTGTTGCCGGTGTGTCTCTTGCACTGCTCGGAAGAAGCTGCAGGTCCACAGGCTGTGTGTGCACGTGGCCACTGGGGCCTGAGGAGAGAAGAGGCATGAGCCCCCTTGCAAGCGGGACTCCTGCCACCTCGGAGTTGCCTGCCACACACCCCCCTGCTGCCTGCGCTGTCTTCCCTGCTGGCAGGCCTCTGGGTGCCCCGGCCAGTCTATGCCAAGGAAGCAAGGTGCTTGCTCTCCCCTTGCTGGAAGCTCCTCCTACAGCCTTCTGGACCAGGGGACACATGCCCCCTGGACCAGCAGCCTGCAAGGAAGCTGCAGCTTAGCCATCCAGGAAGGCCCGCAGTAGTAGGCAGGAAGCCCCCTGCTAAGGACAGCTTTGCCACGCCAAACCTTGGAGGAGCTCATGGAGGCCCGGGCCTGCAGCGTTTTCCACGGGAGAGCACTGGGTTGCCCAAAGCCTCCCCTGCGGCTTCGGAGCACCCTCCAGCCCCCACGCCCTGGCAACCCACTCTGTTGCCGGAGGGAAGTTCCAAGCAGGGCGCTCTCGCTTGGGGAGCCAGGGTGCCTCCTGCTTGGAGAGTTGCTCAGGAACTCCTGTGGAGCGAGGCTTCCCCTCCCATGCTTGGCGGCCAGCAGATGGTGTCCTCGCTCCACCGAAAAACTCGCTGCTTTGAATTCAGCCGTGGATCTCCTAGCTGACCTCTCTGCCCCAAGCAGCAACTCCAGCGTGCACCCAGCCCCCAACAAGGAGAGTGCCTTTCCTGAGCGCTGCTATGCCATGGCAGCTCCGGGAAGGCCTCCTAGGGCCTCCTCTCCCCTCACACCGTCGTGTCATTCAGCCCACCCGGGGAGCAAAGGGCCCCCTGGGCAGGGCTCAGGGTGCAGCCCGTGTGTGGTTTCATGGCTGGGAAAGGGGAGATCCTGAAGCTGGCTGCCCGCTTGTGAATGGGGCCGGAGGGCAAGAGCCGGCATTCGTTTCGTGGGAAGCGGGAGATCGGGGGTCTCCAAGCTGCACGCAGATCCCCTCCCTGGCTGCCCCTCTTGCTGCTTCCCGGCTGCCAAGCCTCTCTTCCCCACGCGTGCGTCTCACCGAAAGGAGCAGGCTGCTTGCCATTCCTGGCAAGGGCCTCGTCCCACAGGCCCCGTTGCCTCCAAGGGGAGTGCACATTGACCCAGAGCCTCCAGAGGAGCTGCAGTCTCTCCAGCCACAGAGGCCTTGCAGCTGAGCCCAGGACAGCCTGCTGCGTGGAGGGCTTCGATGGGAGAGGGCCGTGCTTCCCTGGCGGGGGCTCTGGCTCACACTGCTTTCCGTGGGGAAACACTGTGTGCGCCAAGTGTCTCCTGGGTGCAGAAGATCTCTCCCCAGCGCCGGAGGTGCGGGGAACCCTCTCTGGACACAGAGCAGTGTTCTAGGCAGGCCTCCCGGGCTGGGAGAGCCTCCACTGCCCCAACTGTCCAACGGCCTCAGGACCACACTTCTAGGGAGTGTGGGTCTGACAGGCAGGGCGGCCTGAGGGAGGAACGTGGATGGCAGGCCCAAGCCACTGCGCTGAGCATTGCCCCTGGAAGTCCCAGCTGCAGGCTCTCTGCTCCACGCCCAAGCTGGAGTGAGCCTGGACCCTGGCCTGCAGACCCAGGCTTGCCCTGGGCACTGCTAGGGCGGGACCCATCCCAGGCTCAGCCAGGCCTCCCTAGGGCTTGTGCTGGCCTAGGCCCCTGCCAGCCAGCAGGAGCTGGACGGAACACAGTTCATTGGAGAAGGCCCCAGGGTGTTGCCGGTGTGTCTCTTGCACTGCTCGGAAGAAGCTGCAGGTCCACAGGCTGTGTGTGCACGTGGCCACTGGGGCCTGAGGAGAGAAGAGGCATGAGCCCCCTTGCAAGCGGGACTCCTGCCACCTCGGAGTTGCCTGCCACACACCCCCCTGCTGCCTGCGCTGTCTTCCCTGCTGGCAGGCCTCTGGGTGCCCCGGCCAGTCTATGCCAAGGAAGCAAGGTGCTTGCTCTCCCCTTGCTGGAAGCTCCTCCTACAGCCTTCTGGACCAGGGGACACATGCCCCCTGGACCAGCAGCCTGCAAGGAAGCTGCAGCTTAGCCATCCAGGAAGGCCCGCAGTAGTAGGCAGGAAGCCCCCTGCTAAGGACAGCTTTGCCACGCCAAACCTTGGAGGAGCTCATGGAGGCCCGGGCCTGCAGCGTTTTCCACGGGAGAGCACTGGGTTGCCCAAAGCCTCCCCTGCGGCTTCGGAGCACCCTCCAGCCCCCACGCCCTGGCAACCCACTCTGTTGCCGGAGGGAAGTTCCAAGCAGGGCGCTCTCGCTTGGGGAGCCAGGGTGCCTCCTGCTTGGAGAGTTGCTCAGGAACTCCTGTGGAGCGAGGCTTCCCCTCCCATGCTTGGCGGCCAGCAGATGGTGTCCTCGCTCCACCGAAAAACTCGCTGCTTTGAATTCAGCCGTGGATCTCCTAGCTGACCTCTCTGCCCCAAGCAGCAACTCCAGCGTGCACCCAGCCCCCAACAAGGAGAGTGCCTTTCCTGAGCGCTGCTATGCCATGGCAGCTCCGGGAAGGCCTCCTAGGGCCTCCTCTCCCCTCACACCGTCGTGTCATTCAGCCCACCCGGGGAGCAAAGGGCCCCCTGGGCAGGGCTCAGGGTGCAGCCCGTGTGTGGTTTCATGGCTGGGAAAGGGGAGATCCTGAAGCTGGCTGCCCGCTTGTGAATGGGGCCGGAGGGCAAGAGCCGGCATTCGTTTCGTGGGAAGCGGGAGATCGGGGGTCTCCAAGCTGCACGCAGATCCCCTCCCTGGCTGCCCCTCTTGCTGCTTCCCGGCTGCCAAGCCTCTCTTCCCCACGCGTGCGTCTCACCGAAAGGAGCAGGCTGCTTGCCATTCCTGGCAAGGGCCTCGTCCCACAGGCCCCGTTGCCTCCAAGGGGAGTGCACATTGACCCAGAGCCTCCAGAGGAGCTGCAGTCTCTCCAGCCACAGAGGCCTTGCAGCTGAGCCCAGGACAGCCTGCTGCGTGGAGGGCTTCGATGGGAGAGGGCCGTGCTTCCCTGGCGGGGGCTCTGGCTCACACTGCTTTCCGTGGGGAAACACTGTGTGCGCCAAGTGTCTCCTGGGTGCAGAAGATCTCTCCCCAGCGCCGGAGGTGCGGGGAACCCTCTCTGGACACAGAGCAGTGTTCTAGGCAGGCCTCCCGGGCTGGGAGAGCCTCCACTGCCCCAACTGTCCAACGGCCTCAGGACCACACTTCTAGGGAGTGTGGGTCTGACAGGCAGGGCGGCCTGAGGGAGGAACGTGGATGGCAGGCCCAAGCCACTGCGCTGAGCATTGCCCCTGGAAGTCCCAGCTGCAGGCTCTCTGCTCCACGCCCAAGCTGGAGTGAGCCTGGACCCTGGCCTGCAGACCCAGGCTTGCCCTGGGCACTGCTAGGGCGGGACCCATCCCAGGCTCAGCCAGGCCTCCCTAGGGCTTGTGCTGGCCTAGGCCCCTGCCAGCCAGCAGGAGCTGGACGGAACACAGTTCATTGGAGAAGGCCCCAGGGTGTTGCCGGTGTGTCTCTTGCACTGCTCGGAAGAAGCTGCAGGTCCACAGGCTGTGTGTGCACGTGGCCACTGGGGCCTGAGGAGAGAAGAGGCATGAGCCCCCTTGCAAGCGGGACTCCTGCCACCTCGGAGTTGCCTGCCACACACCCCCCTGCTGCCTGCGCTGTCTTCCCTGCTGGCAGGCCTCTGGGTGCCCCGGCCAGTCTATGCCAAGGAAGCAAGGTGCTTGCTCTCCCCTTGCTGGAAGCTCCTCCTACAGCCTTCTGGACCAGGGGACACATGCCCCCTGGACCAGCAGCCTGCAAGGAAGCTGCAGCTTAGCCATCCAGGAAGGCCCGCAGTAGTAGGCAGGAAGCCCCCTGCTAAGGACAGCTTTGCCACGCCAAACCTTGGAGGAGCTCATGGAGGCCCGGGCCTGCAGCGTTTTCCACGGGAGAGCACTGGGTTGCCCAAAGCCTCCCCTGCGGCTTCGGAGCACCCTCCAGCCCCCACGCCCTGGCAACCCACTCTGTTGCCGGAGGGAAGTTCCAAGCAGGGCGCTCTCGCTTGGGGAGCCAGGGTGCCTCCTGCTTGGAGAGTTGCTCAGGAACTCCTGTGGAGCGAGGCTTCCCCTCCCATGCTTGGCGGCCAGCAGATGGTGTCCTCGCTCCACCGAAAAACTCGCTGCTTTGAATTCAGCCGTGGATCTCCTAGCTGACCTCTCTGCCCCAAGCAGCAACTCCAGCGTGCACCCAGCCCCCAACAAGGAGAGTGCCTTTCCTGAGCGCTGCTATGCCATGGCAGCTCCGGGAAGGCCTCCTAGGGCCTCCTCTCCCCTCACACCGTCGTGTCATTCAGCCCACCCGGGGAGCAAAGGGCCCCCTGGGCAGGGCTCAGGGTGCAGCCCGTGTGTGGTTTCATGGCTGGGAAAGGGGAGATCCTGAAGCTGGCTGCCCGCTTGTGAATGGGGCCGGAGGGCAAGAGCCGGCATTCGTTTCGTGGGAAGCGGGAGATCGGGGGTCTCCAAGCTGCACGCAGATCCCCTCCCTGGCTGCCCCTCTTGCTGCTTCCCGGCTGCCAAGCCTCTCTTCCCCACGCGTGCGTCTCACCGAAAGGAGCAGGCTGCTTGCCATTCCTGGCAAGGGCCTCGTCCCACAGGCCCCGTTGCCTCCAAGGGGAGTGCACATTGACCCAGAGCCTCCAGAGGAGCTGCAGTCTCTCCAGCCACAGAGGCCTTGCAGCTGAGCCCAGGACAGCCTGCTGCGTGGAGGGCTTCGATGGGAGAGGGCCGTGCTTCCCTGGCGGGGGCTCTGGCTCACACTGCTTTCCGTGGGGAAACACTGTGTGCGCCAAGTGTCTCCTGGGTGCAGAAGATCTCTCCCCAGCGCCGGAGGTGCGGGGAACCCTCTCTGGACACAGAGCAGTGTTCTAGGCAGGCCTCCCGGGCTGGGAGAGCCTCCACTGCCCCAACTGTCCAACGGCCTCAGGACCACACTTCTAGGGAGTGTGGGTCTGACAGGCAGGGCGGCCTGAGGGAGGAACGTGGATGGCAGGCCCAAGCCACTGCGCTGAGCATTGCCCCTGGAAGTCCCAGCTGCAGGCTCTCTGCTCCACGCCCAAGCTGGAGTGAGCCTGGACCCTGGCCTGCAGACCCAGGCTTGCCCTGGGCACTGCTAGGGCGGGACCCATCCCAGGCTCAGCCAGGCCTCCCTAGGGCTTGTGCTGGCCTAGGCCCCTGCCAGCCAGCAGGAGCTGGACGGAACACAGTTCATTGGAGAAGGCCCCAGGGTGTTGCCGGTGTGTCTCTTGCACTGCTCGGAAGAAGCTGCAGGTCCACAGGCTGTGTGTGCACGTGGCCACTGGGGCCTGAGGAGAGAAGAGGCATGAGCCCCCTTGCAAGCGGGACTCCTGCCACCTCGGAGTTGCCTGCCACACACCCCCCTGCTGCCTGCGCTGTCTTCCCTGCTGGCAGGCCTCTGGGTGCCCCGGCCAGTCTATGCCAAGGAAGCAAGGTGCTTGCTCTCCCCTTGCTGGAAGCTCCTCCTACAGCCTTCTGGACCAGGGGACACATGCCCCCTGGACCAGCAGCCTGCAAGGAAGCTGCAGCTTAGCCATCCAGGAAGGCCCGCAGTAGTAGGCAGGAAGCCCCCTGCTAAGGACAGCTTTGCCACGCCAAACCTTGGAGGAGCTCATGGAGGCCCGGGCCTGCAGCGTTTTCCACGGGAGAGCACTGGGTTGCCCAAAGCCTCCCCTGCGGCTTCGGAGCACCCTCCAGCCCCCACGCCCTGGCAACCCACTCTGTTGCCGGAGGGAAGTTCCAAGCAGGGCGCTCTCGCTTGGGGAGCCAGGGTGCCTCCTGCTTGGAGAGTTGCTCAGGAACTCCTGTGGAGCGAGGCTTCCCCTCCCATGCTTGGCGGCCAGCAGATGGTGTCCTCGCTCCACCGAAAAACTCGCTGCTTTGAATTCAGCCGTGGATCTCCTAGCTGACCTCTCTGCCCCAAGCAGCAACTCCAGCGTGCACCCAGCCCCCAACAAGGAGAGTGCCTTTCCTGAGCGCTGCTATGCCATGGCAGCTCCGGGAAGGCCTCCTAGGGCCTCCTCTCCCCTCACACCGTCGTGTCATTCAGCCCACCCGGGGAGCAAAGGGCCCCCTGGGCAGGGCTCAGGGTGCAGCCCGTGTGTGGTTTCATGGCTGGGAAAGGGGAGATCCTGAAGCTGGCTGCCCGCTTGTGAATGGGGCCGGAGGGCAAGAGCCGGCATTCGTTTCGTGGGAAGCGGGAGATCGGGGGTCTCCAAGCTGCACGCAGATCCCCTCCCTGGCTGCCCCTCTTGCTGCTTCCCGGCTGCCAAGCCTCTCTTCCCCACGCGTGCGTCTCACCGAAAGGAGCAGGCTGCTTGCCATTCCTGGCAAGGGCCTCGTCCCACAGGCCCCGTTGCCTCCAAGGGGAGTGCACATTGACCCAGAGCCTCCAGAGGAGCTGCAGTCTCTCCAGCCACAGAGGCCTTGCAGCTGAGCCCAGGACAGCCTGCTGCGTGGAGGGCTTCGATGGGAGAGGGCCGTGCTTCCCTGGCGGGGGCTCTGGCTCACACTGCTTTCCGTGGGGAAACACTGTGTGCGCCAAGTGTCTCCTGGGTGCAGAAGATCTCTCCCCAGCGCCGGAGGTGCGGGGAACCCTCTCTGGACACAGAGCAGTGTTCTAGGCAGGCCTCCCGGGCTGGGAGAGCCTCCACTGCCCCAACTGTCCAACGGCCTCAGGACCACACTTCTAGGGAGTGTGGGTCTGACAGGCAGGGCGGCCTGAGGGAGGAACGTGGATGGCAGGCCCAAGCCACTGCGCTGAGCATTGCCCCTGGAAGTCCCAGCTGCAGGCTCTCTGCTCCACGCCCAAGCTGGAGTGAGCCTGGACCCTGGCCTGCAGACCCAGGCTTGCCCTGGGCACTGCTAGGGCGGGACCCATCCCAGGCTCAGCCAGGCCTCCCTAGGGCTTGTGCTGGCCTAGGCCCCTGCCAGCCAGCAGGAGCTGGACGGAACACAGTTCATTGGAGAAGGCCCCAGGGTGTTGCCGGTGTGTCTCTTGCACTGCTCGGAAGAAGCTGCAGGTCCACAGGCTGTGTGTGCACGTGGCCACTGGGGCCTGAGGAGAGAAGAGGCATGAGCCCCCTTGCAAGCGGGACTCCTGCCACCTCGGAGTTGCCTGCCACACACCCCCCTGCTGCCTGCGCTGTCTTCCCTGCTGGCAGGCCTCTGGGTGCCCCGGCCAGTCTATGCCAAGGAAGCAAGGTGCTTGCTCTCCCCTTGCTGGAAGCTCCTCCTACAGCCTTCTGGACCAGGGGACACATGCCCCCTGGACCAGCAGCCTGCAAGGAAGCTGCAGCTTAGCCATCCAGGAAGGCCCGCAGTAGTAGGCAGGAAGCCCCCTGCTAAGGACAGCTTTGCCACGCCAAACCTTGGAGGAGCTCATGGAGGCCCGGGCCTGCAGCGTTTTCCACGGGAGAGCACTGGGTTGCGCAAAGCCTCCCCTGCGGCTTCAGAGCACCCTCCAGCCCCCACGCCCTGGCAACCCACTCTGTTGCCGGAGGGAAGTTCCAAGCAGGGCGCTCTCGCTTGGGGAGCCAGGGTGCCTCCTGCTTGGAGAGTTGCTCAGGAACTCCTGTGGAGCGAGGCTTCCCCTCCCATGCTTGGCGGCCAGCAGATGGTGTCCTCGCTCCACCGAAAAACTCGCTGCTTTGAATTCAGCCGTGGATCTCCTAGCTGACCTCTCTGCCCCAAGCAGCAACTCCAGCGTGCACCCAGCCCCCAACAAGGAGAGTGCCTTTCCTGAGCGCTGCTATGCCATGGCAGCTCCGGGAAGGCCTCCTAGGGCCTCCTCTCCCCTCACACCGTCGTGTCATTCAGCCCACCCGGGGAGCAAAGGGCCCCCTGGGCAGGGCTCAGGGTGCAGCCCGTGTGTGGTTTCATGGCTGGGAAAGGGGAGATCCTGAAGCTGGCTGCCCGCTTGTGAATGGGGCCGGAGGGCAAGAGCCGGCATTCGTTTCGTGGGAAGCGGGAGATCGGGGGTCTCCAAGCTGCACGCAGATCCCCTCCCTGGCTGCCCCTCTTGCTGCTTCCCGGCTGCCAAGCCTCTCTTCCCCACGCGTGCGTCTCACCGAAAGGAGCAGGCTGCTTGCCATTCCTGGCAAGGGCCTCGTCCCACAGGCCCCGTTGCCTCCAAGGGGAGTGCACATTGACCCAGAGCCTCCAGAGGAGCTGCAGTCTCTCCAGCCACAGAGGCCTTGCAGCTGAGCCCAGGACAGCCTGCTGCGTGGAGGGCTTCGATGGGAGAGGGCCGTGCTTCCCTGGCGGGGGCTCTGGCTCACACTGCTTTCCGTGGGGAAACACTGTGTGCGCCAAGTGTCTCCTGGGTGCAGAAGATCTCTCCCCAGCGCCGGAGGTGCGGGGAACCCTCTCTGGACACAGAGCAGTGTTCTAGGCAGGCCTCCCGGGCTGGGAGAGCCTCCACTGCCCCAACTGTCCAACGGCCTCAGGACCACACTTCTAGGGAGTGTGGGTCTGACAGGCAGGGCGGCCTGAGGGAGGAACGTGGATGGCAGGCCCAAGCCACTGCGCTGAGCATTGCCCCTGGAAGTCCCAGCTGCAGGCTCTCTGCTCCACGCCCAAGCTGGAGTGAGCCTGGACCCTGGCCTGCAGACCCAGGCTTGCCCTGGGCACTGCTAGGGCGGGACCCATCCCAGGCTCAGCCAGGCCTCCCTAGGGCTTGTGCTGGCCTAGGCCCCTGCCAGCCAGCAGGAGCTGGACGGAACACAGTTCATTGGAGAAGGCCCCAGGGTGTTGCCGGTGTGTCTCTTGCACTGCTCGGAAGAAGCTGCAGGTCCACAGGCTGTGTGTGCACGTGGCCACTGGGGCCTGAGGAGAGAAGAGGCATGAGCCCCCTTGCAAGCGGGACTCCTGCCACCTCGGAGTTGCCTGCCACACACCCCCCTGCTGCCTGCGCTGTCTTCCCTGCTGGCAGGCCTCTGGGTGCCCCGGCCAGTCTATGCCAAGGAAGCAAGGTGCTTGCTCTCCCCTTGCTGGAAGCTCCTCCTACAGCCTTCTGGACCAGGGGACACATGCCCCCTGGACCAGCAGCCTGCAAGGAAGCTGCAGCTTAGCCATCCAGGAAGGCCCGCAGTAGTAGGCAGGAAGCCCCCTGCTAAGGACAGCTTTGCCACGCCAAACCTTGGAGGAGCTCATGGAGGCCCGGGCCTGCAGCGTTTTCCACGGGAGAGCACTGGGTTGCCCAAAGCCTCCCCTGCGGCTTCGGAGCACCCTCCAGCCCCCACGCCCTGGCAACCCACTCTGTTGCCGGAGGGAAGTTCCAAGCAGGGCGCTCTCGCTTGGGGAGCCAGGGTGCCTCCTGCTTGGAGAGTTGCTCAGGAACTCCTGTGGAGCGAGGCTTCCCCTCCCATGCTTGGCGGCCAGCAGATGGTGTCCTCGCTCCACCGAAAAACTCGCTGCTTTGAATTCAGCCGTGGATCTCCTAGCTGACCTCTCTGCCCCAAGCAGCAACTCCAGCGTGCACCCAGCCCCCAACAAGGAGAGTGCCTTTCCTGAGCGCTGCTATGCCATGGCAGCTCCGGGAAGGCCTCCTAGGGCCTCCTCTCCCCTCACACCGTCGTGTCATTCAGCCCACCCGGGGAGCAAAGGGCCCCCTGGGCAGGGCTCAGGGTGCAGCCCGTGTGTGGTTTCATGGCTGGGAAAGGGGAGATCCTGAAGCTGGCTGCCCGCTTGTGAATGGGGCCGGAGGGCAAGAGCCGGCATTCGTTTCGTGGGAAGCGGGAGATCGGGGGTCTCCAAGCTGCACGCAGATCCCCTCCCTGGCTGCCCCTCTTGCTGCTTCCCGGCTGCCAAGCCTCTCTTCCCCACGCGTGCGTCTCACCGAAAGGAGCAGGCTGCTTGCCATTCCTGGCAAGGGCCTCGTCCAACAGGCCCCGTTAGCCTCCAAGGGGAGTGCACATTGACCCAGAGCCTCCAGAGGAGCTGCAGTCTCTCCAGCCACAGAGGCCTTGCAGCTGAGCCCAGGACAGCCTGCTGCGTGGAGGGCTTCGATGGGAGAGGGCCGTGCTTCCCTGGCGGGGGCTCTGGCTCACACTGCTTTCCGTGGGGAAACACTGTGTGCGCCAAGTGTCTCCTGGGTGCAGAAGATCTCTCCCCAGCGCCGGAGGTGCGGGGAACCCTCTCTGGACACAGAGCAGTGTTCTAGGCAGGCCTCCCGGGCTGGGAGAGCCTCCACTGCCCCAACTGTCCAACGGCCTCAGGACCACACTTCTAGGGAGTGTGGGTCTGACAGGCAGGGCGGCCTGAGGGAGGAACGTGGATGGCAGGCCCAAGCCACTGCGCTGAGCATTGCCCCTGGAAGTCCCAGCTGCAGGCTCTCTGCTCCACGCCCAAGCTGGAGTGAGCCTGGACCCTGGCCTGCAGACCCAGGCTTGCCCTGGGCACTGCTAGGGCGGGACCCATCCCAGGCTCAGCCAGGCCTCCCTAGGGCTTGTGCTGGCCTAGGCCCCTGCCAGCCAGCAGGAGCTGGACGGAACACAGTTCATTGGAGAAGGCCCCAGGGTGTTGCCGGTGTGTCTCTTGCACTGCTCGGAAGAAGCTGCAGGTCCACAGGCTGTGTGTGCACGTGGCCACTGGGGCCTGAGGAGAGAAGAGGCATGAGCCCCCTTGCAAGCGGGACTCCTGCCACCTCGGAGTTGCCTGCCACACACCCCCCTGCTGCCTGCGCTGTCTTCCCTGCTGGCAGGCCTCTGGGTGCCCCGGCCAGTCTATGCCAAGGAAGCAAGGTGCTTGCTCTCCCCTTGCTGGAAGCTCCTCCTACAGCCTTCTGGACCAGGGGACACATGCCCCCTGGACCAGCAGCCTGCAAGGAAGCTGCAGCTTAGCCATCCAGGAAGGCCCGCAGTAGTAAGCAGGAAGCCCCCTGCTAAGGACAGCTTTGCCACGCCAAACCTTGGAGGAGCTCATGGAGGCCCGGGCCTGCAGCGTTTTCCACGGGAGAGCACTGGGTTGCGCAAAGCCTCCCCTGCGGCTTCAGAGCACCCTCCAGCCCCCACGCCCTGGCAACCCACTCTGTTGCCGGAGGGAAGTTCCAAGCAGGGCGCTCTCGCTTGGGGAGCCAGGGTGCCTCCTGCTTGGAGAGTTGCTCAGGAACTCCTGTGGAGCGAGGCTTCCCCTCCCATGCTTGGCGGCCAGCAGATGGTGTCCTCGCTCCACCGAAAAACTCGCTGCTTTGAATTCAGCCCTGGATCTCCTAGCTGACCTCTCTGCCCCAAGCAGCAACTCCAGCGTGCACCCAGCCCCCAACAAGGAGAGTGCCTTTCCTGAGCGCTGCTATGCCATGGCAGCTCCGGGAAGGCCTCCTAGGGCCTCCTCTCCCCTCACACCGTCGTGTCATTCAGCCCACCCGGGGAGCAAAGGGCCCCCTGGGCAGGGCTCAGGGTGCAGCCCGTGTGTGGTTTCATGGCTGGGAAAGGGGAGATCCTGAAGCTGGCTGCCCGCTTGTGAATGGGGCCGGAGGGCAAGAGCCGGCATTCGTTTCGTGGGAAGCGGGAGATCGGGGGTCTCCAAGCTGCACGCAGATCCCCTCCCTGGCTGCCCCTCTTGCTGCTTCCCGGCTGCCAAGCCTCTCTTCCCCACGCGTGCGTCTCACCGAAAGGAGCAGGCTGCTTGCCATTCCTGGCAAGGGCCTCGTCCCACAGGCCCCGTTGCCTCCAAGGGGAGTGCACATTGACCCAGAGCCTCCAGAGGAGCTGCAGTCTCTCCAGCCACAGAGGCCTTGCAGCTGAGCCCAGGACAGCCTGCTGCGTGGAGGGCTTCGATGGGAGAGGGCCGTGCTTCCCTGGCGGGGGCTCTGGCTCACACTGCTTTCCGTGGGGAAACACTGTGTGCGCCAAGTGTCTCCTGGGTGCAGAAGATCTCTCCCCAGCGCCGGAGGTGCGGGGAACCCTCTCTGGACACAGAGCAGTGTTCTAGGCAGGCCTCCCGGGCTGGGAGAGCCTCCACTGCCCCAACTGTCCAACGGCCTCAGGACCACACTTCTAGGGAGTGTGGGTCTGACAGGCAGGGCGGCCTGAGGGAGGAACGTGGATGGCAGGCCCAAGCCACTGCGCTGAGCATTGCCCCTGGAAGTCCCAGCTGCAGGCTCTCTGCTCCACGCCCAAGCTGGAGTGAGCCTGGACCCTGGCCTGCAGACCCAGGCTTGCCCTGGGCACTGCTAGGGCGGGACCCATCCCAGGCTCAGCCAGGCCTCCCTAGGGCTTGTGCTGGCCTAGGCCCCTGCCAGCCAGCAGGAGCTGGACGGAACACAGTTCATTGGAGAAGGCCCCAGGGTGTTGCCGGTGTGTCTCTTGCACTGCTCGGAAGAAGCTGCAGGTCCACAGGCTGTGTGTGCACGTGGCCACTGGGGCCTGAGGAGAGAAGAGGCATGAGCCCCCTTGCAAGCGGGACTCCTGCCACCTCGGAGTTGCCTGCCACACACCCCCCTGCTGCCTGCGCTGTCTTCCCTGCTGGCAGGCCTCTGGGTGCCCCGGCCAGTCTATGCCAAGGAAGCAAGGTGCTTGCTCTCCCCTTGCTGGAAGCTCCTCCTACAGCCTTCTGGACCAGGGGACACATGCCCCCTGGACCAGCAGCCTGCAAGGAAGCTGCAGCTTAGCCATCCAGGAAGGCCCGCAGTAGTAGGCAGGAAGCCCCCTGCTAAGGACAGCTTTGCCACGCCAAACCTTGGAGGAGCTCATGGAGGCCCGGGCCTGCAGCGTTTTCCACGGGAGAGCACTGGGTTGCGCAAAGCCTCCCCTGCGGCTTCGGAGCACCCTCCAGCCCCCACGCCCTGGCAACCCACTCTGTTGCCGGAGGGAAGTTCCAAGCAGGGCGCTCTCGCTTGGGGAGCCAGGGTGCCTCCTGCTTGGAGAGTTGCTCAGGAACTCCTGTGGAGCGAGGCTTCCCCTCCCATGCTTGGCGGCCAGCAGATGGTGTCCTCGCTCCACCGAAAAACTCGCTGCTTTGAATTCAGCCCTGGATCTCCTAGCTGACCTCTCTGCCCCAAGCAGCAACTCCAGCGTGCACCCAGCCCCCAACAAGGAGAGTGCCTTTCCTGAGCGCTGCTATGCCATGGCAGCTCCGGGAAGGCCTCCTAGGGCCTCCTCTCCCCTCACACCGTCGTGTCATTCAGCCCACCCGGGGAGCAAAGGGCCCCCTGGGCAGGGCTCAGGGTGCAGCCCGTGTGTGGTTTCATGGCTGGGAAAGGGGAGATCCTGAAGCTGGCTGCCCGCTTGTGAATGGGGCCGGAGGGCAAGAGCCGGCATTCGTTTCGTGGGAAGCGGGAGATCGGGGGTCTCCAAGCTGCACGCAGATCCCCTCCCTGGCTGCCCCTCTTGCTGCTTCCCGGCTGCCAAGCCTCTCTTCCCCACGCGTGCGTCTCACCGAAAGGAGCAGGCTGCTTGCCATTCCTGGCAAGGGCCTCGTCCCACAGGCCCCGTTGCCTCCAAGGGGAGTGCACATTGACCCAGAGCCTCCAGAGGAGCTGCAGTCTCTCCAGCCACAGAGGCCTTGCAGCTGAGCCCAGGACAGCCTGCTGCGTGGAGGGCTTCGATGGGAGAGGGCCGTGCTTCCCTGGCGGGGGCTCTGGCTCACACTGCTTTCCGTGGGGAAACACTGTGTGCGCCAAGTGTCTCCTGGGTGCAGAAGATCTCTCCCCAGCGCCGGAGGTGCGGGGAACCCTCTCTGGACACAGAGCAGTGTTCTAGGCAGGCCTCCCGGGCTGGGAGAGCCTCCACTGCCCCAACTGTCCAACGGCCTCAGGACCACACTTCTAGGGAGTGTGGGTCTGACAGGCAGGGCGGCCTGAGGGAGGAACGTGGATGGCAGGCCCAAGCCACTGCGCTGAGCATTGCCCCTGGAAGTCCCAGCTGCAGGCTCTCTGCTCCACGCCCAAGCTGGAGTGAGCCTGGACCCTGGCCTGCAGACCCAGGCTTGCCCTGGGCACTGCTAGGGCGGGACCCATCCCAGGCTCAGCCAGGCCTCCCTAGGGCTTGTGCTGGCCTAGGCCCCTGCCAGCCAGCAGGAGCTGGACGGAACACAGTTCATTGGAGAAGGCCCCAGGGTGTTGCCGGTGTGTCTCTTGCACTGCTCGGAAGAAGCTGCAGGTCCACAGGCTGTGTGTGCACGTGGCCACTGGGGCCTGAGGAGAGAAGAGGCATGAGCCCCCTTGCAAGCGGGACTCCTGCCACCTCGGAGTTGCCTGCCACACACCCCCCTGCTGCCTGCGCTGTCTTCCCTGCTGGCAGGCCTCTGGGTGCCCCGGCCAGTCTATGCCAAGGAAGCAAGGTGCTTGCTCTCCCCTTGCTGGAAGCTCCTCCTACAGCCTTCTGGACCAGGGGACACATGCCCCCTGGACCAGCAGCCTGCAAGGAAGCTGCAGCTTAGCCATCCAGGAAGGCCCGCAGTAGTAGGCAGGAAGCCCCCTGCTAAGGACAGCTTTGCCACGCCAAACCTTGGAGGAGCTCATGGAGGCCCGGGCCTGCAGCGTTTTCCACGGGAGAGCACTGGGTTGCGCAAAGCCTCCCCTGCGGCTTCAGAGCACCCTCCAGCCCCCACGCCCTGGCAACCCACTCTGTTGCCGGAGGGAAGTTCCAAGCAGGGCGCTCTCGCTTGGGGAGCCAGGGTGCCTCCTGCTTGGAGAGTTGCTCAGGAACTCCTGTGGAGCGAGGCTTCCCCTCCCATGCTTGGCGGCCAGCAGATGGTGTCCTCGCTCCACCGAAAAACTCGCTGCTTTGAATTCAGCCGTGGATCTCCTAGCTGACCTCTCTGCCCCAAGCAGCAACTCCAGCGTGCACCCAGCCCCCAACAAGGAGAGTGCCTTTCCTGAGCGCTGCTATGCCATGGCAGCTCCGGGAAGGCCTCCTAGGGCCTCCTCTCCCCTCACACCGTCGTGTCATTCAGCCCACCCGGGGAGCAAAGGGCCCCCTGGGCAGGGCTCAGGGTGCAGCCCGTGTGTGGTTTCATGGCTGGGAAAGGGGAGATCCTGAAGCTGGCTGCCCGCTTGTGAATGGGGCCGGAGGGCAAGAGCCGGCATTCGTTTCGTGGGAAGCGGGAGATCGGGGGTCTCCAAGCTGCACGCAGATCCCCTCCCTGGCTGCCCCTCTTGCTGCTTCCCGGCTGCCAAGCCTCTCTTCCCCACGCGTGCGTCTCACCGAAAGGAGCAGGCTGCTTGCCATTCCTGGCAAGGGCCTCGTCCAACAGGCCCCGTTAGCCTCCAAGGGGAGTGCACATTGACCCAGAGCCTCCAGGGGAGCTGCAGTCTCTCCAGCCACAGAGGCCTTGCAGCTGAGCCCAGGACAGCCTGCTGCGTGGAGGGCTTCGATGGGAGAGGGCCGTGCTTCCCTGGCGGGGGCTCTGGCTCACACTGCTTTCCGTGGGGAAACACTGTGTGCGCCAAGTGTCTCCTGGGTGCAGAAGATCTCTCCCCAGCGCCGGAGGTGCGGGGAACCCTCTCTGGACACAGAGCAGTGTTCTAGGCAGGCCTCCCGGGCTGGGAGAGCCTCCACTGCCCCAACTGTCCAACGGCCTCAGGACCACACTTCTAGGGAGTGTGGGTCTGACAGGCAGGGCGGCCTGAGGGAGGAACGTGGATGGCAGGCCCAAGCCACTGCGCTGAGCATTGCCCCTGGAAGTCCCAGCTGCAGGCTCTCTGCTCCACGCCCAAGCTGGAGAGAGCCTGGACCCTGGCCTGCAGACCCAGGCTTGCCCTGGGCACTGCTAGGGCGGGACCCATCCCAGGCTCAGCCAGGCCTCCCTAGGGCTTGTGCTGGCCTAGGCCCCTGCCAGCCAGCAGGAGCTGGACGGAACACAGTTCATTGGAGAAGGCCCCAGGGTGTTGCCGGTGTGTCTCTTGCACTGCTCGGAAGAAGCTGCAGGTCCACAGGCTGTGTGTGCACGTGGCCACTGGGGCCTGAGGAGAGAAGAGGCATGAGCCCCCTTGCAAGCGGGACTCCTGCCACCTCGGAGTTGCCTGCCACACACCCCCCTGCTGCCTGCGCTGTCTTCCCTGCTGGCAGGCCTCTGGGTGCCCCGGCCAGTCTATGCCAAGGAAGCAAGGTGCTTGCTCTCCCCTTGCTGGAAGCTCCTCCTACAGCCTTCTGGACCAGGGGACACATGCCCCCTGGACCAGCAGCCTGCAAGGAAGCTGCAGCTTAGCCATCCAGGAAGGCCCGCAGTAGTAAGCAGGAAGCCCCCTGCTAAGGACAGCTTTGCCACGCCAAACCTTGGAGGAGCTCATGGAGGCCCGGGCCTGCAGCGTTTTCCACGGGAGAGCACTGGGTTGCGCAAAGCCTCCCCTGCGGCTTCAGAGCACCCTCCAGCCCCCACGCCCTGGCAACCCACTCTGTTGCCGGAGGGAAGTTCCAAGCAGGGCGCTCTCGCTTGGGGAGCCAGGGTGCCTCCTGCTTGGAGAGTTGCTCAGGAACTCCTGTGGAGCGAGGCTTCCCCTCCCATGCTTGGCGGCCAGCAGATGGTGTCCTCGCTCCACCGAAAAACTCGCTGCTTTGAATTCAGCCCTGGATCTCCTAGCTGACCTCTCTGCCCCAAGCAGCAACTCCAGCGTGCACCCAGCCCCCAACAAGGAGAGTGCCTTTCCTGAGCGCTGCTATGCCATGGCAGCTCCGGGAAGGCCTCCTAGGGCCTCCTCTCCCCTCACACCGTCGTGTCATTCAGCCCACCCGGGGAGCAAAGGGCCCCCTGGGCAGGGCTCAGGGTGCAGCCCGTGTGTGGTTTCATGGCTGGGAAAGGGGAGATCCTGAAGCTGGCTGCCCGCTTGTGAATGGGGCCGGAGGGCAAGAGCCGGCATTCGTTTCGTGGGAAGCGGGAGATCGGGGGTCTCCAAGCTGCACGCAGATCCCCTCCCTGGCTGCCCCTCTTGCTGCTTCCCGGCTGCCAAGCCTCTCTTCCCCACGCGTGCGTCTCACCGAAAGGAGCAGGCTGCTTGCCATTCCTGGCAAGGGCCTCGTCCCACAGGCCCCGTTGCCTCCAAGGGGAGTGCACATTGACCCAGAGCCTCCAGAGGAGCTGCAGTCTCTCCAGCCACAGAGGCCTTGCAGCTGAGCCCAGGACAGCCTGCTGCGTGGAGGGCTTCGATGGGAGAGGGCCGTGCTTCCCTGGCGGGGGCTCTGGCTCACACTGCTTTCCGTGGGGAAACACTGTGTGCGCCAAGTGTCTCCTGGGTGCAGAAGATCTCTCCCCAGCGCCGGAGGTGCGGGGAACCCTCTCTGGACACAGAGCAGTGTTCTAGGCAGGCCTCCCGGGCTGGGAGAGCCTCCACTGCCCCAACTGTCCAACGGCCTCAGGACCACACTTCTAGGGAGTGTGGGTCTGACAGGCAGGGCGGCCTGAGGGAGGAACGTGGATGGCAGGCCCAAGCCACTGCGCTGAGCATTGCCCCTGGAAGTCCCAGCTGCAGGCTCTCTGCTCCACGCCCAAGCTGGAGTGAGCCTGGACCCTGGCCTGCAGACCCAGGCTTGCCCTGGGCACTGCTAGGGCGGGACCCATCCCAGGCTCAGCCAGGCCTCCCTAGGGCTTGTGCTGGCCTAGGCCCCTGCCAGCCAGCAGGAGCTGGACGGAACACAGTTCATTGGAGAAGGCCCCAGGGTGTTGCCGGTGTGTCTCTTGCACTGCTCGGAAGAAGCTGCAGGTCCACAGGCTGTGTGTGCACGTGGCCACTGGGGCCTGAGGAGAGAAGAGGCATGAGCCCCCTTGCAAGCGGGACTCCTGCCACCTCGGAGTTGCCTGCCACACACCCCCCTGCTGCCTGCGCTGTCTTCCCTGCTGGCAGGCCTCTGGGTGCCCCGGCCAGTCTATGCCAAGGAAGCAAGGTGCTTGCTCTCCCCTTGCTGGAAGCTCCTCCTACAGCCTTCTGGACCAGGGGACACATGCCCCCTGGACCAGCAGCCTGCAAGGAAGCTGCAGCTGAGCCATCCAGGAAGGCCCGCAGTAGTAGGCAGGAAGCCCCCTGCTAAGGACAGCTTTGCCACGCCAAACCTTGGAGGAGCTCATGGAGGCCCGGGCCTGCAGCGTTTTCCACGGGAGAGCACTGGGTTGCCCAAAGCCTCCCCTGCGGCTTCGGAGCACCCTCCAGCCCCCACGCCCTGGCAACCCACTCTGTTGCCGGAGGGAAGTTCCAAGCAGGGCGCTCTCGCTTGGGGAGCCAGGGTGCCTCCTGCTTGGAGAGTTGCTCAGGAACTCCTGTGGAGCGAGGCTTCCCCTCCCATGCTTGGCGGCCAGCAGATGGTGTCCTCGCTCCACCGAAAAACTCGCTGCTTTGAATTCAGCCGTGGATCTCCTAGCTGACCTCTCTGCCCCAAGCAGCAACTCCAGCGTGCACCCAGCCCCCAACAAGGAGAGTGCCTTTCCTGAGCGCTGCTATGCCATGGCAGCTCCGGGAAGGCCTCCTAGGGCCTCCTCTCCCCTCACACCGTCGTGTCATTCAGCCCACCCGGGGAGCAAAGGGCCCCCTGGGCAGGGCTCAGGGTGCAGCCCGTGTGTGGTTTCATGGCTGGGAAAGGGGAGATCCTGAAGCTGGCTGCCCGCTTGTGAATGGGGCCGGAGGGCAAGAGCCGGCATTCGTTTCGTGGGAAGCGGGAGATCGGGGGTCTCCAAGCTGCACGCAGATCCCCTCCCTGGCTGCCCCTCTTGCTGCTTCCCGGCTGCCAAGCCTCTCTTCCCCACGCGTGCGTCTCACCGAAAGGAGCAGGCTGCTTGCCATTCCTGGCAAGGGCCTCGTCCCACAGGCCCCGTTGCCTCCAAGGGGAGTGCACATTGACCCAGAGCCTCCAGAGGAGCTGCAGTCTCTCCAGCCACAGAGGCCTTGCAGCTGAGCCCAGGACAGCCTGCTGCGTGGAGGGCTTCGATGGGAGAGGGCCGTGCTTCCCTGGCGGGGGCTCTGGCTCACACTGCTTTCCGTGGGGAAACACTGTGTGCGCCAAGTGTCTCCTGGGTGCAGAAGATCTCTCCCCAGCGCCGGAGGTGCGGGGAACCCTCTCTGGACACAGAGCAGTGTTCTAGGCAGGCCTCCCGGGCTGGGAGAGCCTCCACTGCCCCAACTGTCCAACGGCCTCAGGACCACACTTCTAGGGAGTGTGGGTCTGACAGGCAGGGCGGCCTGAGGGAGGAACGTGGATGGCAGGCCCAAGCCACTGCGCTGAGCATTGCCCCTGGAAGTCCCAGCTGCAGGCTCTCTGCTCCACGCCCAAGCTGGAGTGAGCCTGGACCCTGGCCTGCAGACCCAGGCTTGCCCTGGGCACTGCTAGGGCGGGACCCATCCCAGGCTCAGCCAGGCCTCCCTAGGGCTTGTGCTGGCCTAGGCCCCTGCCAGCCAGCAGGAGCTGGACGGAACACAGTTCATTGGAGAAGGCCCCAGGGTGTTGCCGGTGTGTCTCTTGCACTGCTCGGAAGAAGCTGCAGGTCCACAGGCTGTGTGTGCACGTGGCCACTGGGGCCTGAGGAGAGAAGAGGCATGAGCCCCCTTGCAAGCGGGACTCCTGCCACCTCGGAGTTGCCTGCCACACACCCCCCTGCTGCCTGCGCTGTCTTCCCTGCTGGCAGGCCTCTGGGTGCCCCGGCCAGTCTATGCCAAGGAAGCAAGGTGCTTGCTCTCCCCTTGCTGGAAGCTCCTCCTACAGCCTTCTGGACCAGGGGACACATGCCCCCTGGACCAGCAGCCTGCAAGGAAGCTGCAGCTTAGCCATCCAGGAAGGCCCGCAGTAGTAGGCAGGAAGCCCCCTGCTAAGGACAGCTTTGCCACGCCAAACCTTGGAGGAGCTCATGGAGGCCCGGGCCTGCAGCGTTTTCCACGGGAGAGCACTGGGTTGCCCAAAGCCTCCCCTGCGGCTTCGGAGCACCCTCCAGCCCCCACGCCCTGGCAACCCACTCTGTTGCCGGAGGGAAGTTCCAAGCAGGGCGCTCTCGCTTGGGGAGCCAGGGTGCCTCCTGCTTGGAGAGTTGCTCAGGAACTCCTGTGGAGCGAGGCTTCCCCTCCCATGCTTGGCGGCCAGCAGATGGTGTCCTCGCTCCACCGAAAAACTCGCTGCTTTGAATTCAGCCGTGGATCTCCTAGCTGACCTCTCTGCCCCAAGCAGCAACTCCAGCGTGCACCCAGCCCCCAACAAGGAGAGTGCCTTTCCTGAGCGCTGCTATGCCATGGCAGCTCCGGGAAGGCCTCCTAGGGCCTCCTCTCCCCTCACACCGTCGTGTCATTCAGCCCACCCGGGGAGCAAAGGGCCCCCTGGGCAGGGCTCAGGGTGCAGCCCGTGTGTGGTTTCATGGCTGGGAAAGGGGAGATCCTGAAGCTGGCTGCCCGCTTGTGAATGGGGCCGGAGGGCAAGAGCCGGCATTCGTTTCGTGGGAAGCGGGAGATCGGGGGTCTCCAAGCTGCACGCAGATCCCCTCCCTGGCTGCCCCTCTTGCTGCTTCCCGGCTGCCAAGCCTCTCTTCCCCACGCGTGCGTCTCACCGAAAGGAGCAGGCTGCTTGCCATTCCTGGCAAGGGCCTCGTCCCACAGGCCCCGTTGCCTCCAAGGGGAGTGCACATTGACCCAGAGCCTCCAGAGGAGCTGCAGTCTCTCCAGCCACAGAGGCCTTGCAGCTGAGCCCAGGACAGCCTGCTGCGTGGAGGGCTTCGATGGGAGAGGGCCGTGCTTCCCTGGCGGGGGCTCTGGCTCACACTGCTTTCCGTGGGGAAACACTGTGTGCGCCAAGTGTCTCCTGGGTGCAGAAGATCTCTCCCCAGCGCCGGAGGTGCGGGGAACCCTCTCTGGACACAGAGCAGTGTTCTAGGCAGGCCTCCCGGGCTGGGAGAGCCTCCACTGCCCCAACTGTCCAACGGCCTCAGGACCACACTTCTAGGGAGTGTGGGTCTGACAGGCAGGGCGGCCTGAGGGAGGAACGTGGATGGCAGGCCCAAGCCACTGCGCTGAGCATTGCCCCTGGAAGTCCCAGCTGCAGGCTCTCTGCTCCACGCCCAAGCTGGAGTGAGCCTGGACCCTGGCCTGCAGACCCAGGCTTGCCCTGGGCACTGCTAGGGCGGGACCCATCCCAGGCTCAGCCAGGCCTCCCTAGGGCTTGTGCTGGCCTAGGCCCCTGCCAGCCAGCAGGAGCTGGACGGAACACAGTTCATTGGAGAAGGCCCCAGGGTGTTGCCGGTGTGTCTCTTGCACTGCTCGGAAGAAGCTGCAGGTCCACAGGCTGTGTGTGCACGTGGCCACTGGGGCCTGAGGAGAGAAGAGGCATGAGCCCCCTTGCAAGCGGGACTCCTGCCACCTCGGAGTTGCCTGCCACACACCCCCCTGCTGCCTGCGCTGTCTTCCCTGCTGGCAGGCCTCTGGGTGCCCCGGCCAGTCTATGCCAAGGAAGCAAGGTGCTTGCTCTCCCCTTGCTGGAAGCTCCTCCTACAGCCTTCTGGACCAGGGGACACATGCCCCCTGGACCAGCAGCCTGCAAGGAAGCTGCAGCTTAGCCATCCAGGAAGGCCCGCAGTAGTAGGCAGGAAGCCCCCTGCTAAGGACAGCTTTGCCACGCCAAACCTTGGAGGAGCTCATGGAGGCCCGGGCCTGCAGCGTTTTCCACGGGAGAGCACTGGGTTGCCCAAAGCCTCCCCTGCGGCTTCGGAGCACCCTCCAGCCCCCACGCCCTGGCAACCCACTCTGTTGCCGGAGGGAAGTTCCAAGCAGGGCGCTCTCGCTTGGGGAGCCAGGGTGCCTCCTGCTTGGAGAGTTGCTCAGGAACTCCTGTGGAGCGAGGCTTCCCCTCCCATGCTTGGCGGCCAGCAGATGGTGTCCTCGCTCCACCGAAAAACTCGCTGCTTTGAATTCAGCCGTGGATCTCCTAGCTGACCTCTCTGCCCCAAGCAGCAACTCCAGCGTGCACCCAGCCCCCAACAAGGAGAGTGCCTTTCCTGAGCGCTGCTATGCCATGGCAGCTCCGGGAAGGCCTCCTAGGGCCTCCTCTCCCCTCACACCGTCGTGTCATTCAGCCCACCCGGGGAGCAAAGGGCCCCCTGGGCAGGGCTCAGGGTGCAGCCCGTGTGTGGTTTCATGGCTGGGAAAGGGGAGATCCTGAAGCTGGCTGCCCGCTTGTGAATGGGGCCGGAGGGCAAGAGCCGGCATTCGTTTCGTGGGAAGCGGGAGATCGGGGGTCTCCAAGCTGCACGCAGATCCCCTCCCTGGCTGCCCCTCTTGCTGCTTCCCGGCTGCCAAGCCTCTCTTCCCCACGCGTGCGTCTCACCGAAAGGAGCAGGCTGCTTGCCATTCCTGGCAAGGGCCTCGTCCCACAGGCCCCGTTGCCTCCAAGGGGAGTGCACATTGACCCAGAGCCTCCAGAGGAGCTGCAGTCTCTCCAGCCACAGAGGCCTTGCAGCTGAGCCCAGGACAGCCTGCTGCGTGGAGGGCTTCGATGGGAGAGGGCCGTGCTTCCCTGGCGGGGGCTCTGGCTCACACTGCTTTCCGTGGGGAAACACTGTGTGCGCCAAGTGTCTCCTGGGTGCAGAAGATCTCTCCCCAGCGCCGGAGGTGCGGGGAACCCTCTCTGGACACAGAGCAGTGTTCTAGGCAGGCCTCCCGGGCTGGGAGAGCCTCCACTGCCCCAACTGTCCAACGGCCTCAGGACCACACTTCTAGGGAGTGTGGGTCTGACAGGCAGGGCGGCCTGAGGGAGGAACGTGGATGGCAGGCCCAAGCCACTGCGCTGAGCATTGCCCCTGGAAGTCCCAGCTGCAGGCTCTCTGCTCCACGCCCAAGCTGGAGTGAGCCTGGACCCTGGCCTGCAGACCCAGGCTTGCCCTGGGCACTGCTAGGGCGGGACCCATCCCAGGCTCAGCCAGGCCTCCCTAGGGCTTGTGCTGGCCTAGGCCCCTGCCAGCCAGCAGGAGCTGGACGGAACACAGTTCATTGGAGAAGGCCCCAGGGTGTTGCCGGTGTGTCTCTTGCACTGCTCGGAAGAAGCTGCAGGTCCACAGGCTGTGTGTGCACGTGGCCACTGGGGCCTGAGGAGAGAAGAGGCATGAGCCCCCTTGCAAGCGGGACTCCTGCCACCTCGGAGTTGCCTGCCACACACCCCCCTGCTGCCTGCGCTGTCTTCCCTGCTGGCAGGCCTCTGGGTGCCCCGGCCAGTCTATGCCAAGGAAGCAAGGTGCTTGCTCTCCCCTTGCTGGAAGCTCCTCCTACAGCCTTCTGGACCAGGGGACACATGCCCCCTGGACCAGCAGCCTGCAAGGAAGCTGCAGCTTAGCCATCCAGGAAGGCCCGCAGTAGTAGGCAGGAAGCCCCCTGCTAAGGACAGCTTTGCCACGCCAAACCTTGGAGGAGCTCATGGAGGCCCGGGCCTGCAGCGTTTTCCACGGGAGAGCACTGGGTTGCCCAAAGCCTCCCCTGCGGCTTCGGAGCACCCTCCAGCCCCCACGCCCTGGCAACCCACTCTGTTGCCGGAGGGAAGTTCCAAGCAGGGCGCTCTCGCTTGGGGAGCCAGGGTGCCTCCTGCTTGGAGAGTTGCTCAGGAACTCCTGTGGAGCGAGGCTTCCCCTCCCATGCTTGGCGGCCAGCAGATGGTGTCCTCGCTCCACCGAAAAACTCGCTGCTTTGAATTCAGCCGTGGATCTCCTAGCTGACCTCTCTGCCCCAAGCAGCAACTCCAGCGTGCACCCAGCCCCCAACAAGGAGAGTGCCTTTCCTGAGCGCTGCTATGCCATGGCAGCTCCGGGAAGGCCTCCTAGGGCCTCCTCTCCCCTCACACCGTCGTGTCATTCAGCCCACCCGGGGAGCAAAGGGCCCCCTGGGCAGGGCTCAGGGTGCAGCCCGTGTGTGGTTTCATGGCTGGGAAAGGGGAGATCCTGAAGCTGGCTGCCCGCTTGTGAATGGGGCCGGAGGGCAAGAGCCGGCATTCGTTTCGTGGGAAGCGGGAGATCGGGGGTCTCCAAGCTGCACGCAGATCCCCTCCCTGGCTGCCCCTCTTGCTGCTTCCCGGCTGCCAAGCCTCTCTTCCCCACGCGTGCGTCTCACCGAAAGGAGCAGGCTGCTTGCCATTCCTGGCAAGGGCCTCGTCCCACAGGCCCCGTTGCCTCCAAGGGGAGTGCACATTGACCCAGAGCCTCCAGAGGAGCTGCAGTCTCTCCAGCCACAGAGGCCTTGCAGCTGAGCCCAGGACAGCCTGCTGCGTGGAGGGCTTCGATGGGAGAGGGCCGTGCTTCCCTGGCGGGGGCTCTGGCTCACACTGCTTTCCGTGGGGAAACACTGTGTGCGCCAAGTGTCTCCTGGGTGCAGAAGCTCTCTCCCCAGCGCCGGAGGTGCGGGGAACCCTCTCTGGACACAGAGCAGTGTTCTAGGCAGGCCTCCCGGGCTGGGAGAGCCTCCACTGCCCCAACTGTCCAACGGCCTCAGGACCACACTTCTAGGGAGTGTGGGTCTGACAGGCAGGGCGGCCTGAGGGAGGAACGTGGATGGCAGGCCCAAGCCACTGCGCTGAGCATTGCCCCTGGAAGTCCCAGCTGCAGGCTCTCTGCTCCACGCCCAAGCTGGAGTGAGCCTGGACCCTGGCCTGCAGACCCAGGCTTGCCCTGGGCACTGCTAGGGCGGGACCCATCCCAGGCTCAGCCAGGCCTCCCTAGGGCTTGTGCTGGCCTAGGCCCCTGCCAGCCAGCAGGAGCTGGACGGAACACAGTTCATTGGAGAAGGCCCCAGGGTGTTGCCGGTGTGTCTCTTGCACTGCTCGGAAGAAGCTGCAGGTCCACAGGCTGTGTGTGCACGTGGCCACTGGGGCCTGAGGAGAGAAGAGGCATGAGCCCCCTTGCAAGCGGGACTCCTGCCACCTCGGAGTTGCCTGCCACACACCCCCCTGCTGCCTGCGCTGTCTTCCCTGCTGGCAGGCCTCTGGGTGCCCCGGCCAGTCTATGCCAAGGAAGCAAGGTGCTTGCTCTCCCCTTGCTGGAAGCTCCTCCTACAGCCTTCTGGACCAGGGGACACATGCCCCCTGGACCAGCAGCCTGCAAGGAAGCTGCAGCTTAGCCATCCAGGAAGGCCCGCAGTAGTAGGCAGGAAGCCCCCTGCTAAGGACAGCTTTGCCACGCCAAACCTTGGAGGAGCTCATGGAGGCCCGGGCCTGCAGCGTTTTCCACGGGAGAGCACTGGGTTGCCCAAAGCCTCCCCTGCGGCTTCGGAGCACCCTCCAGCCCCCACGCCCTGGCAACCCACTCTGTTGCCGGAGGGAAGTTCCAAGCAGGGCGCTCTCGCTTGGGGAGCCAGGGTGCCTCCTGCTTGGAGAGTTGCTCAGGAACTCCTGTGGAGCGAGGCTTCCCCTCCCATGCTTGGCGGCCAGCAGATGGTGTCCTCGCTCCACCGAAAAACTCGCTGCTTTGAATTCAGCCCTGGATCTCCTAGCTGACCTCTCTGCCCCAAGCAGCAACTCCAGCGTGCACCCAGCCCCCAACAAGGAGAGTGCCTTTCCTGAGCGCTGCTATGCCATGGCAGCTCCGGGAAGGCCTCCTAGGGCCTCCTCTCCCCTCACACCGTCGTGTCATTCAGCCCACCCGGGGAGCAAAGGGCCCCCTGGGCAGGGCTCAGGGTGCAGCCCGTGTGTGGTTTCATGGCTGGGAAAGGGGAGATCCTGAAGCTGGCTGCCCGCTTGTGAATGGGGCCGGAGGGCAAGAGCCGGCATTCGTTTCGTGGGAAGCGGGAGATCGGGGGTCTCCAAGCTGCACGCAGATCCCCTCCCTGGCTGCCCCTCTTGCTGCTTCCCGGCTGCCAAGCCTCTCTTCCCCACGCGTGCGTCTCACCGAAAGGAGCAGGCTGCTTGCCATTCCTGGCAAGGGCCTCGTCCCACAGGCCCCGTTGCCTCCAAGGGGAGTGCACATTGACCCAGAGCCTCCAGAGGAGCTGCAGTCTCTCCAGCCACAGAGGCCTTGCAGCTGAGCCCAGGACAGCCTGCTGCGTGGAGGGCTTCGATGGGAGAGGGCCGTGCTTCCCTGGCGGGGGCTCTGGCTCACACTGCTTTCCGTGGGGAAACACTGTGTGCGCCAAGTGTCTCCTGGGTGCAGAAGATCTCTCCCCAGCGCCGGAGGTGCGGGGAACCCTCTCTGGACACAGAGCAGTGTTCTAGGCAGGCCTCCCGGGCTGGGAGAGCCTCCACTGCCCCAACTGTCCAACGGCCTCAGGACCACACTTCTAGGGAGTGTGGGTCTGACAGGCAGGGCGGCCTGAGGGAGGAACGTGGATGGCAGGCCCAAGCCACTGCGCTGAGCATTGCCCCTGGAAGTCCCAGCTGCAGGCTCTCTGCTCCACGCCCAAGCTGGAGTGAGCCTGGACCCTGGCCTGCAGACCCAGGCTTGCCCTGGGCACTGCTAGGGCGGGACCCATCCCAGGCTCAGCCAGGCCTCCCTAGGGCTTGTGCTGGCCTAGGCCCCTGCCAGCCAGCAGGAGCTGGACGGAACACAGTTCATTGGAGAAGGCCCCAGGGTGTTGCCGGTGTGTCTCTTGCACTGCTCGGAAGAAGCTGCAGGTCCACAGGCTGTGTGTGCACGTGGCCACTGGGGCCTGAGGAGAGAAGAGGCATGAGCCCCCTTGCAAGCGGGACTCCTGCCACCTCGGAGTTGCCTGCCACACACCCCCCTGCTGCCTGCGCTGTCTTCCCTGCTGGCAGGCCTCTGGGTGCCCCGGCCAGTCTATGCCAAGGAAGCAAGGTGCTTGCTCTCCCCTTGCTGGAAGCTCCTCCTACAGCCTTCTGGACCAGGGGACACATGCCCCCTGGACCAGCAGCCTGCAAGGAAGCTGCAGCTTAGCCATCCAGGAAGGCCCGCAGTAGTAGGCAGGAAGCCCCCTGCTAAGGACAGCTTTGCCACGCCAAACCTTGGAGGAGCTCATGGAGGCCCGGGCCTGCAGCGTTTTCCACGGGAGAGCACTGGGTTGCCCAAAGCCTCCCCTGCGGCTTCGGAGCACCCTCCAGCCCCCACGCCCTGGCAACCCACTCTGTTGCCGGAGGGAAGTTCCAAGCAGGGCGCTCTCGCTTGGGGAGCCAGGGTGCCTCCTGCTTGGAGAGTTGCTCAGGAACTCCTGTGGAGCGAGGCTTCCCCTCCCATGCTTGGCGGCCAGCAGATGGTGTCCTCGCTCCACCGAAAAACTCGCTGCTTTGAATTCAGCCCTGGATCTCCTAGCTGACCTCTCTGCCCCAAGCAGCAACTCCAGCGTGCACCCAGCCCCCAACAAGGAGAGTGCCTTTCCTGAGCGCTGCTATGCCATGGCAGCTCCGGGAAGGCCTCCTAGGGCCTCCTCTCCCCTCACACCGTCGTGTCATTCAGCCCACCCGGGGAGCAAAGGGCCCCCTGGGCAGGGCTCAGGGTGCAGCCCGTGTGTGGTTTCATGGCTGGGAAAGGGGAGATCCTGAAGCTGGCTGCCCGCTTGTGAATGGGGCCGGAGGGCAAGAGCCGGCATTCGTTTCGTGGGAAGCGGGAGATCGGGGGTCTCCAAGCTGCACGCAGATCCCCTCCCTGGCTGCCCCTCTTGCTGCTTCCCGGCTGCCAAGCCTCTCTTCCCCACGCGTGCGTCTCACCGAAAGGAGCAGGCTGCTTGCCATTCCTGGCAAGGGCCTCGTCCCACAGGCCCCGTTGCCTCCAAGGGGAGTGCACATTGACCCAGAGCCTCCAGAGGAGCTGCAGTCTCTCCAGCCACAGAGGCCTTGCAGCTGAGCCCAGGACAGCCTGCTGCGTGGAGGGCTTCGATGGGAGAGGGCCGTGCTTCCCTGGCGGGGGCTCTGGCTCACACTGCTTTCCGTGGGGAAACACTGTGTGCGCCAAGTGTCTCCTGGGTGCAGAAGATCTCTCCCCAGCGCCGGAGGTGCGGGGAACCCTCTCTGGACACAGAGCAGTGTTCTAGGCAGGCCTCCCGGGCTGGGAGAGCCTCCACTGCCCCAACTGTCCAACGGCCTCAGGACCACACTTCTAGGGAGTGTGGGTCTGACAGGCAGGGCGGCCTGAGGGAGGAACGTGGATGGCAGGCCCAAGCCACTGCGCTGAGCATTGCCCCTGGAAGTCCCAGCTGCAGGCTCTCTGCTCCACGCCCAAGCTGGAGTGAGCCTGGACCCTGGCCTGCAGACCCAGGCTTGCCCTGGGCACTGCTAGGGCGGGACCCATCCCAGGCTCAGCCAGGCCTCCCTAGGGCTTGTGCTGGCCTAGGCCCCTGCCAGCCAGCAGGAGCTGGACGGAACACAGTTCATTGGAGAAGGCCCCAGGGTGTTGCCGGTGTGTCTCTTGCACTGCTCGGAAGAAGCTGCAGGTCCACAGGCTGTGTGTGCACGTGGCCACTGGGGCCTGAGGAGAGAAGAGGCATGAGCCCCCTTGCAAGCGGGACTCCTGCCACCTCGGAGTTGCCTGCCACACACCCCCCTGCTGCCTGCGCTGTCTTCCCTGCTGGCAGGCCTCTGGGTGCCCCGGCCAGTCTATGCCAAGGAAGCAAGGTGCTTGCTCTCCCCTTGCTGGAAGCTCCTCCTACAGCCTTCTGGACCAGGGGACACATGCCCCCTGGACCAGCAGCCTGCAAGGAAGCTGCAGCTTAGCCATCCAGGAAGGCCCGCAGTAGTAGGCAGGAAGCCCCCTGCTAAGGACAGCTTTGCCACGCCAAACCTTGGAGGAGCTCATGGAGGCCCGGGCCTGCAGCGTTTTCCACGGGAGAGCACTGGGTTGCCCAAAGCCTCCCCTGCGGCTTCGGAGCACCCTCCAGCCCCCACGCCCTGGCAACCCACTCTGTTGCCGGAGGGAAGTTCCAAGCAGGGCGCTCTCGCTTGGGGAGCCAGGGTGCCTCCTGCTTGGAGAGTTGCTCAGGAACTCCTGTGGAGCGAGGCTTCCCCTCCCATGCTTGGCGGCCAGCAGATGGTGTCCTCGCTCCACCGAAAAACTCGCTGCTTTGAATTCAGCCCTGGATCTCCTAGCTGACCTCTCTGCCCCAAGCAGCAACTCCAGCGTGCACCCAGCCCCCAACAAGGAGAGTGCCTTTCCTGAGCGCTGCTATGCCATGGCAGCTCCGGGAAGGCCTCCTAGGGCCTCCTCTCCCCTCACACCGTCGTGTCATTCAGCCCACCCGGGGAGCAAAGGGCCCCCTGGGCAGGGCTCAGGGTGCAGCCCGTGTGTGGTTTCATGGCTGGGAAAGGGGAGATCCTGAAGCTGGCTGCCCGCTTGTGAATGGGGCCGGAGGGCAAGAGCCGGCATTCGTTTCGTGGGAAGCGGGAGATCGGGGGTCTCCAAGCTGCACGCAGATCCCCTCCCTGGCTGCCCCTCTTGCTGCTTCCCGGCTGCCAAGCCTCTCTTCCCCACGCGTGCGTCTCACCGAAAGGAGCAGGCTGCTTGCCATTCCTGGCAAGGGCCTCGTCCCACAGGCCCCGTTGCCTCCAAGGGGAGTGCACATTGACCCAGAGCCTCCAGAGGAGCTGCAGTCTCTCCAGCCACAGAGGCCTTGCAGCTGAGCCCAGGACAGCCTGCTGCGTGGAGGGCTTCGATGGGAGAGGGCCGTGCTTCCCTGGCGGGGGCTCTGGCTCACACTGCTTTCCGTGGGGAAACACTGTGTGCGCCAAGTGTCTCCTGGGTGCAGAAGATCTCTCCCCAGCGCCGGAGGTGCGGGGAACCCTCTCTGGACACAGAGCAGTGTTCTAGGCAGGCCTCCCGGGCTGGGAGAGCCTCCACTGCCCCAACTGTCCAACGGCCTCAGGACCACACTTCTAGGGAGTGTGGGTCTGACAGGCAGGGCGGCCTGAGGGAGGAACGTGGATGGCAGGCCCAAGCCACTGCGCTGAGCATTGCCCCTGGAAGTCCCAGCTGCAGGCTCTCTGCTCCACGCCCAAGCTGGAGTGAGCCTGGACCCTGGCCTGCAGACCCAGGCTTGCCCTGGGCACTGCTAGGGCGGGACCCATCCCAGGCTCAGCCAGGCCTCCCTAGGGCTTGTGCTGGCCTAGGCCCCTGCCAGCCAGCAGGAGCTGGACGGAACACAGTTCATTGGAGAAGGCCCCAGGGTGTTGCCGGTGTGTCTCTTGCACTGCTCGGAAGAAGCTGCAGGTCCACAGGCTGTGTGTGCACGTGGCCACTGGGGCCTGAGGAGAGAAGAGGCATGAGCCCCCTTGCAAGCGGGACTCCTGCCACCTCGGAGTTGCCTGCCACACACCCCCCTGCTGCCTGCGCTGTCTTCCCTGCTGGCAGGCCTCTGGGTGCCCCGGCCAGTCTATGCCAAGGAAGCAAGGTGCTTGCTCTCCCCTTGCTGGAAGCTCCTCCTACAGCCTTCTGGACCAGGGGACACATGCCCCCTGGACCAGCAGCCTGCAAGGAAGCTGCAGCTTAGCCATCCAGGAAGGCCCGCAGTAGTAGGCAGGAAGCCCCCTGCTAAGGACAGCTTTGCCACGCCAAACCTTGGAGGAGCTCATGGAGGCCCGGGCCTGCAGCGTTTTCCACGGGAGAGCACTGGGTTGCCCAAAGCCTCCCCTGCGGCTTCGGAGCACCCTCCAGCCCCCACGCCCTGGCAACCCACTCTGTTGCCGGAGGGAAGTTCCAAGCAGGGCGCTCTCGCTTGGGGAGCCAGGGTGCCTCCTGCTTGGAGAGTTGCTCAGGAACTCCTGTGGAGCGAGGCTTCCCCTCCCATGCTTGGCGGCCAGCAGATGGTGTCCTCGCTCCACCGAAAAACTCGCTGCTTTGAATTCAGCCCTGGATCTCCTAGCTGACCTCTCTGCCCCAAGCAGCAACTCCAGCGTGCACCCAGCCCCCAACAAGGAGAGTGCCTTTCCTGAGCGCTGCTATGCCATGGCAGCTCCGGGAAGGCCTCCTAGGGCCTCCTCTCCCCTCACACCGTCGTGTCATTCAGCCCACCCGGGGAGCAAAGGGCCCCCTGGGCAGGGCTCAGGGTGCAGCCCGTGTGTGGTTTCATGGCTGGGAAAGGGGAGATCCTGAAGCTGGCTGCCCGCTTGTGAATGGGGCCGGAGGGCAAGAGCCGGCATTCGTTTCGTGGGAAGCGGGAGATCGGGGGTCTCCAAGCTGCACGCAGATCCCCTCCCTGGCTGCCCCTCTTGCTGCTTCCCGGCTGCCAAGCCTCTCTTCCCCACGCGTGCGTCTCACCGAAAGGAGCAGGCTGCTTGCCATTCCTGGCAAGGGCCTCGTCCCACAGGCCCCGTTGCCTCCAAGGGGAGTGCACATTGACCCAGAGCCTCCAGAGGAGCTGCAGTCTCTCCAGCCACAGAGGCCTTGCAGCTGAGCCCAGGACAGCCTGCTGCGTGGAGGGCTTCGATGGGAGAGGGCCGTGCTTCCCTGGCGGGGGCTCTGGCTCACACTGCTTTCCGTGGGGAAACACTGTGTGCGCCAAGTGTCTCCTGGGTGCAGAAGATCTCTCCCCAGCGCCGGAGGTGCGGGGAACCCTCTCTGGACACAGAGCAGTGTTCTAGGCAGGCCTCCCGGGCTGGGAGAGCCTCCACTGCCCCAACTGTCCAACGGCCTCAGGACCACACTTCTAGGGAGTGTGGGTCTGACAGGCAGGGCGGCCTGAGGGAGGAACGTGGATGGCAGGCCCAAGCCACTGCGCTGAGCATTGCCCCTGGAAGTCCCAGCTGCAGGCTCTCTGCTCCACGCCCAAGCTGGAGTGAGCCTGGACCCTGGCCTGCAGACCCAGGCTTGCCCTGGGCACTGCTAGGGCGGGACCCATCCCAGGCTCAGCCAGGCCTCCCTAGGGCTTGTGCTGGCCTAGGCCCCTGCCAGCCAGCAGGAGCTGGACGGAACACAGTTCATTGGAGAAGGCCCCAGGGTGTTGCCGGTGTGTCTCTTGCACTGCTCGGAAGAAGCTGCAGGTCCACAGGCTGTGTGTGCACGTGGCCACTGGGGCCTGAGGAGAGAAGAGGCATGAGCCCCCTTGCAAGCGGGACTCCTGCCACCTCGGAGTTGCCTGCCACACACCCCCCTGCTGCCTGCGCTGTCTTCCCTGCTGGCAGGCCTCTGGGTGCCCCGGCCAGTCTATGCCAAGGAAGCAAGGTGCTTGCTCTCCCCTTGCTGGAAGCTCCTCCTACAGCCTTCTGGACCAGGGGACACATGCCCCCTGGACCAGCAGCCTGCAAGGAAGCTGCAGCTTAGCCATCCAGGAAGGCCCGCAGTAGTAGGCAGGAAGCCCCCTGCTAAGGACAGCTTTGCCACGCCAAACCTTGGAGGAGCTCATGGAGGCCCGGGCCTGCAGCGTTTTCCACGGGAGAGCACTGGGTTGCCCAAAGCCTCCCCTGCGGCTTCGGAGCACCCTCCAGCCCCCACGCCCTGGCAACCCACTCTGTTGCCGGAGGGAAGTTCCAAGCAGGGCGCTCTCGCTTGGGGAGCCAGGGTGCCTCCTGCTTGGAGAGTTGCTCAGGAACTCCTGTGGAGCGAGGCTTCCCCTCCCATGCTTGGCGGCCAGCAGATGGTGTCCTCGCTCCACCGAAAAACTCGCTGCTTTGAATTCAGCCGTGGATCTCCTAGCTGACCTCTCTGCCCCAAGCAGCAACTCCAGCGTGCACCCAGCCCCCAACAAGGAGAGTGCCTTTCCTGAGCGCTGCTATGCCATGGCAGCTCCGGGAAGGCCTCCTAGGGCCTCCTCTCCCCTCACACCGTCGTGTCATTCAGCCCACCCGGGGAGCAAAGGGCCCCCTGGGCAGGGCTCAGGGTGCAGCCCGTGTGTGGTTTCATGGCTGGGAAAGGGGAGATCCTGAAGCTGGCTGCCCGCTTGTGAATGGGGCCGGAGGGCAAGAGCCGGCATTCGTTTCGTGGGAAGCGGGAGATCGGGGGTCTCCAAGCTGCACGCAGATCCCCTCCCTGGCTGCCCCTCTTGCTGCTTCCCGGCTGCCAAGCCTCTCTTCCCCACGCGTGCGTCTCACCGAAAGGAGCAGGCTGCTTGCCATTCCTGGCAAGGGCCTCGTCCCACAGGCCCCGTTGCCTCCAAGGGGAGTGCACATTGACCCAGAGCCTCCAGAGGAGCTGCAGTCTCTCCAGCCACAGAGGCCTTGCAGCTGAGCCCAGGACAGCCTGCTGCGTGGAGGGCTTCGATGGGAGAGGGCCGTGCTTCCCTGGCGGGGGCTCTGGCTCACACTGCTTTCCGTGGGGAAACACTGTGTGCGCCAAGTGTCTCCTGGGTGCAGAAGCTCTCTCCCCAGCGCCGGAGGTGCGGGGAACCCTCTCTGGACACAGAGCAGTGTTCTAGGCAGGCCTCCCGGGCTGGGAGAGCCTCCACTGCCCCAACTGTCCAACGGCCTCAGGACCACACTTCTAGGGAGTGTGGGTCTGACAGGCAGGGCGGCCTGAGGGAGGAACGTGGATGGCAGGCCCAAGCCACTGCGCTGAGCATTGCCCCTGGAAGTCCCAGCTGCAGGCTCTCTGCTCCACGCCCAAGCTGGAGTGAGCCTGGACCCTGGCCTGCAGACCCAGGCTTGCCCTGGGCACTGCTAGGGCGGGACCCATCCCAGGCTCAGCCAGGCCTCCCTAGGGCTTGTGCTGGCCTAGGCCCCTGCCAGCCAGCAGGAGCTGGACGGAACACAGTTCATTGGAGAAGGCCCCAGGGTGTTGCCGGTGTGTCTCTTGCACTGCTCGGAAGAAGCTGCAGGTCCACAGGCTGTGTGTGCACGTGGCCACTGGGGCCTGAGGAGAGAAGAGGCATGAGCCCCCTTGCAAGCGGGACTCCTGCCACCTCGGAGTTGCCTGCCACACACCCCCCTGCTGCCTGCGCTGTCTTCCCTGCTGGCAGGCCTCTGGGTGCCCCGGCCAGTCTATGCCAAGGAAGCAAGGTGCTTGCTCTCCCCTTGCTGGAAGCTCCTCCTACAGCCTTCTGGACCAGGGGACACATGCCCCCTGGACCAGCAGCCTGCAAGGAAGCTGCAGCTTAGCCATCCAGGAAGGCCCGCAGTAGTAGGCAGGAAGCCCCCTGCTAAGGACAGCTTTGCCACGCCAAACCTTGGAGGAGCTCATGGAGGCCCGGGCCTGCAGCGTTTTCCACGGGAGAGCACTGGGTTGCCCAAAGCCTCCCCTGCGGCTTCGGAGCACCCTCCAGCCCCCACGCCCTGGCAACCCACTCTGTTGCCGGAGGGAAGTTCCAAGCAGGGCGCTCTCGCTTGGGGAGCCAGGGTGCCTCCTGCTTGGAGAGTTGCTCAGGAACTCCTGTGGAGCGAGGCTTCCCCTCCCATGCTTGGCGGCCAGCAGATGGTGTCCTCGCTCCACCGAAAAACTCGCTGCTTTGAATTCAGCCGTGGATCTCCTAGCTGACCTCTCTGCCCCAAGCAGCAACTCCAGCGTGCACCCAGCCCCCAACAAGGAGAGTGCCTTTCCTGAGCGCTGCTATGCCATGGCAGCTCCGGGAAGGCCTCCTAGGGCCTCCTCTCCCCTCACACCGTCGTGTCATTCAGCCCACCCGGGGAGCAAAGGGCCCCCTGGGCAGGGCTCAGGGTGCAGCCCGTGTGTGGTTTCATGGCTGGGAAAGGGGAGATCCTGAAGCTGGCTGCCCGCTTGTGAATGGGGCCGGAGGGCAAGAGCCGGCATTCGTTTCGTGGGAAGCGGGAGATCGGGGGTCTCCAAGCTGCACGCAGATCCCCTCCCTGGCTGCCCCTCTTGCTGCTTCCCGGCTGCCAAGCCTCTCTTCCCCACGCGTGCGTCTCACCGAAAGGAGCAGGCTGCTTGCCATTCCTGGCAAGGGCCTCGTCCCACAGGCCCCGTTGCCTCCAAGGGGAGTGCACATTGACCCAGAGCCTCCAGAGGAGCTGCAGTCTCTCCAGCCACAGAGGCCTTGCAGCTGAGCCCAGGACAGCCTGCTGCGTGGAGGGCTTCGATGGGAGAGGGCCGTGCTTCCCTGGCGGGGGCTCTGGCTCACACTGCTTTCCGTGGGGAAACACTGTGTGCGCCAAGTGTCTCCTGGGTGCAGAAGATCTCTCCCCAGCGCCGGAGGTGCGGGGAACCCTCTCTGGACACAGAGCAGTGTTCTAGGCAGGCCTCCCGGGCTGGGAGAGCCTCCACTGCCCCAACTGTCCAACGGCCTCAGGACCACACTTCTAGGGAGTGTGGGTCTGACAGGCAGGGCGGCCTGAGGGAGGAACGTGGATGGCAGGCCCAAGCCACTGCGCTGAGCATTGCCCCTGGAAGTCCCAGCTGCAGGCTCTCTGCTCCACGCCCAAGCTGGAGTGAGCCTGGACCCTGGCCTGCAGACCCAGGCTTGCCCTGGGCACTGCTAGGGCGGGACCCATCCCAGGCTCAGCCAGGCCTCCCTAGGGCTTGTGCTGGCCTAGGCCCCTGCCAGCCAGCAGGAGCTGGACGGAACACAGTTCATTGGAGAAGGCCCCAGGGTGTTGCCGGTGTGTCTCTTGCACTGCTCGGAAGAAGCTGCAGGTCCACAGGCTGTGTGTGCACGTGGCCACTGGGGCCTGAGGAGAGAAGAGGCATGAGCCCCCTTGCAAGCGGGACTCCTGCCACCTCGGAGTTGCCTGCCACACACCCCCCTGCTGCCTGCGCTGTCTTCCCTGCTGGCAGGCCTCTGGGTGCCCCGGCCAGTCTATGCCAAGGAAGCAAGGTGCTTGCTCTCCCCTTGCTGGAAGCTCCTCCTACAGCCTTCTGGACCAGGGGACACATGCCCCCTGGACCAGCAGCCTGCAAGGAAGCTGCAGCTTAGCCATCCAGGAAGGCCCGCAGTAGTAGGCAGGAAGCCCCCTGCTAAGGACAGCTTTGCCACGCCAAACCTTGGAGGAGCTCATGGAGGCCCGGGCCTGCAGCGTTTTCCACGGGAGAGCACTGGGTTGCCCAAAGCCTCCCCTGCGGCTTCGGAGCACCCTCCAGCCCCCACGCCCTGGCAACCCACTCTGTTGCCGGAGGGAAGTTCCAAGCAGGGCGCTCTCGCTTGGGGAGCCAGGGTGCCTCCTGCTTGGAGAGTTGCTCAGGAACTCCTGTGGAGCGAGGCTTCCCCTCCCATGCTTGGCGGCCAGCAGATGGTGTCCTCGCTCCACCGAAAAACTCGCTGCTTTGAATTCAGCCCTGGATCTCCTAGCTGACCTCTCTGCCCCAAGCAGCAACTCCAGCGTGCACCCAGCCCCCAACAAGGAGAGTGCCTTTCCTGAGCGCTGCTATGCCATGGCAGCTCCGGGAAGGCCTCCTAGGGCCTCCTCTCCCCTCACACCGTCGTGTCATTCAGCCCACCCGGGGAGCAAAGGGCCCCCTGGGCAGGGCTCAGGGTGCAGCCCGTGTGTGGTTTCATGGCTGGGAAAGGGGAGATCCTGAAGCTGGCTGCCCGCTTGTGAATGGGGCCGGAGGGCAAGAGCCGGCATTCGTTTCGTGGGAAGCGGGAGATCGGGGGTCTCCAAGCTGCACGCAGATCCCCTCCCTGGCTGCCCCTCTTGCTGCTTCCCGGCTGCCAAGCCTCTCTTCCCCACGCGTGCGTCTCACCGAAAGGAGCAGGCTGCTTGCCATTCCTGGCAAGGGCCTCGTCCCACAGGCCCCGTTGCCTCCAAGGGGAGTGCACATTGACCCAGAGCCTCCAGAGGAGCTGCAGTCTCTCCAGCCACAGAGGCCTTGCAGCTGAGCCCAGGACAGCCTGCTGCGTGGAGGGCTTCGATGGGAGAGGGCCGTGCTTCCCTGGCGGGGGCTCTGGCTCACACTGCTTTCCGTGGGGAAACACTGTGTGCGCCAAGTGTCTCCTGGGTGCAGAAGATCTCTCCCCAGCGCCGGAGGTGCGGGGAACCCTCTCTGGACACAGAGCAGTGTTCTAGGCAGGCCTCCCGGGCTGGGAGAGCCTCCACTGCCCCAACTGTCCAACGGCCTCAGGACCACACTTCTAGGGAGTGTGGGTCTGACAGGCAGGGCGGCCTGAGGGAGGAACGTGGATGGCAGGCCCAAGCCACTGCGCTGAGCATTGCCCCTGGAAGTCCCAGCTGCAGGCTCTCTGCTCCACGCCCAAGCTGGAGTGAGCCTGGACCCTGGCCTGCAGACCCAGGCTTGCCCTGGGCACTGCTAGGGCGGGACCCATCCCAGGCTCAGCCAGGCCTCCCTAGGGCTTGTGCTGGCCTAGGCCCCTGCCAGCCAGCAGGAGCTGGACGGAACACAGTTCATTGGAGAAGGCCCCAGGGTGTTGCCGGTGTGTCTCTTGCACTGCTCGGAAGAAGCTGCAGGTCCACAGGCTGTGTGTGCACGTGGCCACTGGGGCCTGAGGAGAGAAGAGGCATGAGCCCCCTTGCAAGCGGGACTCCTGCCACCTCGGAGTTGCCTGCCACACACCCCCCTGCTGCCTGCGCTGTCTTCCCTGCTGGCAGGCCTCTGGGTGCCCCGGCCAGTCTATGCCAAGGAAGCAAGGTGCTTGCTCTCCCCTTGCTGGAAGCTCCTCCTACAGCCTTCTGGACCAGGGGACACATGCCCCCTGGACCAGCAGCCTGCAAGGAAGCTGCAGCTTAGCCATCCAGGAAGGCCCGCAGTAGTAGGCAGGAAGCCCCCTGCTAAGGACAGCTTTGCCACGCCAAACCTTGGAGGAGCTCATGGAGGCCCGGGCCTGCAGCGTTTTCCACGGGAGAGCACTGGGTTGCCCAAAGCCTCCCCTGCGGCTTCGGAGCACCCTCCAGCCCCCACGCCCTGGCAACCCACTCTGTTGCCGGAGGGAAGTTCCAAGCAGGGCGCTCTCGCTTGGGGAGCCAGGGTGCCTCCTGCTTGGAGAGTTGCTCAGGAACTCCTGTGGAGCGAGGCTTCCCCTCCCATGCTTGGCGGCCAGCAGATGGTGTCCTCGCTCCACCGAAAAACTCGCTGCTTTGAATTCAGCCCTGGATCTCCTAGCTGACCTCTCTGCCCCAAGCAGCAACTCCAGCGTGCACCCAGCCCCCAACAAGGAGAGTGCCTTTCCTGAGCGCTGCTATGCCATGGCAGCTCCGGGAAGGCCTCCTAGGGCCTCCTCTCCCCTCACACCGTCGTGTCATTCAGCCCACCCGGGGAGCAAAGGGCCCCCTGGGCAGGGCTCAGGGTGCAGCCCGTGTGTGGTTTCATGGCTGGGAAAGGGGAGATCCTGAAGCTGGCTGCCCGCTTGTGAATGGGGCCGGAGGGCAAGAGCCGGCATTCGTTTCGTGGGAAGCGGGAGATCGGGGGTCTCCAAGCTGCACGCAGATCCCCTCCCTGGCTGCCCCTCTTGCTGCTTCCCGGCTGCCAAGCCTCTCTTCCCCACGCGTGCGTCTCACCGAAAGGAGCAGGCTGCTTGCCATTCCTGGCAAGGGCCTCGTCCCACAGGCCCCGTTGCCTCCAAGGGGAGTGCACATTGACCCAGAGCCTCCAGAGGAGCTGCAGTCTCTCCAGCCACAGAGGCCTTGCAGCTGAGCCCAGGACAGCCTGCTGCGTGGAGGGCTTCGATGGGAGAGGGCCGTGCTTCCCTGGCGGGGGCTCTGGCTCACACTGCTTTCCGTGGGGAAACACTGTGTGCGCCAAGTGTCTCCTGGGTGCAGAAGATCTCTCCCCAGCGCCGGAGGTGCGGGGAACCCTCTCTGGACACAGAGCAGTGTTCTAGGCAGGCCTCCCGGGCTGGGAGAGCCTCCACTGCCCCAACTGTCCAACGGCCTCAGGACCACACTTCTAGGGAGTGTGGGTCTGACAGGCAGGGCGGCCTGAGGGAGGAACGTGGATGGCAGGCCCAAGCCACTGCGCTGAGCATTGCCCCTGGAAGTCCCAGCTGCAGGCTCTCTGCTCCACGCCCAAGCTGGAGTGAGCCTGGACCCTGGCCTGCAGACCCAGGCTTGCCCTGGGCACTGCTAGGGCGGGACCCATCCCAGGCTCAGCCAGGCCTCCCTAGGGCTTGTGCTGGCCTAGGCCCCTGCCAGCCAGCAGGAGCTGGACGGAACACAGTTCATTGGAGAAGGCCCCAGGGTGTTGCCGGTGTGTCTCTTGCACTGCTCGGAAGAAGCTGCAGGTCCACAGGCTGTGTGTGCACGTGGCCACTGGGGCCTGAGGAGAGAAGAGGCATGAGCCCCCTTGCAAGCGGGACTCCTGCCACCTCGGAGTTGCCTGCCACACACCCCCCTGCTGCCTGCGCTGTCTTCCCTGCTGGCAGGCCTCTGGGTGCCCCGGCCAGTCTATGCCAAGGAAGCAAGGTGCTTGCTCTCCCCTTGCTGGAAGCTCCTCCTACAGCCTTCTGGACCAGGGGACACATGCCCCCTGGACCAGCAGCCTGCAAGGAAGCTGCAGCTTAGCCATCCAGGAAGGCCCGCAGTAGTAGGCAGGAAGCCCCCTGCTAAGGACAGCTTTGCCACGCCAAACCTTGGAGGAGCTCATGGAGGCCCGGGCCTGCAGCGTTTTCCACGGGAGAGCACTGGGTTGCGCAAAGCCTCCCCTGCGGCTTCGGAGCACCCTCCAGCCCCCACGCCCTGGCAACCCACTCTGTTGCCGGAGGGAAGTTCCAAGCAGGGCGCTCTCGCTTGGGGAGCCAGGGTGCCTCCTGCTTGGAGAGTTGCTCAGGAACTCCTGTGGAGCGAGGCTTCCCCTCCCATGCTTGGCGGCCAGCAGATGGTGTCCTCGCTCCACCGAAAAACTCGCTGCTTTGAATTCAGCCCTGGATCTCCTAGCTGACCTCTCTGCCCCAAGCAGCAACTCCAGCGTGCACCCAGCCCCCAACAAGGAGAGTGCCTTTCCTGAGCGCTGCTATGCCATGGCAGCTCCGGGAAGGCCTCCTAGGGCCTCCTCTCCCCTCACACCGTCGTGTCATTCAGCCCACCCGGGGAGCAAAGGGCCCCCTGGGCAGGGCTCAGGGTGCAGCCCGTGTGTGGTTTCATGGCTGGGAAAGGGGAGATCCTGAAGCTGGCTGCCCGCTTGTGAATGGGGCCGGAGGGCAAGAGCCGGCATTCGTTTCGTGGGAAGCGGGAGATCGGGGGTCTCCAAGCTGCACGCAGATCCCCTCCCTGGCTGCCCCTCTTGCTGCTTCCCGGCTGCCAAGCCTCTCTTCCCCACGCGTGCGTCTCACCGAAAGGAGCAGGCTGCTTGCCATTCCTGGCAAGGGCCTCGTCCCACAGGCCCCGTTGCCTCCAAGGGGAGTGCACATTGACCCAGAGCCTCCAGAGGAGCTGCAGTCTCTCCAGCCACAGAGGCCTTGCAGCTGAGCCCAGGACAGCCTGCTGCGTGGAGGGCTTCGATGGGAGAGGGCCGTGCTTCCCTGGCGGGGGCTCTGGCTCACACTGCTTTCCGTGGGGAAACACTGTGTGCGCCAAGTGTCTCCTGGGTGCAGAAGATCTCTCCCCAGCGCCGGAGGTGCGGGGAACCCTCTCTGGACACAGAGCAGTGTTCTAGGCAGGCCTCCCGGGCTGGGAGAGCCTCCACTGCCCCAACTGTCCAACGGCCTCAGGACCACACTTCTAGGGAGTGTGGGTCTGACAGGCAGGGCGGCCTGAGGGAGGAACGTGGATGGCAGGCCCAAGCCACTGCGCTGAGCATTGCCCCTGGAAGTCCCAGCTGCAGGCTCTCTGCTCCACGCCCAAGCTGGAGTGAGCCTGGACCCTGGCCTGCAGACCCAGGCTTGCCCTGGGCACTGCTAGGGCGGGACCCATCCCAGGCTCAGCCAGGCCTCCCTAGGGCTTGTGCTGGCCTAGGCCCCTGCCAGCCAGCAGGAGCTGGACGGAACACAGTTCATTGGAGAAGGCCCCAGGGTGTTGCCGGTGTGTCTCTTGCACTGCTCGGAAGAAGCTGCAGGTCCACAGGCTGTGTGTGCACGTGGCCACTGGGGCCTGAGGAGAGAAGAGGCATGAGCCCCCTTGCAAGCGGGACTCCTGCCACCTCGGAGTTGCCTGCCACACACCCCCCTGCTGCCTGCGCTGTCTTCCCTGCTGGCAGGCCTCTGGGTGCCCCGGCCAGTCTATGCCAAGGAAGCAAGGTGCTTGCTCTCCCCTTGCTGGAAGCTCCTCCTACAGCCTTCTGGACCAGGGGACACATGCCCCCTGGACCAGCAGCCTGCAAGGAAGCTGCAGCTTAGCCATCCAGGAAGGCCCGCAGTAGTAGGCAGGAAGCCCCCTGCTAAGGACAGCTTTGCCACGCCAAACCTTGGAGGAGCTCATGGAGGCCCGGGCCTGCAGCGTTTTCCACGGGAGAGCACTGGGTTGCGCAAAGCCTCCCCTGCGGCTTCGGAGCACCCTCCAGCCCCCACGCCCTGGCAACCCACTCTGTTGCCGGAGGGAAGTTCCAAGCAGGGCGCTCTCGCTTGGGGAGCCAGGGTGCCTCCTGCTTGGAGAGTTGCTCAGGAACTCCTGTGGAGCGAGGCTTCCCCTCCCATGCTTGGCGGCCAGCAGATGGTGTCCTCGCTCCACCGAAAAACTCGCTGCTTTGAATTCAGCCCTGGATCTCCTAGCTGACCTCTCTGCCCCAAGCAGCAACTCCAGCGTGCACCCAGCCCCCAACAAGGAGAGTGCCTTTCCTGAGCGCTGCTATGCCATGGCAGCTCCGGGAAGGCCTCCTAGGGCCTCCTCTCCCCTCACACCGTCGTGTCATTCAGCCCACCCGGGGAGCAAAGGGCCCCCTGGGCAGGGCTCAGGGTGCAGCCCGTGTGTGGTTTCATGGCTGGGAAAGGGGAGATCCTGAAGCTGGCTGCCCGCTTGTGAATGGGGCCGGAGGGCAAGAGCCGGCATTCGTTTCGTGGGAAGCGGGAGATCGGGGGTCTCCAAGCTGCACGCAGATCCCCTCCCTGGCTGCCCCTCTTGCTGCTTCCCGGCTGCCAAGCCTCTCTTCCCCACGCGTGCGTCTCACCGAAAGGAGCAGGCTGCTTGCCATTCCTGGCAAGGGCCTCGTCCCACAGGCCCCGTTGCCTCCAAGGGGAGTGCACATTGACCCAGAGCCTCCAGAGGAGCTGCAGTCTCTCCAGCCACAGAGGCCTTGCAGCTGAGCCCAGGACAGCCTGCTGCGTGGAGGGCTTCGATGGGAGAGGGCCGTGCTTCCCTGGCGGGGGCTCTGGCTCACACTGCTTTCCGTGGGGAAACACTGTGTGCGCCAAGTGTCTCCTGGGTGCAGAAGATCTCTCCCCAGCGCCGGAGGTGCGGGGAACCCTCTCTGGACACAGAGCAGTGTTCTAGGCAGGCCTCCCGGGCTGGGAGAGCCTCCACTGCCCCAACTGTCCAACGGCCTCAGGACCACACTTCTAGGGAGTGTGGGTCTGACAGGCAGGGCGGCCTGAGGGAGGAACGTGGATGGCAGGCCCAAGCCACTGCGCTGAGCATTGCCCCTGGAAGTCCCAGCTGCAGGCTCTCTGCTCCACGCCCAAGCTGGAGTGAGCCTGGACCCTGGCCTGCAGACCCAGGCTTGCCCTGGGCACTGCTAGGGCGGGACCCATCCCAGGCTCAGCCAGGCCTCCCTAGGGCTTGTGCTGGCCTAGGCCCCTGCCAGCCAGCAGGAGCTGGACGGAACACAGTTCATTGGAGAAGGCCCCAGGGTGTTGCCGGTGTGTCTCTTGCACTGCTCGGAAGAAGCTGCAGGTCCACAGGCTGTGTGTGCACGTGGCCACTGGGGCCTGAGGAGAGAAGAGGCATGAGCCCCCTTGCAAGCGGGACTCCTGCCACCTCGGAGTTGCCTGCCACACACCCCCCTGCTGCCTGCGCTGTCTTCCCTGCTGGCAGGCCTCTGGGTGCCCCGGCCAGTCTATGCCAAGGAAGCAAGGTGCTTGCTCTCCCCTTGCTGGAAGCTCCTCCTACAGCCTTCTGGACCAGGGGACACATGCCCCCTGGACCAGCAGCCTGCAAGGAAGCTGCAGCTTAGCCATCCAGGAAGGCCCGCAGTAGTAGGCAGGAAGCCCCCTGCTAAGGACAGCTTTGCCACGCCAAACCTTGGAGGAGCTCATGGAGGCCCGGGCCTGCAGCGTTTTCCACGGGAGAGCACTGGGTTGCCCAAAGCCTCCCCTGCGGCTTCGGAGCACCCTCCAGCCCCCACGCCCTGGCAACCCACTCTGTTGCCGGAGGGAAGTTCCAAGCAGGGCGCTCTCGCTTGGGGAGCCAGGGTGCCTCCTGCTTGGAGAGTTGCTCAGGAACTCCTGTGGAGCGAGGCTTCCCCTCCCATGCTTGGCGGCCAGCAGATGGTGTCCTCGCTCCACCGAAAAACTCGCTGCTTTGAATTCAGCCCTGGATCTCCTAGCTGACCTCTCTGCCCCAAGCAGCAACTCCAGCGTGCACCCAGCCCCCAACAAGGAGAGTGCCTTTCCTGAGCGCTGCTATGCCATGGCAGCTCCGGGAAGGCCTCCTAGGGCCTCCTCTCCCCTCACACCGTCGTGTCATTCAGCCCACCCGGGGAGCAAAGGGCCCCCTGGGCAGGGCTCAGGGTGCAGCCCGTGTGTGGTTTCATGGCTGGGAAAGGGGAGATCCTGAAGCTGGCTGCCCGCTTGTGAATGGGGCCGGAGGGCAAGAGCCGGCATTCGTTTCGTGGGAAGCGGGAGATCGGGGGTCTCCAAGCTGCACGCAGATCCCCTCCCTGGCTGCCCCTCTTGCTGCTTCCCGGCTGCCAAGCCTCTCTTCCCCACGCGTGCGTCTCACCGAAAGGAGCAGGCTGCTTGCCATTCCTGGCAAGGGCCTCGTCCCACAGGCCCCGTTGCCTCCAAGGGGAGTGCACATTGACCCAGAGCCTCCAGAGGAGCTGCAGTCTCTCCAGCCACAGAGGCCTTGCAGCTGAGCCCAGGACAGCCTGCTGCGTGGAGGGCTTCGATGGGAGAGGGCCGTGCTTCCCTGGCGGGGGCTCTGGCTCACACTGCTTTCCGTGGGGAAACACTGTGTGCGCCAAGTGTCTCCTGGGTGCAGAAGATCTCTCCCCAGCGCCGGAGGTGCGGGGAACCCTCTCTGGACACAGAGCAGTGTTCTAGGCAGGCCTCCCGGGCTGGGAGAGCCTCCACTGCCCCAACTGTCCAACGGCCTCAGGACCACACTTCTAGGGAGTGTGGGTCTGACAGGCAGGGCGGCCTGAGGGAGGAACGTGGATGGCAGGCCCAAGCCACTGCGCTGAGCATTGCCCCTGGAAGTCCCAGCTGCAGGCTCTCTGCTCCACGCCCAAGCTGGAGTGAGCCTGGACCCTGGCCTGCAGACCCAGGCTTGCCCTGGGCACTGCTAGGGCGGGACCCATCCCAGGCTCAGCCAGGCCTCCCTAGGGCTTGTGCTGGCCTAGGCCCCTGCCAGCCAGCAGGAGCTGGACGGAACACAGTTCATTGGAGAAGGCCCCAGGGTGTTGCCGGTGTGTCTCTTGCACTGCTCGGAAGAAGCTGCAGGTCCACAGGCTGTGTGTGCACGTGGCCACTGGGGCCTGAGGAGAGAAGAGGCATGAGCCCCCTTGCAAGCGGGACTCCTGCCACCTCGGAGTTGCCTGCCACACACCCCCCTGCTGCCTGCGCTGTCTTCCCTGCTGGCAGGCCTCTGGGTGCCCCGGCCAGTCTATGCCAAGGAAGCAAGGTGCTTGCTCTCCCCTTGCTGGAAGCTCCTCCTACAGCCTTCTGGACCAGGGGACACATGCCCCCTGGACCAGCAGCCTGCAAGGAAGCTGCAGCTTAGCCATCCAGGAAGGCCCGCAGTAGTAGGCAGGAAGCCCCCTGCTAAGGACAGCTTTGCCACGCCAAACCTTGGAGGAGCTCATGGAGGCCCGGGCCTGCAGCGTTTTCCACGGGAGAGCACTGGGTTGCCCAAAGCCTCCCCTGCGGCTTCGGAGCACCCTCCAGCCCCCACGCCCTGGCAACCCACTCTGTTGCCGGAGGGAAGTTCCAAGCAGGGCGCTCTCGCTTGGGGAGCCAGGGTGCCTCCTGCTTGGAGAGTTGCTCAGGAACTCCTGTGGAGCGAGGCTTCCCCTCCCATGCTTGGCGGCCAGCAGATGGTGTCCTCGCTCCACCGAAAAACTCGCTGCTTTGAATTCAGCCCTGGATCTCCTAGCTGACCTCTCTGCCCCAAGCAGCAACTCCAGCGTGCACCCAGCCCCCAACAAGGAGAGTGCCTTTCCTGAGCGCTGCTATGCCATGGCAGCTCCGGGAAGGCCTCCTAGGGCCTCCTCTCCCCTCACACCGTCGTGTCATTCAGCCCACCCGGGGAGCAAAGGGCCCCCTGGGCAGGGCTCAGGGTGCAGCCCGTGTGTGGTTTCATGGCTGGGAAAGGGGAGATCCTGAAGCTGGCTGCCCGCTTGTGAATGGGGCCGGAGGGCAAGAGCCGGCATTCGTTTCGTGGGAAGCGGGAGATCGGGGGTCTCCAAGCTGCACGCAGATCCCCTCCCTGGCTGCCCCTCTTGCTGCTTCCCGGCTGCCAAGCCTCTCTTCCCCACGCGTGCGTCTCACCGAAAGGAGCAGGCTGCTTGCCATTCCTGGCAAGGGCCTCGTCCCACAGGCCCCGTTGCCTCCAAGGGGAGTGCACATTGACCCAGAGCCTCCAGAGGAGCTGCAGTCTCTCCAGCCACAGAGGCCTTGCAGCTGAGCCCAGGACAGCCTGCTGCGTGGAGGGCTTCGATGGGAGAGGGCCGTGCTTCCCTGGCGGGGGCTCTGGCTCACACTGCTTTCCGTGGGGAAACACTGTGTGCGCCAAGTGTCTCCTGGGTGCAGAAGATCTCTCCCCAGCGCCGGAGGTGCGGGGAACCCTCTCTGGACACAGAGCAGTGTTCTAGGCAGGCCTCCCGGGCTGGGAGAGCCTCCACTGCCCCAACTGTCCAACGGCCTCAGGACCACACTTCTAGGGAGTGTGGGTCTGACAGGCAGGGCGGCCTGAGGGAGGAACGTGGATGGCAGGCCCAAGCCACTGCGCTGAGCATTGCCCCTGGAAGTCCCAGCTGCAGGCTCTCTGCTCCACGCCCAAGCTGGAGTGAGCCTGGACCCTGGCCTGCAGACCCAGGCTTGCCCTGGGCACTGCTAGGGCGGGACCCATCCCAGGCTCAGCCAGGCCTCCCTAGGGCTTGTGCTGGCCTAGGCCCCTGCCAGCCAGCAGGAGCTGGACGGAACACAGTTCATTGGAGAAGGCCCCAGGGTGTTGCCGGTGTGTCTCTTGCACTGCTCGGAAGAAGCTGCAGGTCCACAGGCTGTGTGTGCACGTGGCCACTGGGGCCTGAGGAGAGAAGAGGCATGAGCCCCCTTGCAAGCGGGACTCCTGCCACCTCGGAGTTGCCTGCCACACACCCCCCTGCTGCCTGCGCTGTCTTCCCTGCTGGCAGGCCTCTGGGTGCCCCGGCCAGTCTATGCCAAGGAAGCAAGGTGCTTGCTCTCCCCTTGCTGGAAGCTCCTCCTACAGCCTTCTGGACCAGGGGACACATGCCCCCTGGACCAGCAGCCTGCAAGGAAGCTGCAGCTTAGCCATCCAGGAAGGCCCGCAGTAGTAGGCAGGAAGCCCCCTGCTAAGGACAGCTTTGCCACGCCAAACCTTGGAGGAGCTCATGGAGGCCCGGGCCTGCAGCGTTTTCCACGGGAGAGCACTGGGTTGCCCAAAGCCTCCCCTGCGGCTTCGGAGCACCCTCCAGCCCCCACGCCCTGGCAACCCACTCTGTTGCCGGAGGGAAGTTCCAAGCAGGGCGCTCTCGCTTGGGGAGCCAGGGTGCCTCCTGCTTGGAGAGTTGCTCAGGAACTCCTGTGGAGCGAGGCTTCCCCTCCCATGCTTGGCGGCCAGCAGATGGTGTCCTCGCTCCACCGAAAAACTCGCTGCTTTGAATTCAGCCCTGGATCTCCTAGCTGACCTCTCTGCCCCAAGCAGCAACTCCAGCGTGCACCCAGCCCCCAACAAGGAGAGTGCCTTTCCTGAGCGCTGCTATGCCATGGCAGCTCCGGGAAGGCCTCCTAGGGCCTCCTCTCCCCTCACACCGTCGTGTCATTCAGCCCACCCGGGGAGCAAAGGGCCCCCTGGGCAGGGCTCAGGGTGCAGCCCGTGTGTGGTTTCATGGCTGGGAAAGGGGAGATCCTGAAGCTGGCTGCCCGCTTGTGAATGGGGCCGGAGGGCAAGAGCCGGCATTCGTTTCGTGGGAAGCGGGAGATCGGGGGTCTCCAAGCTGCACGCAGATCCCCTCCCTGGCTGCCCCTCTTGCTGCTTCCCGGCTGCCAAGCCTCTCTTCCCCACGCGTGCGTCTCACCGAAAGGAGCAGGCTGCTTGCCATTCCTGGCAAGGGCCTCGTCCCACAGGCCCCGTTGCCTCCAAGGGGAGTGCACATTGACCCAGAGCCTCCAGAGGAGCTGCAGTCTCTCCAGCCACAGAGGCCTTGCAGCTGAGCCCAGGACAGCCTGCTGCGTGGAGGGCTTCGATGGGAGAGGGCCGTGCTTCCCTGGCGGGGGCTCTGGCTCACACTGCTTTCCGTGGGGAAACACTGTGTGCGCCAAGTGTCTCCTGGGTGCAGAAGATCTCTCCCCAGCGCCGGAGGTGCGGGGAACCCTCTCTGGACACAGAGCAGTGTTCTAGGCAGGCCTCCCGGGCTGGGAGAGCCTCCACTGCCCCAACTGTCCAACGGCCTCAGGACCACACTTCTAGGGAGTGTGGGTCTGACAGGCAGGGCGGCCTGAGGGAGGAACGTGGATGGCAGGCCCAAGCCACTGCGCTGAGCATTGCCCCTGGAAGTCCCAGCTGCAGGCTCTCTGCTCCACGCCCAAGCTGGAGTGAGCCTGGACCCTGGCCTGCAGACCCAGGCTTGCCCTGGGCACTGCTAGGGCGGGACCCATCCCAGGCTCAGCCAGGCCTCCCTAGGGCTTGTGCTGGCCTAGGCCCCTGCCAGCCAGCAGGAGCTGGACGGAACACAGTTCATTGGAGAAGGCCCCAGGGTGTTGCCGGTGTGTCTCTTGCACTGCTCGGAAGAAGCTGCAGGTCCACAGGCTGTGTGTGCACGTGGCCACTGGGGCCTGAGGAGAGAAGAGGCATGAGCCCCCTTGCAAGCGGGACTCCTGCCACCTCGGAGTTGCCTGCCACACACCCCCCTGCTGCCTGCGCTGTCTTCCCTGCTGGCAGGCCTCTGGGTGCCCCGGCCAGTCTATGCCAAGGAAGCAAGGTGCTTGCTCTCCCCTTGCTGGAAGCTCCTCCTACAGCCTTCTGGACCAGGGGACACATGCCCCCTGGACCAGCAGCCTGCAAGGAAGCTGCAGCTTAGCCATCCAGGAAGGCCCGCAGTAGTAGGCAGGAAGCCCCCTGCTAAGGACAGCTTTGCCACGCCAAACCTTGGAGGAGCTCATGGAGGCCCGGGCCTGCAGCGTTTTCCACGGGAGAGCACTGGGTTGCCCAAAGCCTCCCCTGCGGCTTCGGAGCACCCTCCAGCCCCCACGCCCTGGCAACCCACTCTGTTGCCGGAGGGAAGTTCCAAGCAGGGCGCTCTCGCTTGGGGAGCCAGGGTGCCTCCTGCTTGGAGAGTTGCTCAGGAACTCCTGTGGAGCGAGGCTTCCCCTCCCATGCTTGGCGGCCAGCAGATGGTGTCCTCGCTCCACCGAAAAACTCGCTGCTTTGAATTCAGCCCTGGATCTCCTAGCTGACCTCTCTGCCCCAAGCAGCAACTCCAGCGTGCACCCAGCCCCCAACAAGGAGAGTGCCTTTCCTGAGCGCTGCTATGCCATGGCAGCTCCGGGAAGGCCTCCTAGGGCCTCCTCTCCCCTCACACCGTCGTGTCATTCAGCCCACCCGGGGAGCAAAGGGCCCCCTGGGCAGGGCTCAGGGTGCAGCCCGTGTGTGGTTTCATGGCTGGGAAAGGGGAGATCCTGAAGCTGGCTGCCCGCTTGTGAATGGGGCCGGAGGGCAAGAGCCGGCATTCGTTTCGTGGGAAGCGGGAGATCGGGGGTCTCCAAGCTGCACGCAGATCCCCTCCCTGGCTGCCCCTCTTGCTGCTTCCCGGCTGCCAAGCCTCTCTTCCCCACGCGTGCGTCTCACCGAAAGGAGCAGGCTGCTTGCCATTCCTGGCAAGGGCCTCGTCCCACAGGCCCCGTTGCCTCCAAGGGGAGTGCACATTGACCCAGAGCCTCCAGAGGAGCTGCAGTCTCTCCAGCCACAGAGGCCTTGCAGCTGAGCCCAGGACAGCCTGCTGCGTGGAGGGCTTCGATGGGAGAGGGCCGTGCTTCCCTGGCGGGGGCTCTGGCTCACACTGCTTTCCGTGGGGAAACACTGTGTGCGCCAAGTGTCTCCTGGGTGCAGAAGATCTCTCCCCAGCGCCGGAGGTGCGGGGAACCCTCTCTGGACACAGAGCAGTGTTCTAGGCAGGCCTCCCGGGCTGGGAGAGCCTCCACTGCCCCAACTGTCCAACGGCCTCAGGACCACACTTCTAGGGAGTGTGGGTCTGACAGGCAGGGCGGCCTGAGGGAGGAACGTGGATGGCAGGCCCAAGCCACTGCGCTGAGCATTGCCCCTGGAAGTCCCAGCTGCAGGCTCTCTGCTCCACGCCCAAGCTGGAGTGAGCCTGGACCCTGGCCTGCAGACCCAGGCTTGCCCTGGGCACTGCTAGGGCGGGACCCATCCCAGGCTCAGCCAGGCCTCCCTAGGGCTTGTGCTGGCCTAGGCCCCTGCCAGCCAGCAGGAGCTGGACGGAACACAGTTCATTGGAGAAGGCCCCAGGGTGTTGCCGGTGTGTCTCTTGCACTGCTCGGAAGAAGCTGCAGGTCCACAGGCTGTGTGTGCACGTGGCCACTGGGGCCTGAGGAGAGAAGAGGCATGAGCCCCCTTGCAAGCGGGACTCCTGCCACCTCGGAGTTGCCTGCCACACACCCCCCTGCTGCCTGCGCTGTCTTCCCTGCTGGCAGGCCTCTGGGTGCCCCGGCCAGTCTATGCCAAGGAAGCAAGGTGCTTGCTCTCCCCTTGCTGGAAGCTCCTCCTACAGCCTTCTGGACCAGGGGACACATGCCCCCTGGACCAGCAGCCTGCAAGGAAGCTGCAGCTTAGCCATCCAGGAAGGCCCGCAGTAGTAGGCAGGAAGCCCCCTGCTAAGGACAGCTTTGCCACGCCAAACCTTGGAGGAGCTCATGGAGGCCCGGGCCTGCAGCGTTTTCCACGGGAGAGCACTGGGTTGCCCAAAGCCTCCCCTGCGGCTTCGGAGCACCCTCCAGCCCCCACGCCCTGGCAACCCACTCTGTTGCCGGAGGGAAGTTCCAAGCAGGGCGCTCTCGCTTGGGGAGCCAGGGTGCCTCCTGCTTGGAGAGTTGCTCAGGAACTCCTGTGGAGCGAGGCTTCCCCTCCCATGCTTGGCGGCCAGCAGATGGTGTCCTCGCTCCACCGAAAAACTCGCTGCTTTGAATTCAGCCCTGGATCTCCTAGCTGACCTCTCTGCCCCAAGCAGCAACTCCAGCGTGCACCCAGCCCCCAACAAGGAGAGTGCCTTTCCTGAGCGCTGCTATGCCATGGCAGCTCCGGGAAGGCCTCCTAGGGCCTCCTCTCCCCTCACACCGTCGTGTCATTCAGCCCACCCGGGGAGCAAAGGGCCCCCTGGGCAGGGCTCAGGGTGCAGCCCATGTGTGGTTTCATGGCTGGGAAAGGGGAGATCCTGAAGCTGGCTGCCCGCTTGTGAATGGGGCCGGAGGGCAAGAGCCGGCATTCGTTTCGTGGGAAGCGGGAGATCGGGGGTCTCCAAGCTGCACGCAGATCCCCTCCCTGGCTGCCCCTCTTGCTGCTTCCCGGCTGCCAAGCCTCTCTTCCCCACGCGTGCGTCTCACCGAAAGGAGCAGGCTGCTTGCCATTCCTGGCAAGGGCCTCGTCCCACAGGCCCCGTTGCCTCCAAGGGGAGTGCACATTGACCCAGAGCCTCCAGAGGAGCTGCAGTCTCTCCAGCCACAGAGGCCTTGCAGCTGAGCCCAGGACAGCCTGCTGCGTGGAGGGCTTCGATGGGAGAGGGCCGTGCTTCCCTGGCGGGGGCTCTGGCTCACACTGCTTTCCGTGGGGAAACACTGTGTGCGCCAAGTGTCTCCTGGGTGCAGAAGATCTCTCCCCAGCGCCGGAGGTGCGGGGAACCCTCTCTGGACACAGAGCAGTGTTCTAGGCAGGCCTCCCGGGCTGGGAGAGCCTCCACTGCCCCAACTGTCCAACGGCCTCAGGACCACACTTCTAGGGAGTGTGGGTCTGACAGGCAGGGCGGCCTGAGGGAGGAACGTGGATGGCAGGCCCAAGCCACTGCGCTGAGCATTGCCCCTGGAAGTCCCAGCTGCAGGCTCTCTGCTCCACGCCCAAGCTGGAGTGAGCCTGGACCCTGGCCTGCAGACCCAGGCTTGCCCTGGGCACTGCTAGGGCGGGACCCATCCCAGGCTCAGCCAGGCCTCCCTAGGGCTTGTGCTGGCCTAGGCCCCTGCCAGCCAGCAGGAGCTGGACGGAACACAGTTCATTGGAGAAGGCCCCAGGGTGTTGCCGGTGTGTCTCTTGCACTGCTCGGAAGAAGCTGCAGGTCCACAGGCTGTGTGTGCACGTGGCCACTGGGGCCTGAGGAGAGAAGAGGCATGAGCCCCCTTGCAAGCGGGACTCCTGCCACCTCGGAGTTGCCTGCCACACACCCCCCTGCTGCCTGCGCTGTCTTCCCTGCTGGCAGGCCTCTGGGTGCCCCGGCCAGTCTATGCCAAGGAAGCAAGGTGCTTGCTCTCCCCTTGCTGGAAGCTCCTCCTACAGCCTTCTGGACCAGGGGACACATGCCCCCTGGACCAGCAGCCTGCAAGGAAGCTGCAGCTTAGCCATCCAGGAAGGCCCGCAGTAGTAGGCAGGAAGCCCCCTGCTAAGGACAGCTTTGCCACGCCAAACCTTGGAGGAGCTCATGGAGGCCCGGGCCTGCAGCGTTTTCCACGGGAGAGCACTGGGTTGCCCAAAGCCTCCCCTGCGGCTTCGGAGCACCCTCCAGCCCCCACGCCCTGGCAACCCACTCTGTTGCCGGAGGGAAGTTCCAAGCAGGGCGCTCTCGCTTGGGGAGCCAGGGTGCCTCCTGCTTGGAGAGTTGCTCAGGAACTCCTGTGGAGCGAGGCTTCCCCTCCCATGCTTGGCGGCCAGCAGATGGTGTCCTTGCTCCACCGAAAAACTCGCTGCTTTGAATTCAGCCCTGGATCTCCTAGCTGACCTCTCTGCCCCAAGCAGCAACTCCAGCGTGCACCCAGCCCCCAACAAGGAGAGTGCCTTTCCTGAGCGCTGCTATGCCATGGCAGCTCCGGGAAGGCCTCCTAGGGCCTCCTCTCCCCTCACACCGTCGTGTCATTCAGCCCACCCGGGGAGCAAAGGGCCCCCTGGGCAGGGCTCAGGGTGCAGCCCGTGTGTGGTTTCATGGCTGGGAAAGGGGAGATCCTGAAGCTGGCTGCCCGCTTGTGAATGGGGCCGGAGGGCAAGAGCCGGCATTCGTTTCGTGGGAAGCGGGAGATCGGGGGTCTCCAAGCTGCACGCAGATCCCCTCCCTGGCTGCCCCTCTTGCTGCTTCCCGGCTGCCAAGCCTCTCTTCCCCACGCGTGCGTCTCACCGAAAGGAGCAGGCTGCTTGCCATTCCTGGCAAGGGCCTCGTCCCACAGGCCCCGTTGCCTCCAAGGGGAGTGCACATTGACCCAGAGCCTCCAGAGGAGCTGCAGTCTCTCCAGCCACAGAGGCCTTGCAGCTGAGCCCAGGACAGCCTGCTGCGTGGAGGGCTTCGATGGGAGAGGGCCGTGCTTCCCTGGCGGGGGCTCTGGCTCACACTGCTTTCCGTGGGGAAACACTGTGTGCGCCAAGTGTCTCCTGGGTGCAGAAGATCTCTCCCCAGCGCCGGAGGTGCGGGGAACCCTCTCTGGACACAGAGCAGTGTTCTAGGCAGGCCTCCCGGGCTGGGAGAGCCTCCACTGCCCCAACTGTCCAACGGCCTCAGGACCACACTTCTAGGGAGTGTGGGTCTGACAGGCAGGGCGGCCTGAGGGAGGAACGTGGATGGCAGGCCCAAGCCACTGCGCTGAGCATTGCCCCTGGAAGTCCCAGCTGCAGGCTCTCTGCTCCACGCCCAAGCTGGAGTGAGCCTGGACCCTGGCCTGCAGACCCAGGCTTGCCCTGGGCACTGCTAGGGCGGGACCCATCCCAGGCTCAGCCAGGCCTCCCTAGGGCTTGTGCTGGCCTAGGCCCCTGCCAGCCAGCAGGAGCTGGACGGAACACAGTTCATTGGAGAAGGCCCCAGGGTGTTGCCGGTGTGTCTCTTGCACTGCTCGGAAGAAGCTGCAGGTCCACAGGCTGTGTGTGCACGTGGCCACTGGGGCCTGAGGAGAGAAGAGGCATGAGCCCCCTTGCAAGCGGGACTCCTGCCACCTCGGAGTTGCCTGCCACACACCCCCCTGCTGCCTGCGCTGTCTTCCCTGCTGGCAGGCCTCTGGGTGCCCCGGCCAGTCTATGCCAAGGAAGCAAGGTGCTTGCTCTCCCCTTGCTGGAAGCTCCTCCTACAGCCTTCTGGACCAGGGGACACATGCCCCCTGGACCAGCAGCCTGCAAGGAAGCTGCAGCTTAGCCATCCAGGAAGGCCCGCAGTAGTAGGCAGGAAGCCCCCTGCTAAGGACAGCTTTGCCACGCCAAACCTTGGAGGAGCTCATGGAGGCCCGGGCCTGCAGCGTTTTCCACGGGAGAGCACTGGGTTGCCCAAAGCCTCCCCTGCGGCTTCGGAGCACCCTCCAGCCCCCACGCCCTGGCAACCCACTCTGTTGCCGGAGGGAAGTTCCAAGCAGGGCGCTCTCGCTTGGGGAGCCAGGGTGCCTCCTGCTTGGAGAGTTGCTCAGGAACTCCTGTGGAGCGAGGCTTCCCCTCCCATGCTTGGCGGCCAGCAGATGGTGTCCTCGCTCCACCGAAAAACTCGCTGCTTTGAATTCAGCCCTGGATCTCCTAGCTGACCTCTCTGCCCCAAGCAGCAACTCCAGCGTGCACCCAGCCCCCAACAAGGAGAGTGCCTTTCCTGAGCGCTGCTATGCCATGGCAGCTCCGGGAAGGCCTCCTAGGGCCTCCTCTCCCCTCACACCGTCGTGTCATTCAGCCCACCCGGGGAGCAAAGGGCCCCCTGGGCAGGGCTCAGGGTGCAGCCCGTGTGTGGTTTCATGGCTGGGAAAGGGGAGATCCTGAAGCTGGCTGCCCGCTTGTGAATGGGGCCGGAGGGCAAGAGCCGGCATTCGTTTCGTGGGAAGCGGGAGATCGGGGGTCTCCAAGCTGCACGCAGATCCCCTCCCTGGCTGCCCCTCTTGCTGCTTCCCGGCTGCCAAGCCTCTCTTCCCCACGCGTGCGTCTCACCGAAAGGAGCAGGCTGCTTGCCATTCCTGGCAAGGGCCTCGTCCCACAGGCCCCGTTGCCTCCAAGGGGAGTGCACATTGACCCAGAGCCTCCAGAGGAGCTGCAGTCTCTCCAGCCACAGAGGCCTTGCAGCTGAGCCCAGGACAGCCTGCTGCGTGGAGGGCTTCGATGGGAGAGGGCCGTGCTTCCCTGGCGGGGGCTCTGGCTCACACTGCTTTCCGTGGGGAAACACTGTGTGCGCCAAGTGTCTCCTGGGTGCAGAAGATCTCTCCCCAGCGCCAGAGGTGCGGGGAACCCTCTCTGGACACAGAGCAGTGTTCTAGGCAGGCCTCCCGGGCTGGGAGAGCCTCCACTGCCCCAACTGTCCAACGGCCTCAGGACCACACTTCTAGGGAGTGTGGGTCTGACAGGCAGGGCGGCCTGAGGGAGGAACGTGGATGGCAGGCCCAAGCCACTGCGCTGAGCATTGCCCCTGGAAGTCCCAGCTGCAGGCTCTCTGCTCCACGCCCAAGCTGGAGTGAGCCTGGACCCTGGCCTGCAGACCCAGGCTTGCCCTGGGCACTGCTAGGGCGGGACCCATCCCAGGCTCAGCCAGGCCTCCCTAGGGCTTGTGCTGGCCTAGGCCCCTGCCAGCCAGCAGGAGCTGGACGGAACACAGTTCATTGGAGAAGGCCCCAGGGTGTTGCCGGTGTGTCTCTTGCACTGCTCGGAAGAAGCTGCAGGTCCACAGGCTGTGTGTGCACGTGGCCACTGGGGCCTGAGGAGAGAAGAGGCATGAGCCCCCTTGCAAGCGGGACTCCTGCCACCTCGGAGTTGCCTGCCACACACCCCCCTGCTGCCTGCGCTGTCTTCCCTGCTGGCAGGCCTCTGGGTGCCCCGGCCAGTCTATGCCAAGGAAGCAAGGTGCTTGCTCTCCCCTTGCTGGAAGCTCCTCCTACAGCCTTCTGGACCAGGGGACACATGCCCCCTGGACCAGCAGCCTGCAAGGAAGCTGCAGCTTAGCCATCCAGGAAGGCCCGCAGTAGTAGGCAGGAAGCCCCCTGCTAAGGACAGCTTTGCCACGCCAAACCTTGGAGGAGCTCATGGAGGCCCGGGCCTGCAGCGTTTTCCACGGGAGAGCACTGGGTTGCCCAAAGCCTCCCCTGCGGCTTCGGAGCACCCTCCAGCCCCCACGCCCTGGCAACCCACTCTGTTGCCGGAGGGAAGTTCCAAGCAGGGCGCTCTCGCTTGGGGAGCCAGGGTGCCTCCTGCTTGGAGAGTTGCTCAGGAACTCCTGTGGAGCGAGGCTTCCCCTCCCATGCTTGGCGGCCAGCAGATGGTGTCCTTGCTCCACCGAAAAACTCGCTGCTTTGAATTCAGCCCTGGATCTCCTAGCTGACCTCTCTGCCCCAAGCAGCAACTCCAGCGTGCACCCAGCCCCCAACAAGGAGAGTGCCTTTCCTGAGCGCTGCTATGCCATGGCAGCTCCGGGAAGGCCTCCTAGGGCCTCCTCTCCCCTCACACCGTCGTGTCATTCAGCCCACCCGGGGAGCAAAGGGCCCCCTGGGCAGGGCTCAGGGTGCAGCCCGTGTGTGGTTTCATGGCTGGGAAAGGGGAGATCCTGAAGCTGGCTGCCCGCTTGTGAATGGGGCCGGAGGGCAAGAGCCGGCATTCGTTTCGTGGGAAGCGGGAGATCGGGGGTCTCCAAGCTGCACGCAGATCCCCTCCCTGGCTGCCCCTCTTGCTGCTTCCCGGCTGCCAAGCCTCTCTTCCCCACGCGTGCGTCTCACCGAAAGGAGCAGGCTGCTTGCCATTCCTGGCAAGGGCCTCGTCCCACAGGCCCCGTTGCCTCCAAGGGGAGTGCACATTGACCCAGAGCCTCCAGAGGAGCTGCAGTCTCTCCAGCCACAGAGGCCTTGCAGCTGAGCCCAGGACAGCCTGCTGCGTGGAGGGCTTCGATGGGAGAGGGCCGTGCTTCCCTGGCGGGGGCTCTGGCTCACACTGCTTTCCGTGGGGAAACACTGTGTGCGCCAAGTGTCTCCTGGGTGCAGAAGATCTCTCCCCAGCGCCGGAGGTGCGGGGAACCCTCTCTGGACACAGAGCAGTGTTCTAGGCAGGCCTCCCGGGCTGGGAGAGCCTCCACTGCCCCAACTGTCCAACGGCCTCAGGACCACACTTCTAGGGAGTGTGGGTCTGACAGGCAGGGCGGCCTGAGGGAGGAACGTGGATGGCAGGCCCAAGCCACTGCGCTGAGCATTGCCCCTGGAAGTCCCAGCTGCAGGCTCTCTGCTCCACGCCCAAGCTGGAGTGAGCCTGGACCCTGGCCTGCAGACCCAGGCTTGCCCTGGGCACTGCTAGGGCGGGACCCATCCCAGGCTCAGCCAGGCCTCCCTAGGGCTTGTGCTGGCCTAGGCCCCTGCCAGCCAGCAGGAGCTGGACGGAACACAGTTCATTGGAGAAGGCCCCAGGGTGTTGCCGGTGTGTCTCTTGCACTGCTCGGAAGAAGCTGCAGGTCCACAGGCTGTGTGTGCACGTGGCCACTGGGGCCTGAGGAGAGAAGAGGCATGAGCCCCCTTGCAAGCGGGACTCCTGCCACCTCGGAGTTGCCTGCCACACACCCCCCTGCTGCCTGCGCTGTCTTCCCTGCTGGCAGGCCTCTGGGTGCCCCGGCCAGTCTATGCCAAGGAAGCAAGGTGCTTGCTCTCCCCTTGCTGGAAGCTCCTCCTACAGCCTTCTGGACCAGGGGACACATGCCCCCTGGACCAGCAGCCTGCAAGGAAGCTGCAGCTTAGCCATCCAGGAAGGCCCGCAGTAGTAGGCAGGAAGCCCCCTGCTAAGGACAGCTTTGCCACGCCAAACCTTGGAGGAGCTCATGGAGGCCCGGGCCTGCAGCGTTTTCCACGGGAGAGCACTGGGTTGCCCAAAGCCTCCCCTGCGGCTTCGGAGCACCCTCCAGCCCCCACGCCCTGGCAACCCACTCTGTTGCCGGAGGGAAGTTCCAAGCAGGGCGCTCTCGCTTGGGGAGCCAGGGTGCCTCCTGCTTGGAGAGTTGCTCAGGAACTCCTGTGGAGCGAGGCTTCCCCTCCCATGCTTGGCGGCCAGCAGATGGTGTCCTCGCTCCACCGAAAAACTCGCTGCTTTGAATTCAGCCCTGGATCTCCTAGCTGACCTCTCTGCCCCAAGCAGCAACTCCAGCGTGCACCCAGCCCCCAACAAGGAGAGTGCCTTTCCTGAGCGCTGCTATGCCATGGCAGCTCCGGGAAGGCCTCCTAGGGCCTCCTCTCCCCTCACACCGTCGTGTCATTCAGCCCACCCGGGGAGCAAAGGGCCCCCTGGGCAGGGCTCAGGGTGCAGCCCGTGTGTGGTTTCATGGCTGGGAAAGGGGAGATCCTGAAGCTGGCTGCCCGCTTGTGAATGGGGCCGGAGGGCAAGAGCCGGCATTCGTTTCGTGGGAAGCGGGAGATCGGGGGTCTCCAAGCTGCACGCAGATCCCCTCCCTGGCTGCCCCTCTTGCTGCTTCCCGGCTGCCAAGCCTCTCTTCCCCACGCGTGCGTCTCACCGAAAGGAGCAGGCTGCTTGCCATTCCTGGCAAGGGCCTCGTCCCACAGGCCCCGTTGCCTCCAAGGGGAGTGCACATTGACCCAGAGCCTCCAGAGGAGCTGCAGTCTCTCCAGCCACAGAGGCCTTGCAGCTGAGCCCAGGACAGCCTGCTGCGTGGAGGGCTTCGATGGGAGAGGGCCGTGCTTCCCTGGCGGGGGCTCTGGCTCACACTGCTTTCCGTGGGGAAACACTGTGTGCGCCAAGTGTCTCCTGGGTGCAGAAGATCTCTCCCCAGCGCCGGAGGTGCGGGGAACCCTCTCTGGACACAGAGCAGTGTTCTAGGCAGGCCTCCCGGGCTGGGAGAGCCTCCACTGCCCCAACTGTCCAACGGCCTCAGGACCACACTTCTAGGGAGTGTGGGTCTGACAGGCAGGGCGGCCTGAGGGAGGAACGTGGATGGCAGGCCCAAGCCACTGCGCTGAGCATTGCCCCTGGAAGTCCCAGCTGCAGGCTCTCTGCTCCACGCCCAAGCTGGAGTGAGCCTGGACCCTGGCCTGCAGACCCAGGCTTGCCCTGGGCACTGCTAGGGCGGGACCCATCCCAGGCTCAGCCAGGCCTCCCTAGGGCTTGTGCTGGCCTAGGCCCCTGCCAGCCAGCAGGAGCTGGACGGAACACAGTTCATTGGAGAAGGCCCCAGGGTGTTGCCGGTGTGTCTCTTGCACTGCTCGGAAGAAGCTGCAGGTCCACAGGCTGTGTGTGCACGTGGCCACTGGGGCCTGAGGAGAGAAGAGGCATGAGCCCCCTTGCAAGCGGGACTCCTGCCACCTCGGAGTTGCCTGCCACACACCCCCCTGCTGCCTGCGCTGTCTTCCCTGCTGGCAGGCCTCTGGGTGCCCCGGCCAGTCTATGCCAAGGAAGCAAGGTGCTTGCTCTCCCCTTGCTGGAAGCTCCTCCTACAGCCTTCTGGACCAGGGGACACATGCCCCCTGGACCAGCAGCCTGCAAGGAAGCTGCAGCTTAGCCATCCAGGAAGGCCCGCAGTAGTAGGCAGGAAGCCCCCTGCTAAGGACAGCTTTGCCACGCCAAACCTTGGAGGAGCTCATGGAGGCCCGGGCCTGCAGCGTTTTCCACGGGAGAGCACTGGGTTGCCCAAAGCCTCCCCTGCGGCTTCGGAGCACCCTCCAGCCCCCACGCCCTGGCAACCCACTCTGTTGCCGGAGGGAAGTTCCAAGCAGGGCGCTCTCGCTTGGGGAGCCAGGGTGCCTCCTGCTTGGAGAGTTGCTCAGGAACTCCTGTGGAGCGAGGCTTCCCCTCCCATGCTTGGCGGCCAGCAGATGGTGTCCTCGCTCCACCGAAAAACTCGCTGCTTTGAATTCAGCCCTGGATCTCCTAGCTGACCTCTCTGCCCCAAGCAGCAACTCCAGCGTGCACCCAGCCCCCAACAAGGAGAGTGCCTTTCCTGAGCGCTGCTATGCCATGGCAGCTCCGGGAAGGCCTCCTAGGGCCTCCTCTCCCCTCACACCGTCGTGTCATTCAGCCCACCCGGGGAGCAAAGGGCCCCCTGGGCAGGGCTCAGGGTGCAGCCCGTGTGTGGTTTCATGGCTGGGAAAGGGGAGATCCTGAAGCTGGCTGCCCGCTTGTGAATGGGGCCGGAGGGCAAGAGCCGGCATTCGTTTCGTGGGAAGCGGGAGATCGGGGGTCTCCAAGCTGCACGCAGATCCCCTCCCTGGCTGCCCCTCTTGCTGCTTCCCGGCTGCCAAGCCTCTCTTCCCCACGCGTGCGTCTCACCGAAAGGAGCAGGCTGCTTGCCACTCCTGGCAAGGGCCTCGTCCCACAGGCCCCGTTGCCTCCAAGGGGAGTGCACATTGACCCAGAGCCTCCAGAGGAGCTGCAGTCTCTCCAGCCACAGAGGCCTTGCAGCTGAGCCCAGGACAGCCTGCTGCGTGGAGGGCTTCGATGGGAGAGGGCCGTGCTTCCCTGGCGGGGGCTCTGGCTCACACTGCTTTCCGTGGGGAAACACTGTGTGCGCCAAGTGTCTCCTGGGTGCAGAAGATCTCTCCCCAGCGCCGGAGGTGCGGGGAACCCTCTCTGGACACAGAGCAGTGTTCTAGGCAGGCCTCCCGGGCTGGGAGAGCCTCCACTGCCCCAACTGTCCAACGGCCTCAGGACCACACTTCTAGGGAGTGTGGGTCTGACAGGCAGGGCGGCCTGAGGGAGGAACGTGGATGGCAGGCCCAAGCCACTGCGCTGAGCATTGCCCCTGGAAGTCCCAGCTGCAGGCTCTCTGCTCCACGCCCAAGCTGGAGTGAGCCTGGACCCTGGCCTGCAGACCCAGGCTTGCCCTGGGCACTGCTAGGGCGGGACCCATCCCAGGCTCAGCCAGGCCTCCCTAGGGCTTGTGCTGGCCTAGGCCCCTGCCAGCCAGCAGGAGCTGGACGGAACACAGTTCATTGGAGAAGGCCCCAGGGTGTTGCCGGTGTGTCTCTTGCACTGCTCGGAAGAAGCTGCAGGTCCACAGGCTGTGTGTGCACGTGGCCACTGGGGCCTGAGGAGAGAAGAGGCATGAGCCCCCTTGCAAGCGGGACTCCTGCCACCTCGGAGTTGCCTGCCACACACCCCCCTGCTGCCTGCGCTGTCTTCCCTGCTGGCAGGCCTCTGGGTGCCCCGGCCAGTCTATGCCAAGGAAGCAAGGTGCTTGCTCTCCCCTTGCTGGAAGCTCCTCCTACAGCCTTCTGGACCAGGGGACACATGCCCCCTGGACCAGCAGCCTGCAAGGAAGCTGCAGCTTAGCCATCCAGGAAGGCCCGCAGTAGTAGGCAGGAAGCCCCCTGCTAAGGACAGCTTTGCCACGCCAAACCTTGGAGGAGCTCATGGAGGCCCGGGCCTGCAGCGTTTTCCACGGGAGAGCACTGGGTTGCCCAAAGCCTCCCCTGCGGCTTCGGAGCACCCTCCAGCCCCCACGCCCTGGCAACCCACTCTGTTGCCGGAGGGAAGTTCCAAGCAGGGCGCTCTCGCTTGGGGAGCCAGGGTGCCTCCTGCTTGGAGAGTTGCTCAGGAACTCCTGTGGAGCGAGGCTTCCCCTCCCATGCTTGGCGGCCAGCAGATGGTGTCCTCGCTCCACCGAAAAACTCGCTGCTTTGAATTCAGCCCTGGATCTCCTAGCTGACCTCTCTGCCCCAAGCAGCAACTCCAGCGTGCACCCAGCCCCCAACAAGGAGAGTGCCTTTCCTGAGCGCTGCTATGCCATGGCAGCTCCGGGAAGGCCTCCTAGGGCCTCCTCTCCCCTCACACCGTCGTGTCATTCAGCCCACCCGGGGAGCAAAGGGCCCCCTGGGCAGGGCTCAGGGTGCAGCCCGTGTGTGGTTTCATGGCTGGGAAAGGGGAGATCCTGAAGCTGGCTGCCCGCTTGTGAATGGGGCCGGAGGGCAAGAGCCGGCATTCGTTTCGTGGGAAGCGGGAGATCGGGGGTCTCCAAGCTGCACGCAGATCCCCTCCCTGGCTGCCCCTCTTGCTGCTTCCCGGCTGCCAAGCCTCTCTTCCCCACGCGTGCGTCTCACCGAAAGGAGCAGGCTGCTTGCCACTCCTGGCAAGGGCCTCGTCCCACAGGCCCCGTTGCCTCCAAGGGGAGTGCACATTGACCCAGAGCCTCCAGAGGAGCTGCAGTCTCTCCAGCCACAGAGGCCTTGCAGCTGAGCCCAGGACAGCCTGCTGCGTGGAGGGCTTCGATGGGAGAGGGCCGTGCTTCCCTGGCGGGGGCTCTGGCTCACACTGCTTTCCGTGGGGAAACACTGTGTGCGCCAAGTGTCTCCTGGGTGCAGAAGATCTCTCCCCAGCGCCGGAGGTGCGGGGAACCCTCTCTGGACACAGAGCAGTGTTCTAGGCAGGCCTCCCGGGCTGGGAGAGCCTCCACTGCCCCAACTGTCCAACGGCCTCAGGACCACACTTCTAGGGAGTGTGGGTCTGACAGGCAGGGCGGCCTGAGGGAGGAACGTGGATGGCAGGCCCAAGCCACTGCGCTGAGCATTGCCCCTGGAAGTCCCAGCTGCAGGCTCTCTGCTCCACGCCCAAGCTGGAGTGAGCCTGGACCCTGGCCTGCAGACCCAGGCTTGCCCTGGGCACTGCTAGGGCGGGACCCATCCCAGGCTCAGCCAGGCCTCCCTAGGGCTTGTGCTGGCCTAGGCCCCTGCCAGCCAGCAGGAGCTGGACGGAACACAGTTCATTGGAGAAGGCCCCAGGGTGTTGCCGGTGTGTCTCTTGCACTGCTCGGAAGAAGCTGCAGGTCCACAGGCTGTGTGTGCACGTGGCCACTGGGGCCTGAGGAGAGAAGAGGCATGAGCCCCCTTGCAAGCGGGACTCCTGCCACCTCGGAGTTGCCTGCCACACACCCCCCTGCTGCCTGCGCTGTCTTCCCTGCTGGCAGGCCTCTGGGTGCCCCGGCCAGTCTATGCCAAGGAAGCAAGGTGCTTGCTCTCCCCTTGCTGGAAGCTCCTCCTACAGCCTTCTGGACCAGGGGACACATGCCCCCTGGACCAGCAGCCTGCAAGGAAGCTGCAGCTTAGCCATCCAGGAAGGCCCGCAGTAGTAGGCAGGAAGCCCCCTGCTAAGGACAGCTTTGCCACGCCAAACCTTGGAGGAGCTCATGGAGGCCCGGGCCTGCAGCGTTTTCCACGGGAGAGCACTGGGTTGCCCAAAGCCTCCCCTGCGGCTTCGGAGCACCCTCCAGCCCCCACGCCCTGGCAACCCACTCTGTTGCCGGAGGGAAGTTCCAAGCAGGGCGCTCTCGCTTGGGGAGCCAGGGTGCCTCCTGCTTGGAGAGTTGCTCAGGAACTCCTGTGGAGCGAGGCTTCCCCTCCCATGCTTGGCGGCCAGCAGATGGTGTCCTCGCTCCACCGAAAAACTCGCTGCTTTGAATTCAGCCCTGGATCTCCTAGCTGACCTCTCTGCCCCAAGCAGCAACTCCAGCGTGCACCCAGCCCCCAACAAGGAGAGTGCCTTTCCTGAGCGCTGCTATGCCATGGCAGCTCCGGGAAGGCCTCCTAGGGCCTCCTCTCCCCTCACACCGTCGTGTCATTCAGCCCACCCGGGGAGCAAAGGGCCCCCTGGGCAGGGCTCAGGGTGCAGCCCGTGTGTGGTTTCATGGCTGGGAAAGGGGAGATCCTGAAGCTGGCTGCCCGCTTGTGAATGGGGCCGGAGGGCAAGAGCCGGCATTCGTTTCGTGGGAAGCGGGAGATCGGGGGTCTCCAAGCTGCACGCAGATCCCCTCCCTGGCTGCCCCTCTTGCTGCTTCCCGGCTGCCAAGCCTCTCTTCCCCACGCGTGCGTCTCACCGAAAGGAGCAGGCTGCTTGCCATTCCTGGCAAGGGCCTCGTCCCACAGGCCCCGTTGCCTCCAAGGGGAGTGCACATTGACCCAGAGCCTCCAGAGGAGCTGCAGTCTCTCCAGCCACAGAGGCCTTGCAGCTGAGCCCAGGACAGCCTGCTGCGTGGAGGGCTTCGATGGGAGAGGGCCGTGCTTCCCTGGCGGGGGCTCTGGCTCACACTGCTTTCCGTGGGGAAACACTGTGTGCGCCAAGTGTCTCCTGGGTGCAGAAGATCTCTCCCCAGCGCCGGAGGTGCGGGGAACCCTCTCTGGACACAGAGCAGTGTTCTAGGCAGGCCTCCCGGGCTGGGAGAGCCTCCACTGCCCCAACTGTCCAACGGCCTCAGGACCACACTTCTAGGGAGTGTGGGTCTGACAGGCAGGGCGGCCTGAGGGAGGAACGTGGATGGCAGGCCCAAGCCACTGCGCTGAGCATTGCCCCTGGAAGTCCCAGCTGCAGGCTCTCTGCTCCACGCCCAAGCTGGAGTGAGCCTGGACCCTGGCCTGCAGACCCAGGCTTGCCCTGGGCACTGCTAGGGCGGGACCCATCCCAGGCTCAGCCAGGCCTCCCTAGGGCTTGTGCTGGCCTAGGCCCCTGCCAGCCAGCAGGAGCTGGACGGAACACAGTTCATTGGAGAAGGCCCCAGGGTGTTGCCGGTGTGTCTCTTGCACTGCTCGGAAGAAGCTGCAGGTCCACAGGCTGTGTGTGCACGTGGCCACTGGGGCCTGAGGAGAGAAGAGGCATGAGCCCCCTTGCAAGCGGGACTCCTGCCACCTCGGAGTTGCCTGCCACACACCCCCCTGCTGCCTGCGCTGTCTTCCCTGCTGGCAGGCCTCTGGGTGCCCCGGCCAGTCTATGCCAAGGAAGCAAGGTGCTTGCTCTCCCCTTGCTGGAAGCTCCTCCTACAGCCTTCTGGACCAGGGGACACATGCCCCCTGGACCAGCAGCCTGCAAGGAAGCTGCAGCTTAGCCATCCAGGAAGGCCCGCAGTAGTAGGCAGGAAGCCCCCTGCTAAGGACAGCTTTGCCACGCCAAACCTTGGAGGAGCTCATGGAGGCCCGGGCCTGCAGCGTTTTCCACGGGAGAGCACTGGGTTGCCCAAAGCCTCCCCTGCGGCTTCGGAGCACCCTCCAGCCCCCACGCCCTGGCAACCCACTCTGTTGCCGGAGGGAAGTTCCAAGCAGGGCGCTCTCGCTTGGGGAGCCAGGGTGCCTCCTGCTTGGAGAGTTGCTCAGGAACTCCTGTGGAGCGAGGCTTCCCCTCCCATGCTTGGCGGCCAGCAGATGGTGTCCTCGCTCCACCGAAAAACTCGCTGCTTTGAATTCAGCCCTGGATCTCCTAGCTGACCTCTCTGCCCCAAGCAGCAACTCCAGCGTGCACCCAGCCCCCAACAAGGAGAGTGCCTTTCCTGAGCGCTGCTATGCCATGGCAGCTCCGGGAAGGCCTCCTAGGGCCTCCTCTCCCCTCACACCGTCGTGTCATTCAGCCCACCCGGGGAGCAAAGGGCCCCCTGGGCAGGGCTCAGGGTGCAGCCCGTGTGTGGTTTCATGGCTGGGAAAGGGGAGATCCTGAAGCTGGCTGCCCGCTTGTGAATGGGGCCGGAGGGCAAGAGCCGGCATTCGTTTCGTGGGAAGCGGGAGATCGGGGGTCTCCAAGCTGCACGCAGATCCCCTCCCTGGCTGCCCCTCTTGCTGCTTCCCGGCTGCCAAGCCTCTCTTCCCCACGCGTGCGTCTCACCGAAAGGAGCAGGCTGCTTGCCATTCCTGGCAAGGGCCTCGTCCCACAGGCCCCGTTGCCTCCAAGGGGAGTGCACATTGACCCAGAGCCTCCAGAGGAGCTGCAGTCTCTCCAGCCACAGAGGCCTTGCAGCTGAGCCCAGGACAGCCTGCTGCGTGGAGGGCTTCGATGGGAGAGGGCCGTGCTTCCCTGGCGGGGGCTCTGGCTCACACTGCTTTCCGTGGGGAAACACTGTGTGCGCCAAGTGTCTCCTGGGTGCAGAAGATCTCTCCCCAGCGCCGGAGGTGCGGGGAACCCTCTCTGGACACAGAGCAGTGTTCTAGGCAGGCCTCCCGGGCTGGGAGAGCCTCCACTGCCCCAACTGTCCAACGGCCTCAGGACCACACTTCTAGGGAGTGTGGGTCTGACAGGCAGGGCGGCCTGAGGGAGGAACGTGGATGGCAGGCCCAAGCCACTGCGCTGAGCATTGCCCCTGGAAGTCCCAGCTGCAGGCTCTCTGCTCCACGCCCAAGCTGGAGTGAGCCTGGACCCTGGCCTGCAGACCCAGGCTTGCCCTGGGCACTGCTAGGGCGGGACCCATCCCAGGCTCAGCCAGGCCTCCCTAGGGCTTGTGCTGGCCTAGGCCCCTGCCAGCCAGCAGGAGCTGGACGGAACACAGTTCATTGGAGAAGGCCCCAGGGTGTTGCCGGTGTGTCTCTTGCACTGCTCGGAAGAAGCTGCAGGTCCACAGGCTGTGTGTGCACGTGGCCACTGGGGCCTGAGGAGAGAAGAGGCATGAGCCCCCTTGCAAGCGGGACTCCTGCCACCTCGGAGTTGCCTGCCACACACCCCCCTGCTGCCTGCGCTGTCTTCCCTGCTGGCAGGCCTCTGGGTGCCCCGGCCAGTCTATGCCAAGGAAGCAAGGTGCTTGCTCTCCCCTTGCTGGAAGCTCCTCCTACAGCCTTCTGGACCAGGGGACACATGCCCCCTGGACCAGCAGCCTGCAAGGAAGCTGCAGCTTAGCCATCCAGGAAGGCCCGCAGTAGTAGGCAGGAAGCCCCCTGCTAAGGACAGCTTTGCCACGCCAAACCTTGGAGGAGCTCATGGAGGCCCGGGCCTGCAGCGTTTTCCACGGGAGAGCACTGGGTTGCCCAAAGCCTCCCCTGCGGCTTCGGAGCACCCTCCAGCCCCCACGCCCTGGCAACCCACTCTGTTGCCGGAGGGAAGTTCCAAGCAGGGCGCTCTCGCTTGGGGAGCCAGGGTGCCTCCTGCTTGGAGAGTTGCTCAGGAACTCCTGTGGAGCGAGGCTTCCCCTCCCATGCTTGGCGGCCAGCAGATGGTGTCCTCGCTCCACCGAAAAACTCGCTGCTTTGAATTCAGCCCTGGATCTCCTAGCTGACCTCTCTGCCCCAAGCAGCAACTCCAGCGTGCACCCAGCCCCCAACAAGGAGAGTGCCTTTCCTGAGCGCTGCTATGCCATGGCAGCTCCGGGAAGGCCTCCTAGGGCCTCCTCTCCCCTCACACCGTCGTGTCATTCAGCCCACCCGGGGAGCAAAGGGCCCCCTGGGCAGGGCTCAGGGTGCAGCCCGTGTGTGGTTTCATGGCTGGGAAAGGGGAGATCCTGAAGCTGGCTGCCCGCTTGTGAATGGGGCCGGAGGGCAAGAGCCGGCATTCGTTTCGTGGGAAGCGGGAGATCGGGGGTCTCCAAGCTGCACGCAGATCCCCTCCCTGGCTGCCCCTCTTGCTGCTTCCCGGCTGCCAAGCCTCTCTTCCCCACGCGTGCGTCTCACCGAAAGGAGCAGGCTGCTTGCCATTCCTGGCAAGGGCCTCGTCCCACAGGCCCCGTTGCCTCCAAGGGGAGTGCACATTGACCCAGAGCCTCCAGAGGAGCTGCAGTCTCTCCAGCCACAGAGGCCTTGCAGCTGAGCCCAGGACAGCCTGCTGCGTGGAGGGCTTCGATGGGAGAGGGCCGTGCTTCCCTGGCGGGGGCTCTGGCTCACACTGCTTTCCGTGGGGAAACACTGTGTGCGCCAAGTGTCTCCTGGGTGCAGAAGATCTCTCCCCAGCGCCGGAGGTGCGGGGAACCCTCTCTGGACACAGAGCAGTGTTCTAGGCAGGCCTCCCGGGCTGGGAGAGCCTCCACTGCCCCAACTGTCCAACGGCCTCAGGACCACACTTCTAGGGAGTGTGGGTCTGACAGGCAGGGCGGCCTGAGGGAGGAACGTGGATGGCAGGCCCAAGCCACTGCGCTGAGCATTGCCCCTGGAAGTCCCAGCTGCAGGCTCTCTGCTCCACGCCCAAGCTGGAGTGAGCCTGGACCCTGGCCTGCAGACCCAGGCTTGCCCTGGGCACTGCTAGGGCGGGACCCATCCCAGGCTCAGCCAGGCCTCCCTAGGGCTTGTGCTGGCCTAGGCCCCTGCCAGCCAGCAGGAGCTGGACGGAACACAGTTCATTGGAGAAGGCCCCAGGGTGTTGCCGGTGTGTCTCTTGCACTGCTCGGAAGAAGCTGCAGGTCCACAGGCTGTGTGTGCACGTGGCCACTGGGGCCTGAGGAGAGAAGAGGCATGAGCCCCCTTGCAAGCGGGACTCCTGCCACCTCGGAGTTGCCTGCCACACACCCCCCTGCTGCCTGCGCTGTCTTCCCTGCTGGCAGGCCTCTGGGTGCCCCGGCCAGTCTATGCCAAGGAAGCAAGGTGCTTGCTCTCCCCTTGCTGGAAGCTCCTCCTACAGCCTTCTGGACCAGGGGACACATGCCCCCTGGACCAGCAGCCTGCAAGGAAGCTGCAGCTTAGCCATCCAGGAAGGCCCGCAGTAGTAGGCAGGAAGCCCCCTGCTAAGGACAGCTTTGCCACGCCAAACCTTGGAGGAGCTCATGGAGGCCCGGGCCTGCAGCGTTTTCCACGGGAGAGCACTGGGTTGCCCAAAGCCTCCCCTGCGGCTTCGGAGCACCCTCCAGCCCCCACGCCCTGGCAACCCACTCTGTTGCCGGAGGGAAGTTCCAAGCAGGGCGCTCTCGCTTGGGGAGCCAGGGTGCCTCCTGCTTGGAGAGTTGCTCAGGAACTCCTGTGGAGCGAGGCTTCCCCTCCCATGCTTGGCGGCCAGCAGATGGTGTCCTCGCTCCACCGAAAAACTCGCTGCTTTGAATTCAGCCCTGGATCTCCTAGCTGACCTCTCTGCCCCAAGCAGCAACTCCAGCGTGCACCCAGCCCCCAACAAGGAGAGTGCCTTTCCTGAGCGCTGCTATGCCATGGCAGCTCCGGGAAGGCCTCCTAGGGCCTCCTCTCCCCTCACACCGTCGTGTCATTCAGCCCACCCGGGGAGCAAAGGGCCCCCTGGGCAGGGCTCAGGGTGCAGCCCGTGTGTGGTTTCATGGCTGGGAAAGGGGAGATCCTGAAGCTGGCTGCCCGCTTGTGAATGGGGCCGGAGGGCAAGAGCCGGCATTCGTTTCGTGGGAAGCGGGAGATCGGGGGTCTCCAAGCTGCACGCAGATCCCCTCCCTGGCTGCCCCTCTTGCTGCTTCCCGGCTGCCAAGCCTCTCTTCCCCACGCGTGCGTCTCACCGAAAGGAGCAGGCTGCTTGCCATTCCTGGCAAGGGCCTCGTCCCACAGGCCCCGTTGCCTCCAAGGGGAGTGCACATTGACCCAGAGCCTCCAGAGGAGCTGCAGTCTCTCCAGCCACAGAGGCCTTGCAGCTGAGCCCAGGACAGCCTGCTGCGTGGAGGGCTTCGATGGGAGAGGGCCGTGCTTCCCTGGCGGGGGCTCTGGCTCACACTGCTTTCCGTGGGGAAACACTGTGTGCGCCAAGTGTCTCCTGGGTGCAGAAGATCTCTCCCCAGCGCCGGAGGTGCGGGGAACCCTCTCTGGACACAGAGCAGTGTTCTAGGCAGGCCTCCCGGGCTGGGAGAGCCTCCACTGCCCCAACTGTCCAACGGCCTCAGGACCACACTTCTAGGGAGTGTGGGTCTGACAGGCAGGGCGGCCTGAGGGAGGAACGTGGATGGCAGGCCCAAGCCACTGCGCTGAGCATTGCCCCTGGAAGTCCCAGCTGCAGGCTCTCTGCTCCACGCCCAAGCTGGAGTGAGCCTGGACCCTGGCCTGCAGACCCAGGCTTGCCCTGGGCACTGCTAGGGCGGGACCCATCCCAGGCTCAGCCAGGCCTCCCTAGGGCTTGTGCTGGCCTAGGCCCCTGCCAGCCAGCAGGAGCTGGACGGAACACAGTTCATTGGAGAAGGCCCCAGGGTGTTGCCGGTGTGTCTCTTGCACTGCTCGGAAGAAGCTGCAGGTCCACAGGCTGTGTGTGCACGTGGCCACTGGGGCCTGAGGAGAGAAGAGGCATGAGCCCCCTTGCAAGCGGGACTCCTGCCACCTCGGAGTTGCCTGCCACACACCCCCCTGCTGCCTGCGCTGTCTTCCCTGCTGGCAGGCCTCTGGGTGCCCCGGCCAGTCTATGCCAAGGAAGCAAGGTGCTTGCTCTCCCCTTGCTGGAAGCTCCTCCTACAGCCTTCTGGACCAGGGGACACATGCCCCCTGGACCAGCAGCCTGCAAGGAAGCTGCAGCTTAGCCATCCAGGAAGGCCCGCAGTAGTAGGCAGGAAGCCCCCTGCTAAGGACAGCTTTGCCACGCCAAACCTTGGAGGAGCTCATGGAGGCCCGGGCCTGCAGCGTTTTCCACGGGAGAGCACTGGGTTGCCCAAAGCCTCCCCTGCGGCTTCGGAGCACCCTCCAGCCCCCACGCCCTGGCAACCCACTCTGTTGCCGGAGGGAAGTTCCAAGCAGGGCGCTCTCGCTTGGGGAGCCAGGGTGCCTCCTGCTTGGAGAGTTGCTCAGGAACTCCTGTGGAGCGAGGCTTCCCCTCCCATGCTTGGCGGCCAGCAGATGGTGTCCTCGCTCCACCGAAAAACTCGCTGCTTTGAATTCAGCCCTGGATCTCCTAGCTGACCTCTCTGCCCCAAGCAGCAACTCCAGCGTGCACCCAGCCCCCAACAAGGAGAGTGCCTTTCCTGAGCGCTGCTATGCCATGGCAGCTCCGGGAAGGCCTCCTAGGGCCTCCTCTCCCCTCACACCGTCGTGTCATTCAGCCCACCCGGGGAGCAAAGGGCCCCCTGGGCAGGGCTCAGGGTGCAGCCCGTGTGTGGTTTCATGGCTGGGAAAGGGGAGATCCTGAAGCTGGCTGCCCGCTTGTGAATGGGGCCGGAGGGCAAGAGCCGGCATTCGTTTCGTGGGAAGCGGGAGATCGGGGGTCTCCAAGCTGCACGCAGATCCCCTCCCTGGCTGCCCCTCTTGCTGCTTCCCGGCTGCCAAGCCTCTCTTCCCCACGCGTGCGTCTCACCGAAAGGAGCAGGCTGCTTGCCATTCCTGGCAAGGGCCTCGTCCCACAGGCCCCGTTGCCTCCAAGGGGAGTGCACATTGACCCAGAGCCTCCAGAGGAGCTGCAGTCTCTCCAGCCACAGAGGCCTTGCAGCTGAGCCCAGGACAGCCTGCTGCGTGGAGGGCTTCGATGGGAGAGGGCCGTGCTTCCCTGGCGGGGGCTCTGGCTCACACTGCTTTCCGTGGGGAAACACTGTGTGCGCCAAGTGTCTCCTGGGTGCAGAAGATCTCTCCCCAGCGCCGGAGGTGCGGGGAACCCTCTCTGGACACAGAGCAGTGTTCTAGGCAGGCCTCCCGGGCTGGGAGAGCCTCCACTGCCCCAACTGTCCAACGGCCTCAGGACCACACTTCTAGGGAGTGTGGGTCTGACAGGCAGGGCGGCCTGAGGGAGGAACGTGGATGGCAGGCCCAAGCCACTGCGCTGAGCATTGCCCCTGGAAGTCCCAGCTGCAGGCTCTCTGCTCCACGCCCAAGCTGGAGTGAGCCTGGACCCTGGCCTGCAGACCCAGGCTTGCCCTGGGCACTGCTAGGGCGGGACCCATCCCAGGCTCAGCCAGGCCTCCCTAGGGCTTGTGCTGGCCTAGGCCCCTGCCAGCCAGCAGGAGCTGGACGGAACACAGTTCATTGGAGAAGGCCCCAGGGTGTTGCCGGTGTGTCTCTTGCACTGCTCGGAAGAAGCTGCAGGTCCACAGGCTGTGTGTGCACGTGGCCACTGGGGCCTGAGGAGAGAAGAGGCATGAGCCCCCTTGCAAGCGGGACTCCTGCCACCTCGGAGTTGCCTGCCACACACCCCCCTGCTGCCTGCGCTGTCTTCCCTGCTGGCAGGCCTCTGGGTGCCCCGGCCAGTCTATGCCAAGGAAGCAAGGTGCTTGCTCTCCCCTTGCTGGAAGCTCCTCCTACAGCCTTCTGGACCAGGGGACACATGCCCCCTGGACCAGCAGCCTGCAAGGAAGCTGCAGCTTAGCCATCCAGGAAGGCCCGCAGTAGTAGGCAGGAAGCCCCCTGCTAAGGACAGCTTTGCCACGCCAAACCTTGGAGGAGCTCATGGAGGCCCGGGCCTGCAGCGTTTTCCACGGGAGAGCACTGGGTTGCCCAAAGCCTCCCCTGCGGCTTCGGAGCACCCTCCAGCCCCCACGCCCTGGCAACCCACTCTGTTGCCGGAGGGAAGTTCCAAGCAGGGCGCTCTCGCTTGGGGAGCCAGGGTGCCTCCTGCTTGGAGAGTTGCTCAGGAACTCCTGTGGAGCGAGGCTTCCCCTCCCATGCTTGGCGGCCAGCAGATGGTGTCCTCGCTCCACCGAAAAACTCGCTGCTTTGAATTCAGCCCTGGATCTCCTAGCTGACCTCTCTGCCCCAAGCAGCAACTCCAGCGTGCACCCAGCCCCCAACAAGGAGAGTGCCTTTCCTGAGCGCTGCTATGCCATGGCAGCTCCGGGAAGGCCTCCTAGGGCCTCCTCTCCCCTCACACCGTCGTGTCATTCAGCCCACCCGGGGAGCAAAGGGCCCCCTGGGCAGGGCTCAGGGTGCAGCCCGTGTGTGGTTTCATGGCTGGGAAAGGGGAGATCCTGAAGCTGGCTGCCCGCTTGTGAATGGGGCCGGAGGGCAAGAGCCGGCATTCGTTTCGTGGGAAGCGGGAGATCGGGGGTCTCCAAGCTGCACGCAGATCCCCTCCCTGGCTGCCCCTCTTGCTGCTTCCCGGCTGCCAAGCCTCTCTTCCCCACGCGTGCGTCTCACCGAAAGGAGCAGGCTGCTTGCCATTCCTGGCAAGGGCCTCGTCCCACAGGCCCCGTTGCCTCCAAGGGGAGTGCACATTGACCCAGAGCCTCCAGAGGAGCTGCAGTCTCTCCAGCCACAGAGGCCTTGCAGCTGAGCCCAGGACAGCCTGCTGCGTGGAGGGCTTCGATGGGAGAGGGCCGTGCTTCCCTGGCGGGGGCTCTGGCTCACACTGCTTTCCGTGGGGAAACACTGTGTGCGCCAAGTGTCTCCTGGGTGCAGAAGATCTCTCCCCAGCGCCGGAGGTGCGGGGAACCCTCTCTGGACACAGAGCAGTGTTCTAGGCAGGCCTCCCGGGCTGGGAGAGCCTCCACTGCCCCAACTGTCCAACGGCCTCAGGACCACACTTCTAGGGAGTGTGGGTCTGACAGGCAGGGCGGCCTGAGGGAGGAACGTGGATGGCAGGCCCAAGCCACTGCGCTGAGCATTGCCCCTGGAAGTCCCAGCTGCAGGCTCTCTGCTCCACGCCCAAGCTGGAGTGAGCCTGGACCCTGGCCTGCAGACCCAGGCTTGCCCTGGGCACTGCTAGGGCGGGACCCATCCCAGGCTCAGCCAGGCCTCCCTAGGGCTTGTGCTGGCCTAGGCCCCTGCCAGCCAGCAGGAGCTGGACGGAACACAGTTCATTGGAGAAGGCCCCAGGGTGTTGCCGGTGTGTCTCTTGCACTGCTCGGAAGAAGCTGCAGGTCCACAGGCTGTGTGTGCACGTGGCCACTGGGGCCTGAGGAGAGAAGAGGCATGAGCCCCCTTGCAAGCGGGACTCCTGCCACCTCGGAGTTGCCTGCCACACACCCCCCTGCTGCCTGCGCTGTCTTCCCTGCTGGCAGGCCTCTGGGTGCCCCGGCCAGTCTATGCCAAGGAAGCAAGGTGCTTGCTCTCCCCTTGCTGGAAGCTCCTCCTACAGCCTTCTGGACCAGGGGACACATGCCCCCTGGACCAGCAGCCTGCAAGGAAGCTGCAGCTTAGCCATCCAGGAAGGCCCGCAGTAGTAGGCAGGAAGCCCCCTGCTAAGGACAGCTTTGCCACGCCAAACCTTGGAGGAGCTCATGGAGGCCCGGGCCTGCAGCGTTTTCCACGGGAGAGCACTGGGTTGCCCAAAGCCTCCCCTGCGGCTTCGGAGCACCCTCCAGCCCCCACGCCCTGGCAACCCACTCTGTTGCCGGAGGGAAGTTCCAAGCAGGGCGCTCTCGCTTGGGGAGCCAGGGTGCCTCCTGCTTGGAGAGTTGCTCAGGAACTCCTGTGGAGCGAGGCTTCCCCTCCCATGCTTGGCGGCCAGCAGATGGTGTCCTCGCTCCACCGAAAAACTCGCTGCTTTGAATTCAGCCCTGGATCTCCTAGCTGACCTCTCTGCCCCAAGCAGCAACTCCAGCGTGCACCCAGCCCCCAACAAGGAGAGTGCCTTTCCTGAGCGCTGCTATGCCATGGCAGCTCCGGGAAGGCCTCCTAGGGCCTCCTCTCCCCTCACACCGTCGTGTCATTCAGCCCACCCGGGGAGCAAAGGGCCCCCTGGGCAGGGCTCAGGGTGCAGCCCGTGTGTGGTTTCATGGCTGGGAAAGGGGAGATCCTGAAGCTGGCTGCCCGCTTGTGAATGGGGCCGGAGGGCAAGAGCCGGCATTCGTTTCGTGGGAAGCGGGAGATCGGGGGTCTCCAAGCTGCACGCAGATCCCCTCCCTGGCTGCCCCTCTTGCTGCTTCCCGGCTGCCAAGCCTCTCTTCCCCACGCGTGCGTCTCACCGAAAGGAGCAGGCTGCTTGCCATTCCTGGCAAGGGCCTCGTCCCACAGGCCCCGTTGCCTCCAAGGGGAGTGCACATTGACCCAGAGCCTCCAGAGGAGCTGCAGTCTCTCCAGCCACAGAGGCCTTGCAGCTGAGCCCAGGACAGCCTGCTGCGTGGAGGGCTTCGATGGGAGAGGGCCGTGCTTCCCTGGCGGGGGCTCTGGCTCACACTGCTTTCCGTGGGGAAACACTGTGTGCGCCAAGTGTCTCCTGGGTGCAGAAGATCTCTCCCCAGCGCCGGAGGTGCGGGGAACCCTCTCTGGACACAGAGCAGTGTTCTAGGCAGGCCTCCCGGGCTGGGAGAGCCTCCACTGCCCCAACTGTCCAACGGCCTCAGGACCACACTTCTAGGGAGTGTGGGTCTGACAGGCAGGGCGGCCTGAGGGAGGAACGTGGATGGCAGGCCCAAGCCACTGCGCTGAGCATTGCCCCTGGAAGTCCCAGCTGCAGGCTCTCTGCTCCACGCCCAAGCTGGAGTGAGCCTGGACCCTGGCCTGCAGACCCAGGCTTGCCCTGGGCACTGCTAGGGCGGGACCCATCCCAGGCTCAGCCAGGCCTCCCTAGGGCTTGTGCTGGCCTAGGCCCCTGCCAGCCAGCAGGAGCTGGACGGAACACAGTTCATTGGAGAAGGCCCCAGGGTGTTGCCGGTGTGTCTCTTGCACTGCTCGGAAGAAGCTGCAGGTCCACAGGCTGTGTGTGCACGTGGCCACTGGGGCCTGAGGAGAGAAGAGGCATGAGCCCCCTTGCAAGCGGGACTCCTGCCACCTCGGAGTTGCCTGCCACACACCCCCCTGCTGCCTGCGCTGTCTTCCCTGCTGGCAGGCCTCTGGGTGCCCCGGCCAGTCTATGCCAAGGAAGCAAGGTGCTTGCTCTCCCCTTGCTGGAAGCTCCTCCTACAGCCTTCTGGACCAGGGGACACATGCCCCCTGGACCAGCAGCCTGCAAGGAAGCTGCAGCTTAGCCATCCAGGAAGGCCCGCAGTAGTAGGCAGGAAGCCCCCTGCTAAGGACAGCTTTGCCACGCCAAACCTTGGAGGAGCTCATGGAGGCCCGGGCCTGCAGCGTTTTCCACGGGAGAGCACTGGGTTGCCCAAAGCCTCCCCTGCGGCTTCGGAGCACCCTCCAGCCCCCACGCCCTGGCAACCCACTCTGTTGCCGGAGGGAAGTTCCAAGCAGGGCGCTCTCGCTTGGGGAGCCAGGGTGCCTCCTGCTTGGAGAGTTGCTCAGGAACTCCTGTGGAGCGAGGCTTCCCCTCCCATGCTTGGCGGCCAGCAGATGGTGTCCTCGCTCCACCGAAAAACTCGCTGCTTTGAATTCAGCCCTGGATCTCCTAGCTGACCTCTCTGCCCCAAGCAGCAACTCCAGCGTGCACCCAGCCCCCAACAAGGAGAGTGCCTTTCCTGAGCGCTGCTATGCCATGGCAGCTCCGGGAAGGCCTCCTAGGGCCTCCTCTCCCCTCACACCGTCGTGTCATTCAGCCCACCCGGGGAGCAAAGGGCCCCCTGGGCAGGGCTCAGGGTGCAGCCCGTGTGTGGTTTCATGGCTGGGAAAGGGGAGATCCTGAAGCTGGCTGCCCGCTTGTGAATGGGGCCGGAGGGCAAGAGCCGGCATTCGTTTCGTGGGAAGCGGGAGATCGGGGGTCTCCAAGCTGCACGCAGATCCCCTCCCTGGCTGCCCCTCTTGCTGCTTCCCGGCTGCCAAGCCTCTCTTCCCCACGCGTGCGTCTCACCGAAAGGAGCAGGCTGCTTGCCATTCCTGGCAAGGGCCTCGTCCCACAGGCCCCGTTGCCTCCAAGGGGAGTGCACATTGACCCAGAGCCTCCAGAGGAGCTGCAGTCTCTCCAGCCACAGAGGCCTTGCAGCTGAGCCCAGGACAGCCTGCTGCGTGGAGGGCTTCGATGGGAGAGGGCCGTGCTTCCCTGGCGGGGGCTCTGGCTCACACTGCTTTCCGTGGGGAAACACTGTGTGCGCCAAGTGTCTCCTGGGTGCAGAAGATCTCTCCCCAGCGCCGGAGGTGCGGGGAACCCTCTCTGGACACAGAGCAGTGTTCTAGGCAGGCCTCCCGGGCTGGGAGAGCCTCCACTGCCCCAACTGTCCAACGGCCTCAGGACCACACTTCTAGGGAGTGTGGGTCTGACAGGCAGGGCGGCCTGAGGGAGGAACGTGGATGGCAGGCCCAAGCCACTGCGCTGAGCATTGCCCCTGGAAGTCCCAGCTGCAGGCTCTCTGCTCCACGCCCAAGCTGGAGTGAGCCTGGACCCTGGCCTGCAGACCCAGGCTTGCCCTGGGCACTGCTAGGGCGGGACCCATCCCAGGCTCAGCCAGGCCTCCCTAGGGCTTGTGCTGGCCTAGGCCCCTGCCAGCCAGCAGGAGCTGGACGGAACACAGTTCATTGGAGAAGGCCCCAGGGTGTTGCCGGTGTGTCTCTTGCACTGCTCGGAAGAAGCTGCAGGTCCACAGGCTGTGTGTGCACGTGGCCACTGGGGCCTGAGGAGAGAAGAGGCATGAGCCCCCTTGCAAGCGGGACTCCTGCCACCTCGGAGTTGCCTGCCACACACCCCCCTGCTGCCTGCGCTGTCTTCCCTGCTGGCAGGCCTCTGGGTGCCCCGGCCAGTCTATGCCAAGGAAGCAAGGTGCTTGCTCTCCCCTTGCTGGAAGCTCCTCCTACAGCCTTCTGGACCAGGGGACACATGCCCCCCTGGACCAGCAGCCTGCAAGGAAGCTGCAGCTTAGCCATCCAGGAAGGCCCGCAGTAGTAGGCAGGAAGCCCCCTGCTAAGGACAGCTTTGCCACGCCAAACCTTGGAGGAGCTCATGGAGGCCCGGGCCTGCAGCGTTTTCCACGGGAGAGCACTGGGTTGCCCAAAGCCTCCCCTGCGGCTTCGGAGCACCCTCCAGCCCCCACGCCCTGGCAACCCACTCTGTTGCCGGAGGGAAGTTCCAAGCAGGGCGCTCTCGCTTGGGGAGCCAGGGTGCCTCCTGCTTGGAGAGTTGCTCAGGAACTCCTGTGGAGCGAGGCTTCCCCTCCCATGCTTGGCGGCCAGCAGATGGTGTCCTCGCTCCACCGAAAAACTCGCTGCTTTGAATTCAGCCCTGGATCTCCTAGCTGACCTCTCTGCCCCAAGCAGCAACTCCAGCGTGCACCCAGCCCCCAACAAGGAGAGTGCCTTTCCTGAGCGCTGCTATGCCATGGCAGCTCCGGGAAGGCCTCCTAGGGCCTCCTCTCCCCTCACACCGTCGTGTCATTCAGCCCACCCGGGGAGCAAAGGGCCCCCTGGGCAGGGCTCAGGGTGCAGCCGTGTGTGGTTTCATGGCTGGGAAAGGGGAGATCCTGAAGCTGGCTGCCCGCTTGTGAATGGGGCCGGAGGGCAAGAGCCGGCATTCGTTTCGTGGGAAGCGGGAGATCGGGGGTCTCCAAGCTGCACGCAGATCCCCTCCCTGGCTGCCCCTCTTGCTGCTTCCGGCTGCCAAGCCTCTCTTCCCCACGCGTGCGTCTCACCGAAAGGAGCAGGCTGCTTGCCATTCCTGGCAAGGGCCTCGTCCCACAGGCCCCGTTGCCTCCAAGGGGAGTGCACATTGACCCAGAGCCTCCAGAGGAGCTGCAGTCTCTCCAGCCACAGAGGCCTTGCAGCTGAGCCCAGGACAGCCTGCTGCGTGGAGGGCTTCGATGGGAGAGGGCCGTGCTTCCCTGGCGGGGGCTCTGGCTCACACTGCTTTCCGTGGGGAAACACTGTGTGCGCCAAGTGTCTCCTGGGTGCAGAAGATCTCTCCCCAGCGCCGGAGGTGCGGGGAACCCTCTCTGGACACAGAGCAGTGTTCTAGGCAGGCCTCCCGGGCTGGGAGAGCCTCCACTGCCCCAACTGTCCAACGGCCTCAGGACCACACTTCTAGGGAGTGTGGGTCTGACAGGCAGGGCGGCCTGAGGGAGGAACGTGGATGGCAGGCCCAAGCCACTGCGCTGAGCATTGCCCCTGGAAGTCCCAGCTGCAGGCTCTCTGCTCCACGCCCAAGCTGGAGTGAGCCTGGACCCTGGCCTGCAGACCCAGGCTTGCCCTGGGCACTGCTAGGGCGGGACCCATCCCAGGCTCAGCCAGGCCTCCCTAGGGCTTGTGCTGGCCTAGGCCCCTGCCAGCCAGCAGGAGCTGGACGGAACACAGTTCATTGGAGAAGGCCCCAGGGTGTTGCCGGTGTGTCTCTTGCACTGCTCGGAAGAAGCTGCAGGTCCACAGGCTGTGTGTGCACGTGGCCACTGGGGCCTGAGGAGAGAAGAGGCATGAGCCCCCTTGCAAGCGGGACTCCTGCCACCTCGGAGTTGCCTGCCACACACCCCCCTGCTGCCTGCGCTGTCTTCCCTGCTGGCAGGCCTCTGGGTGCCCCGGCCAGTCTATGCCAAGGAAGCAAGGTGCTTGCTCTCCCCTTGCTGGAAGCTCCTCCTACAGCCTTCTGGACCAGGGGACACATGCCCCCTGGACCAGCAGCCTGCAAGGAAGCTGCAGCTTAGCCATCCAGGAAGGCCCGCAGTAGTAGGCAGGAAGCCCCCTGCTAAGGACAGCTTTGCCACGCCAAACCTTGGAGGAGCTCATGGAGGCCCGGGCCTGCAGCGTTTTCCACGGGAGAGCACTGGGTTGCCCAAAGCCTCCCCTTGCGGCTTCGGAGCACCCTCCAGCCCCCACGCCCTGGCAACCCACTCTGTTGCCGGAGGGGAAGTTCCAAGCAGGGCGCTCTCGCTTGGGGAGCCAGGGTGCCTCCTGCTTGGAGAGTTGCTCAGGAACTCCTGTGGAGCGAGGCTTCCCCTCCCATGCTTGGCGGCCAGCAGATGGTGTCCTCGCTCCACCGAAAAACTCGCTGCTTTGAATTCAGCCCTGGATCTCCTAGCTGACCTCTCTGCCCCAAGCAGCAACTCCAGCGTGCACCCAGCCCCCAACAAGGAGAGTGCCTTTCCTGAGCGCTGCTATGCCATGGCAGCTCCGGGAAGGCCTCCTAGGGCCTCCTCTCCCCTCACACCGTCGTGTCATTCAGCCCACCCGGGGAGCAAAGGGCCCCCTGGGCAGGGCTCAGGGTGCAGCCCGTGTGTGGTTTCATGGCTGGGAAAGGGGGAGATCCTGAAGCTGGCTGCCCGCTTGTGAATGGGGCCGGAGGGCAAGAGCCGGCATTCGTTTCGTGGGAAGCGGGAGATCGGGGGTCTCCAAGCTGCACGCAGATCCCCCTCCCTGGCTGCCCCTCTTGCTGCTTCCCGGCTGCCAAGCCTCTCTTCCCCACGCGTGCGTCTCACCGAAAGGAGCAGGCTGCTTGCCATTCCTGGCAAGGGCCTCGTCCCACAGGCCCCGTTGCCTCCAAGGGGAGTGCACATTGACCCAGAGCCTCCAGAGGAGCTGCAGTCTCTCCAGCCACAGAGGCCTTGCAGCTGAGCCCAGGACAGCTGCTGCGTGGAGGGCTTCGATGGGAGAGGGCCGTGCTTCCCTGGCGGGGCTCTGGCTCACACTGCTTTCCGTGGGGAAACACTGTGTGCGCCAAGTGTCTCCTGGGTGCAGAAGATCTCTCCCAGCGCCGGAGGTGCGGGGAACCCTCTCTGGACACAGAGCAAGTGTTCTAGGCAGGCCTCCCGGGCTGGGAGAGCCTCCACTGCCCCAACTGTCCAACGGCCTCAGGACCACACTTCTAGGGAGTGTGGGTCTGACAGGCAGGGCGGCCTGAGGGAGGAACGTGGATGGCAGGCCAAGCCACTGCGCTGAGCATTGCCCCTGGAAGTCCCAGCTGCAGGCTCTCTGCTCCACGCCCAAGCTGGAGTGAGCCTGGACCCTGGCCTGCAGACCCAGGCTTGCCCTGGGCACTGCTAGGGCGGGACCCATCCCAGGCTCAGCCAGGCCTCCCTAGGGCTTGTGCTGGCCTAGGCCCCTGCCAGCCAGCAGGAGCTGGACGGAACACAGTTCATTGGAGAAGGCCCCAGGGTGTTGCCGGTGTGTCTCTTGCACTGCTCGGAAGAAGCTGCAGGTCCACAGGCTGTGTGTGCACGTGGCCACTGGGGCCTGAGGAGAGAAGAGGCATGAGCCCCCTTGCAAGCGGGACTCCTGCCACCTCGGAGTTGCCTGCCACACACCCCCCTGCTGCCTGCGCTGTCTTCCCTGCTGGCAGGCCTCTGGGTGCCCCGGCCAGTCTATGCAAGGAAGCAAGGTGCTTGCTCTCCCCTTGCTGGAAGCTCCTCCTACAGCCTTCTGGACCAGGGGACACATGCCCCCTGGACCAGCAGCCTGCAAGGAAGCTGCAGCTTAGCCATCCAGGAAGGCCCGCAGTAGTAGGCAGGAAGCCCCCTGCTAAGGACAGCTTTGCCACGCCAAACCTTGGAGGAGCTCATGGAGGCCCGGGCCTGCAGCGTTTTCCCACGGGAGAGCACTGGGTTGCCCAAAGCCTCCCCTGCGGCTTCGGAGCACCCCTCCAGCCCCCACGCCCTGGCAACCCACTCTGTTGCCGGAGGGAAGTTCCAAGCAGGGCGCTCTCGCTTGGGGAGCCAGGGTGCCTCCTGCTTGGAGAGTTGCTCAGGAACTCCTGTGGAGCGAGGCTTCCCCTCCCATGCTTGGCGGCCAGCAGATGGTGTCCTCGCTCCACCGAAAAACTCGCTGCTTTGAATA